>NC_089783.1:48616624-48779124 GCF_040412425.1 Macrobrachium rosenbergii | reverse complement strand
GGACTGCCCTCCCCTTCCTCAGGGAAAGGTTAGGCTGATATGATGGTGATGATGATCAACAACATTTGATGTAGAGTTTTGTACATTTTCTTACTCTGCATGCATTTTTTTTTTTACATGCACTATGACTTTTTCATATTGGTCTATTTTAAGAAGCAAATGCTTTATTATTATTAAATTGACTGTACAGGGAGTTTTATATGTGATATACTGTATATATATATATATATATATATATATATATATATATATATATGTATATATATATTATGTGTGTGTGTGTGTGTGTGTGTGTGTGTATGTTTATATATATATATATATATATATATATATATATATATATATATATATATATATATACATACACATATATACATACATATGTGCACACACACATATATACATATTATATATGTATATATACATATATATATATATATATATATATATATATATATATATATATATATATATATATATATATATAAATTAACTGCCTCTACGAATTGCACCATTCTTCGACTTCAATTGTTTTTATTTTTTCCCCTTGCAGTGTTATGTTTGGTGGGTGGTCTAGTAAGTGGGTGGGGGTGGTGGTGGGTGATGACGCGCCGGTCGGCACCCAAGCCTGGCCTCCTCCACCTCTTCACGGGCAAATATCTCCACCCACAGCGCTGCACCACTAACTTCCAATGGGAAGACCCATCTGCTGTCGGAACGACTGTCGCATTCACTGTGCAGGTAAGCTTTTCAGTCACTGGTTTAGTGAAAAATATCAATAAAAATCATAGCATTTTTCCAACATGGAAACAGTTCAAGAAATGCTGTTGAAAACAGTCACGAAAAACAGGATGTTTACTAATAAAGTTGACATTTAGAATCACCTTTTTTTTTTTTTTTTGAAAAATATATCAGTCGAAGTGTAATGACAACGGATTAGTCTGCGAAGGAAATATTTTTGTTTGAAATTGTGATGGATATGAAATGAAGAATATTAATTGAATAGGATTACTAATGATTTTGTAATCAGTTAATGTTAGCGTTGTATAGTCAATTATTATTGAAGTATTATTTGTAATTTGAAGAATTTTTTTTTTAAAGATCGACTCTTTTTATACCCTTATTCCTAATTATTCTCAAGGCTTCATTTTTTTCAGTTGAAATGCATTATAAATGATAGTTATTAGGGCTAGTCGTTCTCCTTTGGAAGAGGAATGTAGGAAAACTATAGTGACTGAACCCTTGTGGAATTTTCGATTGCTTTCCTATTGTTTGCGTTTGTGTGTATGCGCGCGCATTTGTGTGACTGAGAGACAAGACTGTTACGCCATGTGTAATAAAGTGAAGTCATCGAGCTATGAAGTACCACTACATGTAGTATTAGCACTTAACGTTATATATTGTGTATTTTCCAGCAAATCGGAGCTAAATTCCTTCATTATAATTAATAACCCTGAAAGCTTTTTTTTAACAGATGTGACGCGGTATCCAACATTGTTTCTCCCCGTTGTTGGAATAGTGAGTCAAACAGTCAGTTATTGGGAAAATGAAATGAAAGCACCCACAAACAACAGGAACACATAACCTTCCCATTATATCTTGCCCAATTAACTTAGTATCTTTCTGTACTGCTTTGTGTGAGACCCATGTCATCCCACGTAAAACAAATTATATGGTAGCAATATACGGTAATTATTTTTTTGCAAATTTTGATGCGTCTTATCCATTCAGGCTCTTGTTAAACTTCCCGTGCTTTAGGACAAAATCAAGAATGACGTTTTCTTCTCAACGATTATTAACTTTATATTTACTTGCGTCATTTATTCGATATACAGTACAGTGCTTACTAATTTCTGGAGTGTATGTTTAATTCAGTTTCATTTTTATATTGCTATGACAGGGAAGTAGGGGGGAAGATGTATGTTCTGTGCCTTTATTTTGTTGGCAAAGTATCTCAAGTAGGAGTGGACGGATCTTCAGGAACTTAGGTGGAAGCACTGATTAAGTCACCCCCTCTACAAGATTGAACTCTGGTCAAAAAATGAACTGAATACCTTCTGCGCACATTCTGTAGCCATACTTGTCAGTTACCAAGTATTCATGCTGTCGTGATTAGCATGGCCTTGCCGAAAGCATGCTTTTTATTAAGAGGGCCTCTTTTGTTTTGTTCTCTGTTTAATGTTTCTCTGGACGATATCCTATTCTATTTTGGGAAAGCTGTCTTGCAAGTTCTTGACTTTCTGGCTTGTTCAGTGTGTTCTTGAAGTGGGTAGTAATCATCCAGAGCTGTGGGCATCAAGCCTACAGTTGCTGTGTTAGCAAAACTGATATCCTTGTATGAGATTAAGATGAATGCACACACACACACACACACACATATATATATATATATATATATATATATATATATATATATATATATATATATATATATATACAGTATGTATACATATATACAGTATAACTACATTATGTGTAACATATATGTATATATATTTATGTATATAAATTGAATTCAGGCAGAAATGTATGTAATATATATATGTAGATATATTAGATATACTGTGTATGTGTGTGTACATATATATATATATATATATATATATATATATATATATATATATATATATATATATATATATTTATTTATTTATTTATATATATATATATATATATATATAAAATTAATTCGGTGCAGATTATAAGCACTGTACCCCAGTTCAGCAGAGGGTGGTGGCATAACATTGGTAATTGTAGAAAATTTCAACAAGGATTGTAAAACCAACAGAAATTATATGTAATTAATTACATTGTGACTCAGTCTCAAGATTAAACGTGTTTATACGACCGCAGGGTGCTATTTCATTTAATGATTATACCTGAGGAAGAAACGGTCATGAACAAAGATAGATGTCTTGGGTAGGAAATATTGCATCGTATAACAAGACTGGAGTAATGATTAGAAAATGTAGATCATCTCAGGAAATAAGTGGCAAAAGTTGGTACTTGGCGTCTTTCGTGAATTGATGAAAGAAAACACAAGATTTGGTGAGAGAAGATTGTGAGGTCAAGATGTGCTTGACTCAGCCACATTTATTAAAAAAAAAATCCCTGGCCACGAGGTTAGAGAACTTGCTGTAATGTCAAACTAAATGTAGATGATATACATGGGTAGATTCAGTTTTAGGAGGAAAAATGAAACCATACATCTTATTTTGCTTTACAGCAAAAGAATGAGCAAAATTTTGTAACTTACAACCGGTAAAAAACATGAGTGCTGTGATAAATGGGCATCAAAACAGTCACCAGCCAAGCCACTCCCAGTTCTTACTGCGTCAGAGTCTGTTATTTTCTGATTAGTGGCCTCATTTAGGTCATCCCTTCCAATTCCAAGTTTTGTTGTTCTCTCGTTGTTTATTATTATTATTATTATTATTATTATTATTATTATTATTATTATTATTATTATTATTATTATTATTTCTTGTATTACAATCGACAAAGAAGAGTGAATGATTAAGCAGACTTATATGATCCACATTTTTTTTTCCAGTAAATGAATAATTTAGGCTTGCCATTATTTCCTATTCCACGTAAGCTTCCACAAAGGAAAGGCTGATTGCACTGTTGTGATCAAGTACCTATTAAACGTTAAAAAGCAGCCATCTATAGAGTAGTTACTTATCTACGTAGACATAGATCGTAGTAGTCCAAAATGTATTAACACACACGAGTTCGGAATCCATAGTTATTAGAGTAAATTGACTGTTTGAATTATGCAGACGACAAGTAATTGGATATGTCTGATGTACTGTAGAATTTGTAAATTGTTTTGGGCACTTAGAAAAAATTGCAGTCAGAGATTGCAAACCTCTGGCAAGGCAATTTCAATGTAATCTCTTACGATTTGACCATTTCAAACAAAGCTTTGTGAGCAGGCATTACAGTTATACTCATCTTGGAATCATAACTTTTGACATTTAAGAGTCTCTGATTTATCGATATGAAATTGATAACACATGTGTAACTGGCCAGAAAGAAACCTCAAAAATATGTGGCCTAGACATTTGGCATTTAAAGGTCAAACTTGAAACTCCTGATTATTAGGACACTGCTGTTACAATTTATCCATTTTTAAGGTCATGTCGCAAAGATGCAGTCGATTATGCTCTTTAAACTTCCAGGAACAGCAGTTTATCCCAAAGTAATCTTGTAAAGATCTTCCAGTGAACGGTTTCGCTCAATGTCGTCCAAATCCCTTCATTAGCAATTACACAAATCGTACTAACGGATTAACAGGCAGAAGTAAACAACTGAATGAAAACCACAACCTCCTTGGCTGAGGTTAACATTGTTATGTGATCCATTGGAATAAATTCAGTCAGCAAAAATTATTTGCGAACTATGCTGCTTAAAATCTCATTTCCTCATAAAAGTTTATTTAGTTAAGGAGAATTTACACTCCTTATGACATAGGGTTTCACTGGAGTCATTTTGTTGGATACTGGCCAGAAATATTAAGCCAAGGCTGGTATATGTTCCCTCCCATATAAACTTGAATTTGTTTGGAAGTATAGTACTGGGCGTGTTTTCAGGAATACAGTACATTAATCGATATGAATGATTTGGAAAGAATGTTTATTAATTATCTGAATATGGGTTTTTGTTGATATGGTATTGTTGTAATATTCTACATTTCAAAATTATTAATTTAAGTGAATTATTAAGTTGAAAACTGCATCCTTATATTATTAAGATGCCCATACCCTTGAGTAGTCTTTTGGCGTGCTTTTTGCAGCAATATATAAAAAGCTTTAGGTTTTGACGAAATGTATTTGTAGTAAAGACTATTTTTTTTTGATGTCAAGGAGATTAATAATGGGAACATGTTAGTGAATTGTGATTTCTTTTCTTCACACAGACCATCCACTTGCATTTCGTTTTGTATAGTCTGTTTTTATACAAATATGCTCTCAAAGAAAAGGAAACTTTTGTGAAATATTGACAATTACAGTGATATTCTTGGTGTCGGTTTAATATTGATAATTACTGTAATCGTCATCTTATTTTGACTTGAGTGTTTTGAAGTACTTTTTCATTAGAGTTCATTATTTTTGCTGTGTAGCCATAAATGCTTACATCAATTTCTGGATGCTTTTCCAGTTTTACCAGCGGAATGGTCGTCCATACCCTATTAGTGATGCTGATGGTGTTCTTGTTGAGATAACACAGGGAATCCATAAGGTAGGTGTGGTATAGATGGCGTTTAAAGTGGAAGCTACTTCTTATGGTAATTGCCACTTTTGTATTAATAAACTTCACTTTATGAGGAAATATACTCACACTCACAGTTTAATCTGTATATTTAAAAAAAACACTTCTGTAAGTTATTATATAAGCAGTAGTTTTTAATCTTTTGTTTTTAACTGTATGAAGTAACTTTTTTTTTTTTAAATTACACTTATTACAGATTAACTTGTTAGGTTAAGTTCTGGTGCAGAAAGAGTTGTATTTTACAATACATGTCATGTTGTTTGCAGAAACTCCACATGTTAAGTCTAGTATAATTTATACAATTGAATTAGTTTGATTAAATTGCTTGCCAGAGTTGAGGAGATGCCCCTCTTTCAGGTTAGTGTAGTCACCGAACTCGGGGGAACAGGGGAGGCAGAGATCAACACAGCACGATGCAAATTTACTGCAAGACAAGCCGGACAGTACAAGGTATCCATCCTTCTTGCCAATCAACACATCCGAGGAAGTCCATTCATCAAGAATTTTTTACCAGGTGGGCCATATGAAGATGTGTTTGGTTTACAGTTTTTCAATTAAACTTGATTATTGGCACCTTATAATTTTTAGGAAAAATAACTTTATTAAGGTGTTATTAAGGCTTCTTGTCTTAAGCTAACAGAGATGTTATGGTTCTGTCAGGTTTGCTTCTCGAGGAACTATTTTATGATTAGCGCTTGAGGTTCATAGTCCATTCAGTGAAATCGGTTTATGAATAGTTTCCAACTCCAGTAAATGAACTTGCCAGCTTCATGAGTAGTCAAAATATAAACCATTTTACCCATCAGTTTGTACTAAGCCAGCATCTCTTTATAGGACCAGAACACTTGAACATATCATTGTGCTCATATTCTGTCTTCATTTTGCCACATGTTCACCCTTTCATCCTATTTGAATCTTTCGCTGACAAGTTACAGGATTTCAACTGCCTTCACTTTTTACAACAACATGATATATTGTACAGTTGACTTGATAGCGTTTTTGGCACAGTTATTCAAGGAAGATCGCATAATTACACCAGTAGTTGAGGGACATCAGAGAAGCTAGACTCAGAGTTAACTAAACTGGTGTTGACTTAACAAAGATGTACTGTTATTCTACTAAATTAAAAATATTACATAGAAAAATAAATATCAGTATGGGAGATAACTTTTTATATATTATTCAGACTCAGAAGCCCTATCACAGAGAACTGCGGTAGAGCCACTTGTTTTTCAACTGAAATTACTGAACTCTTATCTTACGTAGAAGAAACAGCGTAAACTTACTGAAAAGGGGATCATTTTCTGTAGCTTGTGTAAATACACACATGCACACTCACACAAATACCAGCACACACCTTATGGGTATCAAAATTAACTAGATGAAGGATGGTACAAGAAATGTATGTATGTCTTGTACTTCATGTACATTTATGTTGTCCATTATTGGCTTTGCTTTTATTTTTTAATTTTTTTTACACTCAATTTTTGGCTTTGCTTTTACTTTTTTAATTTTTTTTTACACTTATTTTTGTTTAATTTTCATATTTTCTGTAAGTATTTGCAAGCTAAGTATGATATGCGTAGCAGTGATGGTTGTACATACATATAAAGAAAGTTGGACCAAGTTGACTGATATTCATATTATTGAAATAAGTTCCTTTTATATAACTAGACTTTATAAAATTTCAGTGATATTTCTTTCAAGTACAGTATTAAAATATGCTATTCATTTTTTCTTCTGTTGAATTGATTGTATGGTTGTCTTCAGTAAGTCCTGAATGTCAGATTTAAATGTAATATCCTTGTTTTTTCTTTGTACTGTTGAGAATCAGTACAGTATATGTTTTTTAGGTGTAATAATTTAATAATTGAACATTTCATTACTTCACTTGCATAGATCTGATATTTTCTTTTTAATAGTGCATTGTAATTTTCCAAAACCTAAAATTTCAGGCCCTCCAGATCCAAGTAAGACTGTAATGGTGCAGCATAGCTCTACAGTTGTTTGCACTGCTAATCAGCCCCACCACATCCTTATTGAACCTCGTGACCAGTATCACAATGTCTGCTCATTTCCACCAGGTCAAGCAGACACAGAAAACTATTCCATCAATATTGTCGAAGTAAGTGGAGAATGAAAGGTATATTGATTATTAATCACTAATTGTTGTTATGTTATTCTTATGACAGTTGTCTGTAGAATGATGTATTAATTTGGTTGCATTTTGCTTTTATTATTTGTTTTCATCCACAACAGTAATATTCAGAAGCAAACATGAAAACTTATAGTATGTTGTGGAAGTAAATAATAAATTTACAAAAACAATTGAGGGTAAATTTTTATTGAAAATGGTAATTGAAATCACGAATTATGAATTTACTACAGTTAAATGTACTGTAAAGCAATTTGCTCTTTCCAGAAGGGGAAACTAGGATAAACTGTATATCTGGACATTACACATGATATTGGCAACATTTCAATGTACAAGTAAATATTAAATTTCACTCACAGTATTAACCATATGGGAATTTGGGGGAGAGGGGGTTCAAAATTCATTTGTGATAAAAGGCACACTCCTGGCTCACTGCTTATGAGCTTTGAGATAGTTTTTTTACAGTGCAGTAAAATATGATATACCTAGTACTGTGCAGTATTGTTTCGGAAATGTTGAAAATAGTTTAAAAACCACATTTGCCCATATTTATGTAGTGAGGTGTTGCTTGAGTTTGTGATTCTTTTGGCATAAGATAATTCTTATGAAACCGTCCTCCTAGTTGTGCATGTCCCAATAAAGTTACATGGACTATAGTCCTCCTTTCCGTCTGTATTTTCAGTCGAGCTTGGTACAGAGAATAGACCCTCATGTATAGAAGGTAGACTATCATGCTTGTGCATGAAGGACTTTGCCAGGAGGGTGACTTGTATAATTCCTGTATACAACTTAAGCCTTGGACAACTTTTGAAACATAATATACTGTAACAGACTTCATATATAGCATCCTTACTTCGCTAATGAAACCCCCTCTAGATGACATTTAGGTCATTGGCCTGGAGACTTCAATTGTGACTTTTATAGCTGCCATTGGGAGTTATCCATATTTTATGAATATGGCTCCTTGCAAAAGCTATATTGGCATCCTCTTCTGTGTTTCATCTGTCCGAGTGCTCTCAAAGATAAGTTGATTTTGGGGTTGGAAATCTTAAAATAGCAGTACAGTACATCCAGTAGTGTCTAAAGGTGTATTCTCCACTTACAATTGTTGGCTTATTTTCAATCTGTCTGTGACATGTAAGAGATAAGTTGGTGCACTGTGTTTTGGCGTGTTTTACTGTAGTTTGGATGCACCCTTTGAAATGTATAACATTAAAAGATAAAAAACAATGATTTATCTTATTGGTGGTGAAAGAAGTAAAATGGAAATACAGCAGTATGTTGTAGGGTAGACAGTGGTTCTGACAGTAAAAGTCTAAAAGGATGATTGACGCAAAATTTAGAGGGGAGGTAACCAAGTGGGAGGGAGAGTTCACTGGAGTTAAAGGAGAAAATTAATAATTGAATAGCAGAGCATGTAGTGTTAGAAGCAAAAAACCTCCTGTGAGGAAGAACATTGTAGCCAAGAGGTTAAAATGCCTTACACTTTGTTTTTGTTAAAAGGTATTTTCATTCTTGATTATTGCTTGGCATTGTACTGTTCATTGCAGTTCTAACTTCTGTAATAGTAATTTTCAGTGTGGACTTCTGCTCTCTGTGCAATACATGAATAATAGACATTTGTAAAGTTGTCAGTTTTATGTTTGAGATGTGCGAAAAATATTTTTGTTATTTTGCAGATACTGTATTTAGTATTTAACAGCCATATGTGTATTGCATTACACAAATACAGTTTTACTCTATTATATGAGAAACATTACTTTTCATCCTTTCGTTTTATAGTTTTCACCTATACGTATTTCCTTTAACTCTTATTATCTTGTCCTATGATTGCCAACAGATAACCTTCTTTGTCGCTTATTCAAATTTGATGTTTGCTCTTTTTTTTCAAGCTGGAAGGAGGTTGGACTGTGGATGCTGGAAGCATCATTGTGTATGATCATACCTCACGCCGAATCAGCATCCAGGTGACATTGCAACGACCTGGCTGTTATAGAGCCCATCTCACATACTGTGATACGACACTCACTAATGGGAACTTTGATATTATTGTTTTAACTAGTAAGTATTTTGTGGAACTCCAGTAATTGGCTGATGCTCTTCCATGTCAGTCGTCCGTTGAATTTTTATTTAATTGCTGATGTACATTGCATGAATGTATAGGCCATGCCTTCAGAGAACAAGAAAAAATGCTCCAAAGTTTCTTCAGTACCATCGAGTTTTCTGTACAGCGTATAGTCAAGGCCACTGAAAATAGATCTAGCTTTCGATGGTCTCGGTATAATGCTGTATGAGCCGTGGCCCATGAATCTTTAACCACGGCCCAGTGGTGGCCTGTCGTGTATTGTTACCAGATGCACGAGTATGGCTAACTTTAACCTTAGATAAAATAAAAACTACTGAGGCTATAGCACTGCAATTTGGTATGTTTGATGATTGGAGGGTGGATGATCAACAGACCAAATTGCAGCCCTCTAGCCTCAGTAGATTTTAAGATCTGAGAGTGGACAGACATACAAAACCAGCACAATAGTTTTCTTTTACAGAAAACTAAAATCTGCAAGTTACTTTCAAATGGAAACTGGAATCGTTAGATTTAATTAATCTCAAGACTTCAGTATTGTTATATTAGCATTGCTTCATCAGTGCAGTTTTGGTACTATAGTACTGTATATTGTAAATATGAGGTTAAGTAGTTTTTCATCATAAATGTTTGACCTCTGCCCATCACTTTTGTTAAATGAATATTTTGGTTGGTAAGAAGGGAACATAATTAATAATTTGCATCGAAAGATAGAAATTGCTTAAGCCTGTTTTACTTTATGGATAATGCCTAGAGTATATTTTATTTTAGAGAGTTTTCTCGGTGTAAAATATGTGGAAAAAAGGTTTTAGGATTGCTTACATCTTTTTATCATGTTACATGTAAGTACATTTGCGTCTCAAACAGACAGTTGGGTTCTGCCCCTCCTGATAAGTACAAGTTTACAATCTCTTATCCAAAATGTTAAAAACCAAAAATATAAATATAAATTTAACAGTGTGCAGCAGATACATGGCATCATGTAACTACTGTACAGTACTTGAAAAACCAAATATGCAAAGGCACAGTACATTTTATCTTATTTTCTATTTTTTGCCAGACTTGGGAAACAATGCCTGTGCCTTTTTTTTTTTTTTTTTTTTTTTTTGCCAGTAAGGATTTTTATGAAAATTTACATTATTCCTTTAATTTTCAGAATTAGCTTATATGCAGTTTTATATGACATTACCAGGTGTTATTGGGTATGATTTACTGCTCTTTTTTTTTTCAGGTGAGGATGCTTTACGAGTACACAAAAACGTCATGCGAAGAGTTCACGAAGGTTACGAAGCACGACTCCTGACTCAAAATGGGAGTTCACTAGTAAAACCTAAAAAAGTTTACTGTTATGTAACTCCCAAGCAGTTGATAATTAAAGAGTTCCTGTTAAGATTAATACCAAAGCGGGTGTGCACTTTTCGTCTTTGTCCCTCTACAAAGTTCCACTTTACTGGAACTAACAATCAAAGTGGGCTTCCGACCATGAGTATTGATGATGGCTGTCAGCCCCTAGTCTCACTGGCTGGCAAAGATCGAAACGTAATTGCTGCAACATTCACCCAGTTTATGTTGAAAAACATCGGTGGTTCAGAAACCTTTAAAGATAAGCAAGATCACTTCTATCATGAAGTCAGAAAGTTCCATAGTAAACGAATGCATGAGAGAATACAAATAGGTGTGTCACGAGAGAGACTCTTGGAGACCTCTATAAAGGCAACTAAGAACTTTACTGTGGCTGACTGGTGTAGAAACTTCGAAATTACATTCCAAGGTGAAGAAGGTTTAGATTGGGGTGGACTGAGAAGAGAGTGGTTTGAATTGATATGTGCCCAGTTATTTGATAACAATAACGGATTATTTGTTAGTTTACATGAAGGCAGGCAAGCCTTAGTTCACCCAAATCCTTACAGACCGCCACACATAAAGCTCAAACACTATGAATTTGCTGGAAAAGTTGTTGGGAAATGCCTGTATGAGTCAGCTCTTGGTAGCAGCTATAGACAAACTGTTAGAGCCCGGTTCACTCGATCATTCTTGGCTCAATTGATTGGTCTTCGTGTTCATTACAAGGTGAGTAATATAGTGAGTAATATTTTGTTCTTATTATATATACAGTACATATTTTAACAAATGAACAGTTTAAAAGTTACTGCCCTTTGATTGTAGTGCATCCTGCTGTCTTCATTATGACGTTGTTAAGTTGATAGCAGGAGCTGTTATAAGCTAAGGGCAGTATTTTATAAATTATTTGTAAAAATATGCATATAACAAGAAAATAAAAGCATAAATTTCACTTACAAGGTCTGTTTCTCCCATTGTAGGCTAGAACAAGAATGCTCATTGATAACTTAACATTGTTGTTAATATGTACACCACATAACGTACTGTATTGTTGTTGTTGCTATTTTATATAATACTGCTGGTACTGTCCTGTTCATTTTGATACAGTACTGTACGTAACTTACTACCATACAGTACTATTGCACTGAATGCTATGAAATACAGTACAAAATTAAAAGGTGCTGCATTGTGTGCAATTACAGTAACTGTTTTATTATTGTATTATAATTTTCATAATTTAATGGAATTATACATAAGTGCAATAGCAATGCCAGAAGGAATCCACATAGTGTAAAATGACCTTTTTATACTTGTGATTAGTAAGCCAGAACTCCATCTCTAATTCCTAGCATTGCATCACCATAGCATATTTGTGACACAGCTTGATGCACCATCTCAAGAAATTTTGAAAGAAGCAGCTCCACTATGCACCTGGGTTACACACCTGAGTGGTCATTCATCTTGTGTGTGGAGTCTAGAATATTCTCACCATATTCTCACCTATATGTCAACATTCTCAAGATAAGTTCAGCAAGTATATGTAAATAAGAAAGGAAAGGATTCTCTTTCCTCCCTCTTCAGGTTGGCAAGACAGATGCACAACTGGGCTGTTTGCCATGCTGTTGAGCTTTCAGCCAGATACATCCCAGGCTGTTGGAATGTACAGTATTAACAAATCAGTTCATTTGTAGGGACAGGGTGGTCTCTGCACCTGCATGTACTGTAGCTTGAAAGCTTTGGTTGCCTAATACACAATTGTGTTGAGAGACACTTTCTGGCACCCATGGAACAACCTTGATGTTTATGTTTTTCTACAGTTTTTCCTGATCCTTCATGTGGTCAACTAAGTGGTGGTCACACCTGGTTTAAGAATGAGTGGTTGCTTCTTGCTAGTCACAAATGAAATATCAAAATCTGTAGGGATGATTTGTTGAGGTACTGAGAGAACCACCCCTATGACCACATTGCTTCAACTGCTACATCTGCTAAGGTACCACCAGTCTATGGAGTCACTTGCACTTCGCAGCCTGTGACTGTGCAGCATCTCATGAGAGAGAGCAGGGGAAGTGGCTGTTTTTGCAGCCTGTGACTGTGCAGCATCTCGTGAGAGAGAGTAGGGGAAGTGGCTATTTTCGCAGAGTTGTACAGATGTCGGGGTACCATCAGATCTTATGACAGATGTCTACCAGGCAAAGTGGGCTATCTTTTTTGGTTTGTGCCTTTAGAGGATGTCTTCAGTCGGAGGCACTATTTAACAGGTCCTGGAGACACTAATGTAAACTCTCCCCCCCAAGGTAAGGTCCTTTCTGTTTTTGCTATGAAGAAGTGCCACTCAGAAATTTCCCAGGTCTTCCTGCTTATGTACTTGGACCTCTTGGCCAACTAGAAACTTCGATGCTCATAAGGGATTTTAAATAGTCTTCCCCACCCTGCTCACTAGTAGAATGTGACTCTCATCATCTGTAGTCACTTCCCAACTTATGAACAAGTTACATTCTGGACAGCCATTTGTATCTTGAATTGTTTGGAAGTTGGTTTTTACTATGTAGTGCATAAGTTTTGTTGTTTACATTCTTGAGTTAACTTGGGGGTTATAGATTATATTTTCACTGCATTTTTAAATCATGCAGCATTAAAAATAATTACTTTGGATTATAGAAAGGTAAAAAGAATAAAATTGATTCATGCAGCATTCAAAATTTAGTATTTTTTTCATGCTTCGAAAGTTCACAAAGTAAGCAATGTACCACCATCTCTTGACAAAAATGTATAGTAAATGTTTCCTGTGGAGAGAGGAAATATAAAAAATGGGAATTCATCAAAGAACAAGTAGGAATATTTTACCAGTATGAAGGAATATTCTCATGATTGTAAAAGTAAGTATACCTTAGTTTTACCAGACCACTGAGCTGATTAACAGCTCTCCTAGGACTGGCCCGAAGGATTAGACTTATTTTACGTGGCTAAGAACCAATTGGTTACTTAGCAACGGGACCTACAGCTTATTGTGGAATCCGAACCACAGTATAGTGAGAAATTAATTTCTATCACCAGAAATAAATTCCTCTAACTCTTCATCAGCCGGCCGCGGGAATTAAACTCCCGCCCATCGAATGACAGTCTGAAGCTCAACCGACTCAGCCAAAGAAGGGCTCATGATTGTAAGAATACATGGTAGTTAACTGTGAGAATACTCGGGATAATCAGGAAAGGGGGTTAAAGGAACAGGTTCTACTTCTTCCTCGTGTTCTATTCTTTGCAAAGGAGAGCACTCCAAACACCGTTTTAACTTGTTACCCGCTCTGTTCATATCTCTGAATGTTCGTAACATGAATGTTCGTAAGTAGGGTGGTGACTGTAGTTTCAGGTGTTGTACCCACCTCTGAGGGAGTCTACAAACTGATGTTGCTTTCAAGACTGTTTCCTTGCTAGCCTTAGTAGTGACATAGAGAGTAGGCAACATACACAGTCTCTCCACATTAGTTTGGTACCTGGATTGATTGGGGTTCTCGTATTCTCCCTTGTTCCTGAGTTTGTAGTGAAACTCAGACTACATCATCCCCTACTGAGAGCTATAAATTTTTCATTTTATATCCTCCGAGGCTTTTTAGGTAAGGACCAAGACAAAATGTGTTCACAAGGACACTATCTTGTCCTGGTATCAGAAGGTTATCAAGCTTGTGTGCAAGTTATCTAGTAAAGGGGACTACTCTATAAATCTGTCAAGGGCTCACAAAGTTAAGGACATTGCTCTGACCCTAGCATTTACAAGGAACTTCTAGGTATCCCAGATACTGAGTGCGGGTGTTTAGGCATTGCCAAACCACCTTGACCTCTTTCTGCCTTAGGAATGTCACCCACAACCTTGGATTATCTTTCCTCAGGACATGTGTGGGCTGCTCAACATGTTGCCAAGCTGCCCTAGCTCTGCTAAGACATAACATTAACCAAACCACCTTTACCTCTTTCTACCTCAGCAGTGTCACCCACAAGCCCTTGGATTCTTTCTCCTTTGGACATTTGTTGGCTGCTCAACATGTTGCCAAGCTGCCCTAGTTCTGTTTAGACAGAACAGTATCTTACCTAATTTGTATCATCTTCCCAGCAGCCCAATGCAAATATATTATATAAGAGCTCCCATTCTTTGATTTAGGTAGTCAGTAGATATGACTCCCTCCATTCCTCTTTAAAGTATGGGGTACCATTTGTAGAATGTTCACGTCTGTTATTCCACAGTAATTTGCTATTCCGAGCTAGTCTTCCTGTTCCACATGGGAAACCAAAGTTCTCCCAAACAACCCATACTCTGGTGTGGGACCATGTCGTCCTTAACATTAAACATGCCCAGATGTACAGGTGGTTATGGGAGTTGCCCTTCCTCTGCTCACATTTGTGGCTGGGAATCGGACATTTCCAGTAAGACGTAAATACCAGTTATGATCTCTGGACAACACCTCTTGCCTAAGGAGTGTCTTATAAAAGATGAAGGTTTAATTTTCACGGGAACAAATCCCAAATTTTTCATATAATTTGCATGTTTCGTAGGTCTATAACTCTAACTAACCCCACGTGCCCTTGTTGCGAAAGGAAAAAGTGATGCTCTTTGCTGAGTGAGTGGGTGTGTTTCCCAATCCTTCATTCCCCTGATACTGAAATGGAAAATTTTGCTCTGACTCAATTGAAGGATATAAATTTTGGGGTGACTACATCATCCAAATAATTCATATAAATGTGATCTACAGGTTAAGAGATTTCTAATTGCTTTCACCTATCCTACTAATATGTTGGCACCTTTCTTTCAGGCAAGGTAGCCAGGTAACGTTTCCTACATCTGCATTTTCAAATCATTTGCTGTTCACTCACAGTGTAGTACACAACTAGACAGGCATGCATTACCTTTTTTGACTAGTCTACCAGCCAAAATGTTTTCAGGGTAGTTTGTACATAGACAAACCACTGCCTTACATAAGCAAATGTTTACTTAGGTGGGAAAGCATTTTCATTGTCTGTGCTGTACCTGAGACCATCATGTGATCAGCCTTTTGAGGATGTATGAGTGATTGCCCATAGTTTAGGCAATTTGTGAGGCTCTCCCACCTAAGTAAATATTTGTGTATGTAAGGCAGTGGTTTGTCTATGTACAAACTATGCACCATGAAAACATTTTGTTTCATAATTATATAAAATCATTGCCCCTCCCCCCCATAATTTAGAGCAGGGATCTTCACCCATCCATAGGGATATCTCTTAAATGCTAGGTAGCAGGATCCATATTTTTCAGCAATGTGTGTCTAATCACCCAATTTAGATATAAGCACAAGGCAGTGGTTTACTCCTAGAAAGCGTAATTTTTTTCTTATTCTTTTAAGAAAACATTATTTTTTTTGTTTAAGTGTGTGTTTAATTACAACCTGTTCTTTTCTTTCACAGCACTTTGCTCAAGATGATCCTGATCTTTATACTGGGAAGATAAAGCACTTACTTGATCATGGTGTGGACAACTTAGATGATGAGCTATACTTTACTGATGAGCTGCTGCTTCCCAATGGTCAAGTTAAGGTAGTTCATTATGATTTAATTGGTGTACAGTTTATAGTATGTCAGTGAATGTTGTTCTGTATGTAAAACAGTTATGGTATTCATCCTCTTGAACCAAGGAGAAAAGGAAATTGAAGCCAGTTGCCTTGCTGGAGGCTGATTTCACTTAAAATTTACTGCTTTACATGCAAAACTAAATTATGTATCGCAAGTAAATTTTCATACAAACCCATCAGTCACATTAAGCCCTCGCTGTGGTCTGTCTTTTGTTCATGACAAGCCTGTCAGTCATATTAAGCCAGAATTGCAATTTAGGTAGGAATCTGAGTTGCTGGATATCCAAGGCTGTTTTGAAATGTTAATAGCTCCAGGTAAGAACTTGAGAAAAATTTAATATGCCAGAGACCTACTGTAGTCTGTAGGAAGCTCAGAAAGGTTTACATGCTCCAAAAGTTCAAGAATTCAAGAGAGTACAGTGTGGTTTCTATACCCATAGTAGTCTCAAAAGACAGTGTGCAGACAAACCAAATAACAACTGAGATGTAAGGGTGAGATCTATATCCCTTTGAGACTAAAAGTATTAAAGGGAGAGAGGTGAACTAGATATTACCAGTCCCTCATTCAGAAATTGAAGAAAACCAAAACAGATGTGGAATATGAAACAAAAAGAATTTTCATTAGGAAAAACATAAGAAATAATGGCTTCCACAACTTTTACCCAGTGAAATTGTCAGGGTCAGTGAAAAACTGGAGAACTGAAGCTTCTAATTTATAATATTCCCCTATAACCTTATGTTTAAAGGAGACTATGTTAGGCAGCAATATCCTATGCCATAGGCAATATATTAGCAATAGGGTTCTGTATTGTGCATGGGTAAGAAGTGTTGTACATTGTCTTCACAGTTGACATGAATCTTGCATGCACAAAATCACTCCTAGAACATAGACACTTATCATTCTTCTTAAATGAATATTAGGTAGCATCATTCTCACTGTGGTCAAAACAAGGAAGAAAATAAGTCAAAGTCTGAACTAATCAATCCATCAAACATATACTACTGTATTTCCCACATTGACGTAATAGATTATAACCAAATGAAAAATATCACAGGTATCAATATCCTTGGAAGTATTGAAAAATGCATAGGAGGCGGGGAGGTCGCACTATGCTGGTTTTTTATGGGACATACTTGCCTAATTCATGAAGGACTTTTAGCTGGTGATCACTAGCTTTTTTTAAAGATTTTTTTTTTCATCATTGTCTATAGAATATTTGCTGGTTGAGTGCTTAAGTCTTGAGATCTTAAAAATTGATAGCTCTCTGAGGCACATGATGAGGAAGGTAGGCACATCCTTACCAGGATTCTTGGAGAAGATATATGATACCGGTGGCATTTTTAGATTTATTTCAGAAGCTGATCTTCTGTAGTAGATTCAGTTTTTTAGTCTTTTGCATTTATTCTTTATGGTTTTTAGTTAAATTTTATTTATAATAAATGATATTGGTGTTGATGACTTTTGACATCACCATGCCAGAGAACCTTTAATAAATCAATCTTCCAGCCCTCCAATATCTCTTGAGACAAAAACTGTCCTTAGGTAGACAGAAACTCCAACTCCCTTGTCTTCCTCTGGCATAAGACTTGGTTGTCTCCTCATTAATGTCTACTTGGTAGGACCAATGGGTAGGATCACCTTAAGGGTTACAGGTAGTCCTCTGGTTCCTGGCCTCTCTGACAACGATGCAGAAGATGGCTCTCTGCTCAGAATTGAATATCACCCAGAGGTGCTCAAGTTCACCGTCACTGGTTTAGTCACCATGGAGGATAGTTTCTGCTAGAGCTCTTTAACCAGTATCTTTGAGGAGTGCGCATAGGCCAGGCAGGTCTGAAACTCACAGGACTAATATCCAAGGGAGACAACAGACCAGACAGGTCTTTGGTTGCTACATTGCAGAATTGATCCCATTCCTAGTGAAAGCACCAACCTACTGACTTTGCAAGCACCTCAGATGAATTGGTTGAAAAACAATGAAATTGAAAAAATTTTACAATTATCTAAATAAAAAAAAATCATGTGGTTTCTTATGGCATTCAAGACTTTCTATACCAAGCGTTTTATGAAAATTGGCCATAGTTTTATAGTTATTGAATATTTTCTAACCTAACTCAAAAACCCTGAAACAGTGGTACTTAAAAATTGGCAGAATTAATCCTGGCTTTGTCCATATCTGATTTTCAGGATTTTAGATTGTGTACTGCAGAAGTACTGGACTTTAGCTTTTCCTCAAGCTATTCCTAGACTGGCTGTGACAAAAGTGATCAAAGCTAGGTTTACTTCATCTAGGAACCATTCCTTTTCTTTTCCACTCTTTTTGAAGTGAAGAATGTGCTTTTACCATGCAGGAGAAATGCCCTTTTTTTCATATTTCCCAAAGAGCATCCAGAATTCTTTCGTTTAACCCTTACTGGACGGGTATGATCATGTGAGGCATAATAATAGCTCTAGAGTGCAATGCAGACTGCCTCTGGTGAGAACCAGTATATTGCGCCGTTACAATTTAAACAAATTTTGCAGGAAAATGTTCAAGTAACTTCAGTGGTCCATAAATGACTTATGGCAACTGACGGCAACAAAAGTACCTCAGTACAGGATAGAGGGAGATCAGTGTGACTTGAGATTTCATGGAGGAATGTACTGCACCTCCCTGTCCCAGGATGTCTTTTTATATATTTGCTTATAAATGTACCCAGGAATTGCTGTTGGTTTTAGTTCTTATCTTCTATGATAGTATGTCAGCTATAATTGTAATTTTGCAAACTAAAGTACAAAGAAATATTAGAAAAAATATGTATACCTCATTAAAAGGTACTGCATCTCCCCATCTCAGTACATCTCATAAACATTTTACACAACCATAAATATACTCAGAATTTGTTGCTGCTTTTAGCTCTTATCTGTTATGATGTTGTGTGAGCTATAATTATAATTTTACAAAATAAAATTTTTAAAATTATTAGAAAAAACGTGTATAACTTGATAAAATTAGCATATTTTTACTAGTGTCTTGGAAAAGAGGCCCCACATGGGGTTGGAAATACTCGCTTTCAACTTCCTGTGGAAGTTACAGAAAATTTTTAAAGATTTTTTCTTATATCATGTATTTTCATATCTTCCTCTTTCCATTGATGTGTTTTTTTATTGTTCAACTTTAAAGCTTGCCCTGTCTAGGGGTGTTCTTGATATATATTTTAGCCTGTTAATGGAAGTGGGTATAATCCAACAAGATTTCTTGGCCATCTGCAGATGTTCCATTTATACATTGTTCCTATACAAATGTTTATTAGCCCAGTTTTCTGACCATTTAATATCCTTTATTAAACTAGTCAGAGGCTTCGTCTCTTCTGTTACTTTTACTTAAACAGAGAAACAAGACCAGGTGTGCTGAACATCCAGTCAGTTCGAGACTTCCTTTCCTCCCACCAAAAGTGAGTCTATCCTAACGTTAAGAACTAGGTTTGTTCCACGTATGAACAAAGAGAAATTTTTAATTTGCATTTTTCATAGCTAACAAACCTACAATCTTAACGTATATTGCTCACCTCTTGCCACCCCTCAATGGATTCCATGGGCTGGAAGAAACTGATACGTCATGATGGTGTCCTTGGGTGAAGGTAAGTCGGTTGTTTCCTCCTATCTCACCCAAGAAGCCAAACCCCAATGCCACCAATACTTTGTTCTGCAATTATATTTTTATTTACCAGTTAACAGCTGGCACTAGAAGATTTATCCTAACGTTAAGACTGTAGGTTTGTTAGCTATGGAAAATACAAATTAATTAAAAATGTGTCATTTTTCAGGGTTTTGGAGAGGTGATCTGTTATGTCTAGGTGATCTACCAGAGAAGGTGAAAGTCATGACTTCAGTGCTTCTGGAATGTCAACATTTAGGCAACAAGACTTCTTTTTAAAGTGTCAAGGCAGGACGTTTACAGATGATATTTTCATAAGGCAGCTCATGCCTATGCCAATGTCATGTTGTAAAGGAGAGAACATTTGTGCTGCTCTTTTTCCAGTAATGGCACTAGAGGTCAAAAGACTAATTGGGTCCTTGTCTAGCTGGCTTCTAGATTGTTTAACCCAGATTTGATTCACATTGTCTTAGATAATGTTGCCAGGAAAGAGACCAGACAACTTTTTTCTCAGGCCACCAGACTCCTCTTACTGTCACTTCGTCTTGAAGAAAATCAGAGGCTGGAGACCTATTTTGGATCTTTCCAACATCTACCAACTCGGTCCCAGCAGCTGTTCAGATAGGTGACTGGATGTTTTCAGTAGACACATTGGGCATTTTTTTCATGTCTCTATTCATCCTTTTTGGCAAGTTCCTCCGCTTTGTTTTCAGTGGCAAAGTTTTCAGTTCCAAGCCATATGCTTTGACCTGAGCACAGCACCACAGTTGTTTACAAGGTTTTATCTTTAGATATATGCTGTTGCCTTGCACCAAAATCTCCCCAAATATTCTTGTGGGATGCAGACTCAGCCTCAGTTTGAGAACATAAAGTATACTCAAAAGTCTCACCATACCTGAGGGGTATCTCTCACCATCTTGCAGTTAAAAAGATAATCTTTCATTAAATATTTATCTGGTAGTGATTAGGCTTCAAAAAGCAGTGGTTCGTATCTACAAAACTGATTGTGCTTTTAAAGAAAAATCAAAATAAAGTAATTATATAATTCACTAGAAATTATTAGCTTTCTTATTAATAAGGTAACTTGTAACTTGAAAATTATTATTTCTGATATTGTCAATTTGATTTACTTTTGATTTTAAACTACTTTGAATTTGATATACATTTGATTTCACTATCAATGGTGTAGTAAAACATTCTTTGACCTTAGCAGCCAGTGTTCAATAATGTAGCAGGTAAAATACTGCATTTGTTATTTTTCATGAGTTCAAATTAACCTTTGCTTTAAGGTCAAAAATAAAATTTTTCTCAACTGCTAATGTATTTTATCTATGGTCACATGTAAATGAAATGCAACTCTAAACAGGAATTTTGAAATTGTTCAAGATTTTTTTCTTGTTAACCAAAATATAACATCAGCATTGCATTTTACCTGCTTTGTCTATTATCAGTATCAAAACATGTAAAGAACTCAACAATGTTTGGGTATCTGGACATATACAGTAGTATATGTCCAGATATCCAAACTTTGAATTTTAGTTTGTGTACGATATACAGTACCTCAAATTTGTTTATATAATTTAAACTCTGCCATATAAGATTGCCAAGAATTTGTGGTAAAGATTATTATCTTTCTACAGGTAGTAGAACTTGAACCAGGTGGAGTTAGTAGAATAGTTACCAACGCCAACATATTGCAGTACTTGGATGCTATTGCACAGTACCGACTTTCTGTACGCGTACGTCATGAGGTGGATGCATTTCTTGCAGGGCTTAATGACATTATT
This sequence comes from Macrobrachium rosenbergii, assembly GCF_040412425.1. Lineage (NCBI taxonomy): Eukaryota > Metazoa > Arthropoda > Malacostraca > Decapoda > Palaemonidae > Macrobrachium > Macrobrachium rosenbergii. Next base: position 48,757,255 of record NC_089783.1, on the reverse strand, counting down.
CCAGACAACCTTCTTTGCATTTTTGATGAGAATGAATTGGAGGTGAGCACTTGTAACATGTTAAGAAAGTAGGGGAATATTGGGGAGTACCTCAGTTATTATATTTTACGTTTTTAACTATAGTCTGTATAGCCATTAATGACAACAATCAGAAATCTTGTAAAATTAACTTTTGAGGATTGTCTACCAGTAGTTGAAAATGAGTTTACTTTTGGTTTACGGCTCACGTTGTCTAAAAACAAAATGGATCTGTAAGGTGTATATGACCTCTGTATTATGGTGTTATTAATGTGATTTAAACTTCAAGGTCTTTTTATATAGTAGGGCATTTCAAATGTATGTAATGCATAACAGGTGGTGTCCCCAGAGTAAATTAGTCATCCTTAACATATAACTTAATATATTCTATTTCATATTGAAGCAAGTAGATGTTGAGTAACCTTAGAGATGTTGAAAAGGAGCACTGTATAAACAGTTTACCTTGTGTTGTACAGCTTAATAATAAGAAAAGTACAGTTCAACCTCTTAAATCCGGGAACCTTGGGACCAGGCCACAGCCGGACCAAAGAAAATCCCAGAATATGGAATATACCCCTAAAAAATAAAGCCCCTATGTAAACATAGTCAAGCCTAGTTGCCGACTTAGCCTTCTACTTGGCTAAGTTTTGATACCACTTTTTATCTTTATATTACTCATATATTTTCACTTTATTCATTTCATAACTTATATATTTTATATCTTTAGACTCTTTCTTCATACTGTATAATTTTCTTGAAAATGGTTTACTTTATGTAACACATTTAGCCTACATTTGCGAGTTAGCTTAACCATAAGTTAACTACTTTTACTTTTCTCAGAATCTGCAGAATATTATTGGTGACTTTCGTCTCCTAAATTTACTACAAGTAATTATCGCTATTAGTTTCTTCATCATTTATTTTGATTGTAGAGGGTGATGGGATTACAAAAATAAAGAATGAATTTCAGCAATCACTCAGTGCATTTGAACGTCACTGTCAAAAAAGTAAACAAAGCACGCTGCCATCTATTGAGGAAAATGAGCACTAGAGTGACTAAACATTCACTTAACTAAAGGGGAAGGATAGGAAAGCTTTTCTAGCATAGATAAAGATTTATGCTTGTGCTTCTTACCTCTTAGCATCATCTGATCTCATGGGCAGCATATAGAATGGGTAAATATAAAGCTATATAAAAGAAATAATCAAGATTGTATCATCTACACACTTTGCTGTTGTAGCAGCCAACAGCAGCAGTGATGTAGGTGATGCATTCTTAATCATTTCTTTTATATAGCTGTATATTTACCCATTCGATATGCCACCCATGAGATCAGATGATGCTAGAGGTAAGTAGTGCAAGCATAATTCTTTATGCTAGAAAAGGTGTCCTATCCTTCCCCTTTAGTTAGCAAATATATAGTGTTCATCTTCTTCAATGGTACATGGCAGTGTGCTTTGTTTACTTTTTGACGGCGATGTTCAAATGCACTGAGTAATCGCAGAAATTCATTCTTTATTTCTGTCATCTCATTACCCTCTACAATCAAAATAAATGACCAAGAAACTAATTGCGATGATTACGAAGATATAAAATTTATGAGATGAAAGTCACCGATAATATTCTGCAGATTCTGAGAACAGTTGTAAACAATATATTGCATCACCCTCGTGGCTGCTCAACAAATTAATGGCGGCTGATTCAAAATTGGGCCAAACCACGGGAGTTCCCAGACCACAGGATGCCGGTTTTAAGAGGTTCGACTGTAATGTGTATTGGGAGAATTTGCGGTTATTTTATACTGCCATAATCCTTCATTTGTCCACAACATATGCTTAACCTTGCCATACAGAAGTTGATGCTTGGGCTTCACTGTTATGGCTATAAATTTTTATGAAAAATAAAGCTCAGAATTTTTAATAGAGGTACAACATAAAAAAGCTAAGAATCTGAACATAAAAGCAAAAGACAACTTAATATTTTACCTTTTAGTCAAACTGGTATTCTTATGCAGGTTGAAAATCCTTTATTTGTAATTTCAAAAGGCAAAAACCTTGAAAGTGTGAAAGAGTTTTGAGTGCTGACGTGATGTGCTAAAAATTTAAAATTCCACAAAGTGCTGGGAATGATCCCAGGCAGTGTGTAATTGACCTTTTACTTTAATGGATTGGATATTGCTATTTTATTCCAAATTTTGATAAAGTTAATATTCCATAGTAAGATGGGATTAGGTATCATTGTCATAATAAGTAAATGTTGAGCTTTACATCTGTACACTAGGTTTCAGCCACAGCAGATGACATACAGTTGCCAAAATTAAAGTAGATTATAATGTATTTTGGATGGTGTAAGTATTCCTTATATTTTCTCATTCCTTACCAAGAATATAAAGTAAGAATATTACTGTTATATATATCTTAAATGAGCAAATAATACAATGATCAGTGATTGATAATGAGAGAGAGTAGCAAACCCATTCAAGAAATCCTAGGTTTGTCCCTGTGTGCTTACACCCATACACACACACACATGTACCAACATTACGTAAGGTCTTGCATCACTATGGAATTCCTTTGGAATATGTACAGCTAATTGAAATTCAGAGTTAATGTTTTGACTGGTCTTGTTAATTTAATTTGCAGTGAATAAGTAGGTGCCACAAGAGAATGTTACTTTAAATTTGCTGTTTGCTCTTCTCATAGACGTTATAATGAAAAAGTGGTCAGAGTGGAGTAATGATAGAAAATTGGCAGACATAGATTATGCAGATGATGCTATTTTAACTCCACAACATATACAAAATTTGCCTAATAGAATGCATTATATATCTAGAGAGATTTGATTTTAAATCAATCTTTAAAAAAAAGTAGAAGTAATGAAAGATCATGAACAAGGAATGAAATGAAATTACATGGGGCAAAATGAATGAGGTCAAATCTTTCAAATATTGGGTACACTATGCTATAGCATAGCATGGCATAATCTGATGAAAATGCAACTTGCACAGTACACAAAATATTTGATGAAATCATGTTTTGGGAACAAAATTTTATGGGTCACATGATGCACAATTTCAGATAATACAATAGTATATATGGTAATTAATGTTCTTTTGATGCTGTATATTTTTGTTTTACAGGATATTTTTGTTGGAAATAGAATGTGCTATTGTATTTATGGTGCAATCTTCAGGTCTGAAATCTGAAAAAATTTGAAAACTGAAATGTAGCAGACCTAGGATTTTGGATAAGGGATTGTGAATTAAAACTGGGTAGTTAGCATAAAAGAGAATTGTGCATTGTACTGACATCTTTCATTTTAGGCAAAAATATTGATTTACTTTTCAAGAGACTTCATTTTAATAGACAAGAGATGGTTATTTATTTTCATAAACTTTTGTCATTCTATTTAGATTAAGAGTTAAAAGGAAATTCATTTGAATTTCTTTAAATATTAATCATGGTCTACTGGTTTTGCAGCTTTTAATGTGTGGTATTGAAGAATATAGTATAGCAGATTTCAAGGCCAACCATGTGGTTAATGGTTCATCACCTGAATTTCGGAGAGTACTGTACTGGTTCTGGACTGCTGTTTCAAATTTCACAGGTAAATTAGTAGCAGTTATCCTTTCAGTAACATTGGGTGTTAGTAATTTTTATAGTTTATATAAATACAGCCAGTTTTTGTCATGGTGTACAAGCCATGAATTGATGAATGTTATTTTATCTTGATATCAGGGTATTTGAAAAAAGGTGGTGGTTGTATGACACAAAATAAGTGGGAGTGCTATGATTTTTTTATATCATATACACAATGAGATGTTCTTCACAAGTTTAAATTTTTGTATATCCATATAATGCTTAAAATTTTGTTTGTTTAAGTTGCATATGTTTCTCAAAATGCTTAAAATTCTCAAAATGCTTAAAAGCTTGGATATGTTTCCTTTAAAAATAGAAAGTTACGAGTAATCAGAAATTTAGAAGACCTCTTTTATGCTGCCGTATTTGTTGAGTGTGACCTATATCAGTTCAGAAATTTACAGCTGGGAAGAGGGCCAGAAATGAGCTTTGGTGTATATACAGAGAGATGTGAAGATGAGAAGCATGTTGGAGACAGTATACATAGCATGCATGCCATGGACATTAGCATCCAATTGAGCCTTTCTTTTAGTGTATCTCTTGTCTATAGTTTTCTTTTACTTTTTTTGTATCAGTAATTTCAGTTCTTGTCATTATAGTAAAAATTTGAAAAAATGGGTAACATTTTATATTAGTTGGAAATCACAATATTGGAAAAAGAGGATGGTTTTATAAAGCAAACAATAAGCAGACTAATGATATTAATCTTTATCTCTAATTTTGTTATTTTTATTTAATTCTAACAGAAGAGGAAATGGCACGTTTGTTGCAGTTCACAACTGGTTGCTCAAGATTGCCACCTGGTGGTTTTGCCCAACTTTCTCCTCATTTCCAAATATCTGCTTCACATACATTCAATACTCTGCCAACTGCACATACTTGGTAAGTATGCAAAACTTTAATTTCATTTTGCTTTTCAGTTACTTGATATTATTATACATTTACACTTCAAACTGTAAATTTTTGTATTATCAAAGTTCTACTACAGCCAGTTATACTCAACTTGAAAATTTAGTTCATTGGTAACTTTTTCATGGTGTTCAGTATGATTTTTCAAAACAGCTATCATAAATCTGCTCATTTTCTAAATCATGACAAAAATCAAGAGAAAAATTTTCAGAAATCACCAAAAGAAATACATCTGTTACATTCATCCACAAAATCCCTTGTAAATTATAATTTTCATGAGAATAAATACTCCTTAAATATACAATAAGAAATAATATGGCATATATTGTGTTGTGTTGACAAACAATACAATACAATAAAAATGAAGCATGAAAATACTGTAAAAACTTCACTTACAGTTAGGTACTGGACCTAGTTCATTCATTTCTTTAGGAAAAAAATAGTAACTGTATACAGTAGTCACTCTTGCTAGTACATACTACTTTGAAATAACATGTGAGATATTTGAATGAAATAAATTGTCTTGCACAAGACAATTTTGAATAATGCACCAAAAAACTGTGCATGGGAGCTGGCTACTCAGGCTGCTCCCCAGCATCACTTATTTACTGCACTTTGTCACAGTAGCTCACACTTTTCAGATGTAGTATTCTTTTGCTCTGAAATTGTAATTTTCTTTTGTTTTGTGCCTTAAGTGTTACTATTCATTTAAGAATGGGTGGCAAACAACCAGCTGTTAGTGATAGTAATGAAAATAGTACCACACATTCCAGACAATCAATTTCTTTGGAAATTTAGTTGGAACTGTTGATCATGGTGAGAGAACTGCACATATCTAGGGTGCTTTAGGCTTTAGTGAAAGTATGTGTTGCATGAGTGTGGATGATAGTAAAAAAATTAAAGCACATGTGCAGTCTGTTATCTTTATGTGCCACAAGGACAATTCTGTTGTTGAGTGAATGGAGAAAATGCTTCTCAATTTGGATTCAGAACCAAAATAAGAGTTAAGTTAATGTAAGCCTAGAGCAAATACAGAGATTAACTTAAGCCTTTATGAAAACCTGAAAAGCAGAGGAGGGAAATGTTAAACCTTTCCTTTCAAGTTTGGGAGGGTTTGCAAACTTTAAGGCTAGTTATGATTTTCTTAATAAAATCGTCAGTGGCAAGTGTGCTTTTGCTGACTGGGAAGCTGCTGTATCATATCCTGCAATCTTGAAGACAGTCATTGAGTAGCGGAGTTATGAAGTCAGGTGGATATTCAGGTTTGCTGAGACGGGCCTTAATTCAGAGAAAATACCTAACAGGACCTACATCTCAGTTGTCTACAATATGTGCTATAAAAATGACAGAAGGCTTTGAAGATATAGTATATTAATGTGAAATATTTTTCTTTTTTAGGTATACAGTACTGTATTGTGTTATCATTGCTGGATAATCATTAACTAAAAAAAATTGTATGACAGTGGCAAATTTGGCAGAAAGAAAATGAGTGTGTGCATGTGTGTGTGTGTGTGTGTGTATGCACCTGTGGGGATTCTTAAGTTTCGCTTCAAGCAGTTTTTGTCTTTACAGCCCTTCTCTCAAGTCACTAGACTCAACTCTCTCAAGACTTTTTGTGTTGCATTCGATTAAGAGTTGTTTTCCAGAAGGCCTTCGCACAACATAGAATCAATTTCTACATGTTTTAAACAGGGCTCTCTGCTACCCTCAGAGCAGTATATTAATGTGGCAGTTTTCTTCTGCAAGCCTTTATGTGCACTTGTGACATAGTATCTACAGGAGTTTCTCATTGAATCTGATTGTTGCAGCAAGTCACATGCCACAGGTCATGGAATTCTAATCATCCACCCTCTTTTTCAGGACTTCATCCCACAAACCTTAACCCCACATAGAGGTGTGTTTTTCCTGGCATACCCACCTTCATGCCTCAGGTGCTTGGTGCATATTTTATCCAGGGTTAAGTCTTTTGCATTCAGTACTTGAAGCTGCTTCCTGGGTTTCCAGGTTGTCATTGGCTCCACTATCCACCATCCTGCATCTGGGTTTTCTGTTGTCTTCAGAGGCCCTTCTGCTTCATCTTCCTCTGAATTGCAATTAAGTCTGATTATGATTAATTAGTTTTGTTTAACAAAAATATTTTTATAAAAAATTTTTTTTAATATAAACCCATTAATCATTGCCGTCAGTGCCTTTCTCCTTTGCTCTCGCATTTGCAGATGGATTTGGCACAGAAAAATGAGAAACCTTGGTGGACAGTAAACTAAACTGAGTGTGTGTGGAGGGACATTTCCTCTTGCAACTCTAAAAGCTATTGTGGCTGGGTCTGTTTTCACACAGAATAAGGCTAATTATTGAAGACTAATGAGTTTAAATAAAAACTTGTTTTATTGTAGAAATATTATTTTTATTACCAGTTTAGCTAGAACATCCTTTCTTTAACTGCTTTGAACCAATTGCCCCATATGCAAAATAATAAAGAATCTATATACTGTTGTACACAAACAGGTGTACTATTAAAATTTTTGTTTTGCTTGCAGTTTCAACCAGCTGTGCTTGCCAGATTATGACAGCTATGAACAATTTGAAAAGGCTTTGTTATTGGCAATCAAGGAAGGTTCTGAAGGATTTGGTATGGTGTAAGTATATACTGTGTATGCAAACAAGTGGCATTGTGGTGATTTGTTTTTTTTTTTATTATTGCTGCACTATGGTACCTTTAGATATGCATATAATTCAGCCTGCGTTGCCACTGGTACTTGAGAAGTGCTAAAAATTCATGTTAAAAATCAGAAAAGACAATAAAATCTATTCACATGCTTACTGGTTAAACTAGCCAGTATCCGTCCTGAATTTCTTTGTTGCTGTTGATATGGTTTCGATAATTGCATAACTGTTCAGTAACTTTAATGAAAATCATGTGGAATATATTTTGGTAAAATTAATATACCAGGAGTAAAGTTTTCATATTCAATTTATCACAATACAAATAGTCCAGCAGAAATTATAAATTACACATTGAAATCAATGTGGCCAGTCTTTTCTGATTTTCACAGGATTGAGAAAACATGCACTGTATTAAATCTTATTGCCATGATCTCAGCACCATAATAACTACAACCAGACAAATAAGAGAAGTGTTAAGATCAACTTTATGTACAATGTAAAAATATTATTCTGATAATTTCTGTTACTCGTACACACACATTTCAGTATTCATACCCATTCTATGAGTTCACTGACCCAGCTTATTGTAGCTTAAGCTTTTCTAATGACGTAGTGATGGAAGATAAATCACATATCTGGAGAAATCAATTTTATATAAAATACTTTAATCCAAAGTGTAGTAGTTTAGTGCAAGCTGGTATTTCCACAAGAATGTAATTACTTTTCTAACCATTTTTGTTATTTACTTATGTACTTCAAGCGTTTCATGGAAAAGTATTTTTAGAAGTCTGACCTACTTGCTCGTTAAATAATGAAATATTTATTGCCTGCTTCAAGAAATAGTTGAAAAGCATTATGTTTGCTTGTCAATCTTTTTAAAAAAAATTTTTATACTAATTTTAGCATTTAAAATAAGCCAAAGTGTAAAGTAGAGATTTATATCCCAATTTGTTTATGAAAAAAGAACAGAATGAAATATTTGACCCAAGGTCATAACCTCGAGGGTGTGCATAATGAAAGGATAGGTTTAAAGTCGTATTAGGAATCACCATTGAATTATTGCTGTTAATATCTTTACATCTGCCAAGTACTGTACATTAATTAACTCATTAAAGAGGAAGTTGGTAAAGACAGATATTCAGAAAAATAGGGTAATTACTAAAATGATGATTAAGCTAAAGTATGTCTAGGGTTTGTGAAGGCAGCCTCAGTGCAGACTACATAATCAGAAAGATTGTAATTGGTACACTGGTTAAATGGCTTTTGGAATAAAAAATGATCAAGATGCATTTGTAAAGGTTTATTAGATTAATGAAAGGGTTTGCATTATTAAAGCAAAAACAGTTATGGATAAAGCAATGCCTTATGAACAGTAAACTGAAAAACTACAAATTTCAAGTCAAATTTGACCGGAAAAGCAGCAGCACCATTGAAAATTCATCCCCATGCTTTATCTAAGTACAATATATATATAATATAATATATATATTATATATATATATATATATATATATATATATATATATATATATATATATATATATATATATATATATATATATATATATATATATATATATATATATATATATATATATATATATATATACATACAGTATATATATATCATATATATATATATATATATATATATATATATATATATATATATATATATATATATATATATATATATATATATATATATATATATATATATACAGTACTTGTCATTCCATATTGGTCTTGGAAGCTAGCTAGGCTTGACTTCTCATTAATTTGTATTGTTTTGTGACATCTAGTCAGTCTTATGTCTGTTATTTGTGTGCGTGTATTTTCATGTTACTTTTGCTTCTTTAGAATTTGGTATTATGTTTAAGGGTTATAACTTCAGGCTGGTAACTTTACTCTAACTTTTATCTTACAATTTCATAATGACAAATGAGTTGTTTTATGTGCCATATTAGCTCACATTGTATTTGGTATCAATAGTGTAGGTGAATTATCAATGTGGTAGTGTATTGTAATTATTGTTAAAGATTAGCAAATATTCTTATTGAACAAGTCAAAAGACATGACTATGCTTAGCAAGCTTCAACAGAATAGAGAACTTTAATGCTGTAGGCATAAAAGGAAGGAAGAATCAGTGTTAATACAAAAAGATTTACCGTATAACTGTTAACAGTAAATGAATTAAAAATGTAATTTGTGCTTGAGCACATCCATAGTCAAGGAAAATCAAATCTTAGACTCTGATGGCCTTGTTCAAAGGCTAATGGAACAGCGTAAGATTTGATTAAGGGTACTTAAATGTGGCACCTGAAATGACTCAAATGCTACCAATAGAGGCACAGATACTCCAATTAAAGAAAATGTACTGAAAGGAGGGAATGGTGAGTGCCCCTGACTACCCAAGATTAGTAGAACTAATACATTTTCTTCTGATATTTACTACTGAAATTATATATACAGTTTGTTGTAATTTCTATGGCACAAGTATTCACATAATTTGATGAACAAATCACATTATTATCAATGCTAGAATTTTATACTGTAATTTAAGATCATCATATTATAAGAAAGTCTTCAAATTACAAAGGATCAAATCTGCAAATCTAATAACAATGTCCAAGGTATCTACAGTTTATAGTTATATGTTAAGTTTCAGTCCTTTGTACTATACAACAATGGTGCATCTGATATTTTTTGCAAACATGATGCTGGTATCTTTTATGATTGTGATAGTTTTATTTTAGGGTTTTAGTCTAAAATATTGCCACTTGAGGAGTGTGCAATAAAATGAAAATGAAAACCAAATCAAGGTACCATATTTTGGTTTGGTTTTAGTTATTTAACAGCAAGGTTTGGCATGGGTGAGAATTAAGGAAGAACAGAGGTGAAGATCTGTGTACATTACAGTGTATAATGGCATAAGCTTAATCTAATATTGCTGCAAGGGAACAAAGCATAACCACATTTATTTAGTTTTCATGAATGAGTACATAGATGGATATTACCATGTATTGAATGCATTCATTACTGAATTCACCGAAAGTAAACAAAAAAGAATTGTAGATTATAAAGATATTTCTTTCAAATTGTTTTAAGTGCAATGTCAGAGAAAGCAAAGACAAGAGAAATTGAGATTATGAAGATATTTCTTTCATATGACTGTGAAATAATATTAATTTTTTCCAGTAAATCTTGTATGTTGAGAAATTGGAAACAAAATGAAGAGAATTTTGCCTAACAGTATTTCAAATACACTGGGGACTATTGTATCTTTTTTGTGCAAAGATCAAGTGCAAGCAGTTTTGGGACACCACATTTGTTTGTCAGTTCAGTATTGAGTTTCAAATAGTATCAGGATGTTTTGATAAGTGTTCAGGTGTTGTAAATCTAAATTGTCTTGGAAGTAGTGAGATTTTTCTTCTGCAACAAAAGAAAGCACAGGCAGTCCCGCCTATCAGTGGCATCGGTTAACGGTGTTTCAGTTTTACGATGCTTGGCTAACAATGTTGTTAACCAGATTTTCAGCACTGGTAAGCGATTTTTGGCACCAGTAAGTGTTTTATCGGTGTCGGTAGGCAGTTTATCAGCGTCAGTATGCTGTTTATCGGAGTCGGTAAGCGATTTTCGGAGCCGGTATGCAGTTTATTGCCGTCGGTAAATAGTTTATCAGCGCTTACATTGTCGTAAACACCATTTATTACCATACTTATTGTGATGTTCCAGTTAACAACGATTTTTGGTTATCGGCGCTCGGCTGGGAACAGAACCCCCACCATTAACTGGGTACTGCCTATGAGGTTTAGGCCAAAAGGTCGATCACTGGAACCTGTCTCTGGTACTTGCATATTGGATAAATATTTATTACTGAAGCCTTTAATATTCCTATGATGCTTATGTCAATATTAATATTAATTTCATCACTAGTTGGCAGCAAGGTTTGCAGTACCAGAACATTTTTTTATCAGCCATCTTATAATTTAATTTATAAGAAAGTTACTTATTATTCATATGGAAAAGCACTTTTTCATTTAATACATAACACCTAGAGAATGATATTGGTAGTATGTATTGCCTGTTGGATTTTGAATTATTTTTTATGTACAGTACTTCATTAACATTGCTAATCAGGCCCCAAAACATAATATGGTTAATCCAGTAGCCATTTAATTTTGTGAAATCGTGTTGGGATTTATATCCCATTTTGGCTGTAAAACTTTATGTATTAGTACAGTTTAGGCACTAAAAATCATAGTGTAAATGGATGCATCACACTTTTAGCTTGAAAGTGAAATTATTTACTCCACCAGGTTTTATACCTGGACCAAGTAGTTTTTCCTGGCGTAGAATATGACTTGTACTACAATTAGTTGGACATTTCAATGTTATTATGTCTGCACATGCCTTATTCTGTAATATTGTGATCATTCTATGAAGACTTTGAACTAGATTGCCAAGGTCCACTTAAGGTCATTATAGAGCTGTCCCAAAGAATTTGTTCATAAGTAGAAGGTGCAAATTGGAAAATAGACTACAGGTAGTTAATTGCTAATCAGGCATCTTAGGGACCAGTAGGGTGACAGATAAGTTGTTTGCTGAATCACAGAGTAATTAGGTTAGGACACACTTAATTGCTACTTGAGTGGCAGTGAAACAGATGAAATAAAGTTTATATATCCAACATATCGTGAGAGTCCCAGTTTGCTAGTAATGCTATGCTAATGAAGCAGCTTGTCGTTCTCTTTGATCAGATAATGAATTTCCTTCCCATACCCCTTATCTCATATTGAAAATGTTTACAGACAACTATGTACAGCTGTTTGTATAGAATAAATTATTATTTGTATTAATTATAAAAAGTTTTGTTTTTTATGATTTGTATGCATTTTAACAACCAGCGGCTAGTGTTCTTTTTTTCCATTGTTTTAATTTACTTGATCTTGCAGGTTATCAATTTTTGGCAAGAATCTCTCTCTCTCTCTCTCTCTCTCTCTCTCTCTCTCTCTCTCTCTCTCTCTCTCTCTCTCTCTCTCTCTCTCTCTCTGCAAAAGACTTTTAAAAAGTTAAGTAAAGTATTTTTTGTTTTAAATGCTTTTAAAAGTTTTTATTTTTGTTTACTGATTTGTGTGCATTTAAACAAGCAACAACTAAGAGTTCTCTCTTTTTTTTTTATCTCATTTTATTTATGTTAGTTTATGTCTGCTTCATATAACACATCAAGAAACTTATGTATGTACACAGATCCCTCTCTCTCTTTCTCTCTCCCTCTCTCTCTCTCTCTTCATGTACAGAAGGCAATTTTTTTTTCCTAAATTTGCTAGAAGTCACAAGAAAGTACTTTTAAAAGTTATTGCATTTTTTAACATTTATTTTGAGTGCATTTAAACAACAAGCAAGTGGGAGTTCTTTGTTTTGTTTTATTTCCATTGTTGTCAGTTAGCTGATAAAGCTTTTAACCTCTTATCAAGCTATCAAGAATAAGTACACACTTCTCTCTCAACACCTCCACTTACATATATCATAAACCCCATTACTAGAACTGGAACGTTTTTGCATCCTTCATTGTTTTCCTTGCGCATATCTGTTCCCTCAAATCACTGTGTATTAGCAAGGAAACTAAGTGGATTTTCATTCTGTTTCATTATGTCATAAACACTCAGAGCCATTGCTGTATAATTCATACAAGCTTCTCACAGAAACACTGCTGTCAAGGATTTTTTTCAGAAGTTCATCCTTTAATAGACAGTATATGTTGTTTGAACTTTACATAAGAAACAATTCTTTATTAATTGGAGCCATTGCTGGAGTAAAACTGAGTATGTATAATTAATGAAGAAAAATGTGGAAATTGTTTACTCATATTTTCAGTGATGCTGATATTTATTCAACAATGATGCCAACAATGTTTATGAAAAAATTAATGCCACCAAACAGCATTGGCAGGTTAGCAGTGACCCGGGAGGGTTATAATAGAATTACGCTAGCTAAAATTAGTCCAGAATTAATGATGGAACTGAATTAGTGATTAAATACATGTATTAGAAAAGATGAACAACAGGATGAAAAGAGAATGAATAGAACAGATGAGAAGTACAGTCATGAGTTATAGCACAGGAAGCCACAGTAATAATTAAAATAAAATAAGGAATTGGTTAAGATACTAGTTGGAAGAAGTGCACAGACATTTGTTGTGCACATGGGCAAGATAAAAAGCAGCAGCAACAAAAACATTTGGTAGATTTGGATTAAATTCTGGTAAACAACAGTGATAGGCGATGGGGTCTGGCCTTTTGATAGATAATAAAACCCCTGAGTATAGCCTTTTGATAAATAACTAAGACCCCATAGTATAGCTTATTCTTGACCATTTTAAATGATCCCACAGTGAACAGTCATTCCATATAATTTCCAACTTGAACTAAATTGTATCTTATGTTTCATTTCAGAGATTTATCAAAAAATGCATCATGAATAAAAGGGCATCTTAGCAGAAAGCCATCACAATAATGTTACTTATAAGTAAAGAAGTACTGTATGCATAACATGAGGCATTACTGAAATACACAAAGCAAAAGATATGCTAAAGTGTAAAACTTACTGAGGAATAAAATTGCTTTCACATGCTATGAAAATATTGGAGATCATTAGGGGAAGGCCAAAAAATTTGTAACTGGCTTCTCTCAGAGAAATCAACAAGGGCAGTCTTATAGTTATAATGAGGCAACATGAAGAGAAGTACTGCATGAATATAATAGAAATTTTACTACATACTATTTGTAAATATAAGACATTTGACAGGAGTACCAAGACAAGTAATTAGGCTGGCATTACAGAACCAAAAGGGACCAGAAAGACTGACTAGTGATATTGATTACATACTATTGCACAGAGTTAGAATGAAGGCATTGGTAGGTATGTCAGAGGAATTAGTAGTCCTTTGCTCTTCACAGAAGTGCAAGAAGCTATAAAGATTTCCAGAAAGGGATGCCCCAGGGAACTTACAGGCAAAATCAAAAGAAGAGGTCAAATAAGTTTTTAAGAGATGGAAGAATGGAATGAAGGGGAGAGGATTGAAGATCACTGTAAACCAGGAAAATAAGCTGATACTGACTGGCAAAGAAGCAAATATTTCTTGTAGTGAAAAGGCATGGCTTTGAAGAGGCAAGATATTTTTTTTTCCCTGGAGACACACTGAGTCAGGTATTGAGACGGCAGAAAGATAATGTAGCAGTAACCTGAATAAAGTTGAGAGATGGTTAGAATGTTGGTAAATAAAATGTCCCATTACAGTAACAGAGCAGAAATTTATAATTTGCATATAAGGTCTGTACTTATTATCTAATATTCGTGTAATGATAACACCCAGTTATGAACAATGCCAGTTCGGCTGGCAAAGCCACGACTGGGACCTTTCGTGAGATAAGGGTTAGAGAAATTGGATAGCTTAAGTGTATAGAGACCAAAGACAATTGATAAAAAGTAAGAGGCAAAAAGAATTACAGCTTGGGCTGAAGAATGCTGCAAAGAACCTTGTTTCAGTTGCACTGGCATCACCTTTGACGGCAAAGTGAGATTTTGAAGAGCTTCAGATACAAAATGCTCATATTCATGACTTGAGTGTAGTGGAAAAATCTTACTGTATTACAGTTGAGGAAGTTGGAAAGAAGTACGATATCCAGCAACTCAAGATATAGCCATTCTCAAAATATGTCCAGGTTATATTTTAACCAACCAGTTCTATCTTGAAATTGATATAGCTTAGATGTGTGACAATATGGCATATAGTATTAAAGAGTGTTCTTGCCTGATAATCTCCCAATTATTGGTAAATTAAATTACTGCCAAAATTATTATAACATAATACAGTAAAATTTAATTTACAAGCAAATAGAAATTTAAAGAGAGAGAGAGGTAATTTTTTGGTTCCCCCACTCAGTTTTATGTAGAGAGGCACTATTTTCTGTATCAGTACATCCTAAGTGACTGATTTTACCCATGATTCATCATTTTATCTTATTTTTTATTAAGTTTTAGTCTTGATACTAGATTGACGTAAGCTAATTTTAGTAGCCTTAAATCCTTACCGTAGTCGTGGCCATTTATGTCTTAAATTTTTTTATCCCTTTGTCCAACAGAGTTGGGAATGGGATGTAGTTTACTGTTTGTTCATTTATTTGTTTTCCTTCCCAGTTAGGTTTTGTGTTAAAGTTCCATATCTCTGCAAGTCCAAAATGACATTGATCAGTGGGCACATCTTGAAAAGTAAAAGATGTCTTTGAAAATGGGGTCAGTTTCACAGCTATTTTACATGTAAAGATGCCCACAGGTGAAGGGATCAGTTGTTATCAATGAAGGCTCTAGTATATTTGATATTTCAATCAAAAGAGAGAGAGAAAGTGTGTGTGTGTGTGTGTGTGTGCACGCGCGCACACAGTTGGTTGGAAGTTACCAGTAGGTAGTGAGGGGTTGTAGAAAAATTTCTAAGTTTGAAATGGTTTGGACACAATGAAAAGAGATGTGAAACAGTTAGAAAAGTACTAAGTATTGAAACAGCAGGACCAAGACTTGTAGCATGGCTTGGGAAATTACAGAAAAAGGACATTGAAGAAGACCTAGACGGTTTGGAAATTCATGCAGACAGTGCCCAAGACAGAAGAAAGTATAGATAATTTGTTTCTCGTCTGACCTTGTACAGAGTAACTCTAACATAAAGTTGTAAATAATGATGATGATGTGTAGCAAAGAGAAAGGGTGACAGTTTGTTGTAGTGTGATGCTCCATGAACACACAAGAAGTATAAAAATCCATGTGCAAAATATAAAGATACCTTTAATAATGAAACTGTATTTTTAGTAATGAGAATGAAAACGGTCTTAATTACATATCAGCAATCATTTAAAGCTGACTAAGGCTGCCTATCTGCCTTGCTGTTGGGCACAAAATAATTGTATTTCTTTCAATATCACCAAGCTGAATTATGGAAGTACAGTATGACTTTTTTCATGTGAGATAGGCATATGAGGCTATTGTAATAAATCTCAGATTGTTACCTTTTTTAATCAAGTAAACGATGTTTAAGTAACTTTTATTGAACATTCATATAGTAAGGGATGATGGTAGCTAAAACAGTATTGCCTCTCTTTATAGCAGAATTATCTGCAATCTTATTTGTTGTTAATACTATTAAATATACACCTTCATAGAAGCTTGCAATTTTCAGTGATCTTGTGAGTACCTTGTAGACATTTAATTGTTTTGGAAAATTTCCTCACCAAGTGAATCACACATTCTTTCAAGAAATTATATGGAATTAAAGGAATTAAAAATGCCTATCTGCAGCCATTAATACTAGATCAAACATAAAAGTACTCTATCTGTAGTTACAGTACATGAAATTAAATGCCAGACTTCATGGAATTACAAAAATGATAATGTGGGACCCACAGTAAGGGTATGGCAGTCATCAGTACAGAAATAGATATATGAAGAGAATTTTTGAGAATACATTGTTTTCAATTAGTCCAGATATTAGGCTTTTAATTAGTTATATAACATAATAAAGTAAAATTATTACATTTTAATAATAAATATTTGCATCAAGTCATACACCAATGATCAGGTTAAACTATGTGGCAAAATATCATCATTGTTATTATGAGCTGCAACACTTTTCTCGAATTTCTTAATTAATTTGGTGAATTTTTATTACAGACACTGTAAAATATGTAAATGTCAAATGCTTTCCCATTCCTGCCTTGCAAATTTTTAACTTAATAAATTATAGCTTTTTACATAGTTTACTTCTTCTGTTATTGTAGTTTTTCAGGAACCAAGCACTGCATCCTTAATTTCACTAACAAATGTTTTTGCTTTTAATATATGTACAGAAGTATTGGGACTCAACTCAGAAATTGTCAGTACAGTACAGTATTCATTCAGTGTTCAGCCAAAAATTAACTATTCATTCAGTGAAAAATATAGAATGCAATTGGTATGCTGATAACATGGAAGCCTCAGAATGGATATTGGTAGGATTATAAATTTCTGTTAGAAAGTAAGTAGACTCAAGAAGGACTACTTACAGTTGACATTCACACTGGTACTGTTGCCTCAGAAATGTTAACAAAGCACTTTCAGTTAAAATTCATGGAGGTTTGTTTACATAGGATGCTTTATCAAGTTTTTGGACTTTGGCACCTTAAAGTATATAAATGTACATGCTGATACAGTATATCTTCCATGCATTGTAAATTAAATAATTTAATCATTTCAGAAGGAGACTTCAGATTTTTGGTTTTGCTATCTTAAATGTTTCATTGTTCTGGAATTCAAAGTTATGATCAATAATCTATGCAAACTGTTGCTAATAAAACAATGTACAATTGGTTTTTGAAAAAATGTGTTTTCATGCATTTATCAGTCTCACTTTCTGCTTGTTGAACCATGGTTAGGTCCCAGTTGCCATTTATTTTTCCCTCACTCAGTCCCAGTTACTGTTAATCTCTCCTTGGATAAAGTTGTGTGGAAGGTAGTACTGGATATGGTAACTGATAGGTTCATGTGCATATAATGTGATCTAACCGTGATCTGATGAAAGCTTATATTAATTTTAGTCAAATCCTTTGATAAATATTTTTTTAAATGTCCGAGAGTTGGCTGAAAATTTCCCACGGACCTTTATAGAAATTGAAATTACATTTTTGTGAACATTTAGTCTCCTGACCCTTTTACCATCCCTTTGAGTTATCTTACCTATTGAGAAATTTAAATCAAATTTTTGTGAATGTTTGTAAGTATATTTTTTATTTTTGTTTATTCCTCTCAGAGATTGTACATGCAAGGGTGAAAATAAAGTCTCAACACATCACACAGTACTAAGGGTATTTGTTGTATAAGTGTTATTGCTTACCATCAAAGTATAGTATAAAAGTTTATTTCCATGCCATTTCTTGATTTACAGCTCTTTTTATTATCATTTCTCATTTACTCAAGAGGTTATTATAATTCCTCGCGAAGTCCATTTTCTTTTGGGTTAATCAGCGCTGTACATAAATCAGCAGGTTTATTCAGTGCTGTAAATAAATCATCATTTGGAGCAGTTATATGTGTATGTGTGTGTATTTTCTGTATTTAACAGATAATATATGCAAAGATGGTTATCCTTTAAAATTTTCAAATACAGTAAATATTTTTTATAAGCCTACTTTTTTGTCTAGAAGAAATCTAAATCATTCCGAGTGTAAAAATCTATGTAAGATTACATTTCTAATACTACCCCATTATACCCTTTCTTTTGTTCATTAGAGTAAGGCTACATATTTAAAACTGCGCCACACAATGGCCTTTGGCTGGTAGTCAGCCTGTAAAAATCACTTACATTAAGGCTGCACATTACTGTGTTTTGTTACATAGTAGTCATGTAAATATTCTGTATATTCTATATATGTATACTGTATATTAATTTTTTGAACAATGTTTATTTCAGCGAGAAAGGTTTTGTAATACTTTATAAAATATGAGTGAAGTAAGTTTTTCATTCACCCTTACGAATTCTCATTTACTGAATTTCAAGACTTTCTTAGTTCTTGTATTACTATGCCAGACGGGAACTGTATACAGTAAACCCCCTGTATTTGCGGGGGATGCATACCACATCCCCCCGCAAAGAGTTAAAATCTGCAAATACTTAAAACCCCCTCTAAAAACACTTTGAACTGCCTATTTTGATAGTTAAACACAAAAAACCCTCTAAAAATGCTTTTACCCTGAGTACTTCAATAGTTTTATCATAAAAAGTGCATTTAGCCAAGAAAATTATATGAAAATACAGTAATTAGTGAATATTTCCCAGTGAACAACACCGCAAATGGGCGAATTTTCCGTTAATAATTTTTGTATATATATTCCATAGAGAAATCCATGAATCGGTGAGTCTGCGGATCATGAGAACACGAATACAGGGTGTTTACTGTATATGCTTTCCCTCCGTTTTGTCTGATTCGCCAGGTCCTGAACAGAGTAATAAGGTCCCAGAATCTCAAGATAATATTGGTAGCTCCTCTGTGGCTGCAAGCAGAATTGTTCCCGGACCTGCTGTCTCTGCTGTCAGAAGTTCCAAGAGAGTTACCTCCCTGGCACAATCTACTTTGTCAACCTCATATGGAGAGGCACCATCGGTCAGTACAGTCCCTGTCTCTTCACAGGTGGAGACTATCAAGTATCTCCTGTGAGTGAGAGGCTTTTCTCAAGGAACAACATCTCAGAAGTCAGGATATATCAGGAAGTCTTCAACATCTGTGTACCAGCAAAAATGGTCTGTCTACTGTGATTGGTGCCATAGATGGGTTCTTCTCCACTTGGATCTTATATTCAACAAATAGCTGATTTTCTAGTCTTTCTCAAAGCAGAAAAACATCTTTCTGCATCTGCCATGAAGGGCTATAGGGTTGTGCTAGCACTAGTTCTGTGTATGAAAGACATAGATATATCTACATCTTGAGAAATATCTGTTTATATCAAGAACTTCGAGCAGTCTTGTTCCCCTAGAGAATTCAAACCTCCTAGTTGGGACTTGGCTTTGGTTTTAACTTGTCTTACTTGAGCCCCCTATGAACCATTGTGACAGGATACAGATAGAAACTTGACCCTCAAGGCAGTTTTCATGCTGGCCCTAGCATTGGCAAAAAGGGTAAGCGAACTCCATGGTCTGTCTTATGACATCAAACACACCAGGGGTTGGAAGTCTTTAGCTTTCGAATTTATTCCAGAATTCGTTGCGAAGACTCAAAATCCTTCAGTCCACGATGAAAGATTTGTCTCCTTTTCTATACCTTCTTTGGGAGACTGTTGACAATGACCCTGGCAAAATGATGTTGTCCCCTGTCAGGGCGTTGCGTGCTTATCTAAAAAGAACTCAACATCTCAGACCAGGTTGTTGCAGACTTTTTGTTAGCACAGGCCAGGTCAAGAAAGAGGTGTCCAAGAATACAATCTCGTTTTGGCTAATAGAAATGATCATGAATGCCTATTCACCTACATCAGGAGCTTCAGACAATGTTGTGAAGCCAAGAGCGCATGATGTTAGAGGTCTAAGCTCCTCATTGGCATTTAAGAAGAATATGCCTGTTCATAGAATTCTGAAAGCTGGTGTGTGGCATTGCCAAACCACTTTCACTTCCTTCTACTTGAAGGACATTGCCCCTAGGTTCTTGGACACTTTTTCCTTGGGTCTGGTGGTGACTGCTCAGCAGGGTGTGTAGCTCATCCAGTGCCCCTGGCAGGTCAGTTTGTATCTAGTCTAAGATGATGGTAGGAGGAAAGTGAAATGAATGAGGTGACTGGTCTCTTTTTCTTTCTTCTTCTTTCTTCTTCTTTATCTGCAGGCAGTAAGAAGAGGGTTCCGTCATGAGCTGGAACTGACATGATACAGGTGAGTGCAGTGGCCATACTGTTAGAGTAATTGTTAATGTAAGGTTCCTTTCAGTAGCGATATATTCCTCTCTCTAGCAAGGAGAGAAAGGAATGATAACAAACCTACGTAATTGCTACATTGGTTTGTTATAAGAACAGATAGCGTGATAATCTGGGTGAAGTTGGGTCTCTTTGGAGATGAGACCTAACTTCACCCAGATTATCATGATCCCCAGGTTGTGACAAAATGTGAGTAGGCTGAACAGAAAGCCTAGTGTAAAGTGAATCACAAAATCTGCACTATGTTATGACAGAATAAAAACTGCTTGGTAATGCTAGGTGGTGAGGAGTATTCTGCCTCTCAAACCCTTTACCACCAGTTAACTATTTAAGTTCAATGATTGTCTCCAGCTTATGCAGAAGGATACTCCTACCTAAAAGGCTCTAGCTTGTATTTCTGTAGGAATAATACACTTTTTTTTCTCCTGCAATAAAGACACTGAAATGACATGGATTACGGAAAATTTTACTTTTAAGACTTTTTTTTTCTCTTTCTCTTACGACTTTGAAGGAGGGTGGAGATCAACAGCTTGCTTCTACATCCTTAATGCTGGAGTGCTTGACATTGCGAACAAGAGGGAACTTTTGTGTCAAGTACCTTGCCATCAATGTTGGGTCCAATTTTGACAGACTGACAACCCTTAAGGCTCTGAAGTTTGGGTGTGTGTATAGGTGGGTCTCCCAGAGCAATTGCCTTTTTAAAGGCAGCGATATTGCTTCTCCTCATGGTCTTGGACAGGGAACCTGCCCTAATATAATTTATTTTTGTGTTATGAATATGAATCCTTAACTTAAAATCTATGGCAAACCCATGATCCTCTCTTTGGATTCTTACAATAAAATAAATAATAAAAGAAATAACAAAAAAAATCTATGTAACAAAAAGGAAAAACTAGATTTAGGGAAGGTCTAACTATTGTGCCAGCTTTGTCTGTCCGTCTGCACTTTTTTTGTCCGCCCACAGATCTTAAAAACTACTGAGGCTAGAGGACTGCAAATCGGTATGTTGATTATCCACCCTCCAATCATCAAACATACCAAATTTCAGCCCTCTAACCTCGGTATTTTTTATTTTATTTAAGGTTAAAGCTAGCCATAATCATGTTTCTTGTAGCACTATAAGCACCAACAACATAAGCCACCACTGGACAGAAAACTTGATTGCGCCAAAGAAACTTAAGTGCATTTTTTTTTACTTGTTATATTTGGTTTGGAAATAAGAATTGGTCACAGTTCTTAAAACTAGAAAGTGCAAACCTAATATCATCTCAGACTTGCAAACAACCTGAGGAATAGACATTCAGCAGCTGAAATGACCTTTTGACAAAAAAAAAAAGGAAGCAACTCCCAAAAATCAGTTTTCTTGCAATGCAGTCTACAGATAATCAAAAGTGGCACGATGAATATTGCCTGACAATGAAGGTGAACCAATTGAGAAAAAAATATTTTGACTTGAAAATTATGCAATTATGCAAGATTATGAAAGTATATTATTCCAAGGAAGGAAAACACTAAAAGTAGCAAAAGTAAAATTTGAAGAACAGAATCTTCCATAAAAAATTTTAGGTCAAAATAGAGGATTAAGGCCACATGTAGGTAAACCCTTACAATGCTAAAATTGAAAAAATATGGAGTAAAAAAAAATTGACATGACTCCGGATGTGCATTCCATGGAACACATGATCTCACAAGAAAGTGGAACTGTGGTGAACCAACTTTCATAAAATGTGATCAGAATCACCGAGCAAAATCTAAAGTGTCTATTATCATATACAACAAAGAACTAAAATACTAAATTACGTGGGTGTAATGTCCATATGGGAAGCTAATGGAACTGCAAGTTAGAGGGTTTAATGAGCCATAAAAAGCTGTAAATAAATCAAACCTATAAAACAATAACCCAAGAAAGTAATCAAAATCAGATTAATGTAACAGGTACAGTAGAACAACTGCACAGTATGCAAGGTAAAAGGAACATAATTTTTTAGATTAAGAAAATACAATCCAGAGAATCAAACCCATATGATGCACTATCACAATTGGAAGTTGAGGGAATTAACCAAAACATCATTGAGTAATACTCCTTAACTTCAACAGAAAACAAAATATTAAGGAATATTAGAAAAGTAAAACACATGTCATGCCAAAATCAGACATAAAAAAAGTAACCGATAATAAGGAACATTGAAAGTTAGTCCATCAGCATCACAAATAACGAACCAGTTAACGGAAATTTCACCTCAAAATGCAGGTACACCATAAGAAACAGGAACCATAGATCAAAATAAATCTGTAAAATTCATAGGGGGGAAAAAATAAGAGATATACGAGCGAATGTCATACACGCTTTACTGAGTTCTGCAATAAAAAAAAAAAATATTCCCCGCAGGAGGGCAGTGCCGTCAGTGCACCTCATCGGTGCATTGTAGGCATTACTTGAGTTCTTTGCAGTGTCCCTAAGGCCCCTAGCTGCAACCCCTTTTATTCCTTTTACTGTACCTCCGTTCGTTTTATCCTTCATCCATCTGACTTTCCTCCCTCCCCTATGTTGCGAGGTTTTCCACCTGTTACACTTTTAAAACCTTTACTCTGAATTTCCCTGTCAGCACTGAATGGCCTTATAGGTCCCAGCACTTGGCCTTTGGCCTAAATTTTATATTCCAATTCCATAATCATATTTGGGATTACAGTTGTTTACTGTATAACCGGATCTTGTAGGAGATGTAGAACAGATATTGAATACAGTGCAAATAATCTGTGCAGTCTCAATGACAACAAAACAACTATATTTATCAAAAGCACAAAGGACTTTTTCATTAGTGGATGTCTGACTTTGCCCATGCAACTTAGCAGATAAATTTGAATAGAATACATGTGACGGCTTACATGCTGGTGGTCATTTTCCAATAATCCCACAAAACACATTCCTCTCTACAATATTTTTATAAATAACGCTGGGATATATACCAATTACACACAAGACAAATCCCCCATTTGAACACCTAAGAGACCACAGTGAAGCTAATTTTATTATAAAGAAAATGCTGCAGATTAAGCATATCCCATTGTATTTCACATACTAATACATAATAACTTTTACAGGAAGATTACTAAAATTGATTAAAATATTATTAGAAACTGATAAACTTAGCCATTAAACAGACTCTGCAAAGTTTGGGAAAGAAACTATAGCCTACAAGAAAGAATGATATTGTGATATGCATATCTCCAGTAATGGTCCTATACAAAAAGTATGGCAAAAAAAAAAAGGGAGAATAACTGGAACAATTGCCAAATCTTAAAGACACGCTTTGTTTAAAAATAGAAACCAGATTCTTGACCCTCCAAAAATAAGCAGTCAAAGAAAATTTTGCAAACATAAGCAGCGACCAGAGCCTAGATGAACTTATTCGTGATATTAAAAACCGCAACAGAAACAAACCCACTAAATTTTTAAATGAAAGAAGATATATTACAACAGAGAATTGTCAGACCGTGCCTTTCAAGTGCGAATTGATGATTTCTACTTATATACTTCCCACATGAAAACAGAGTTCCACAGGAAATTGTTCTTTAAAAAATTATATCAGTAGTCAACTACCATTTAATTTCTCATTTTCAACAACTGTCAAAGCAATACAAACTCCCTCCAGAATCATAATCCAGGAAATACCTTGCACAACATAAAAAATTTCCGCTTCACAAATTATACGATGGTAAAAATGTAGAAATATGTTGGATTCCTGTCCAAGAGGAAGCCAAATCAGGCAGCTGAAGGTGAAACTACCATGACAAGATCAAATGCAGATAGTCCTATAAGTAGTTATTGGACATCTCTAAACTTTATTATTAGTAACGAAAAATCCTTTGGGCCACCCCTGTCAGAACTAAATAAACTCAGTGGTCTGGTAAAATTAATTGATCAAATAACAGGCCACGTACCTGTTTCAGCTATTTACACCCAATAGGGCAAACAGTTATTGGTTGTTCCAGCTTTTGTTCGTTGATTCTGTACCGCATACCCGCCAGTTTATTCTTCACCTGGTTTCTGCCTTAACAAAGGTAGTGTTTTATTCTTTCATTTTATTCTATTACTATTTTTCACTGTGGAGAGGAGTGTCGAGCTTAAAAGTCTTCAACAAAATATCTTCATAACATCAATGATACCCCATAACTTAAGGTATAATATAATAAAATAATAAGTTAGTGCTAAATATATGGACTGTTACATATAATGTGGCTTTGTGTAATTTTGTCTTAGGAAAAAATACTTTGGGCTCGTTGTCCCGCATTGACATTTGTACCAAACAAACAGAACCCCGTTAGAATGAACCGGGTAGCCTCCCTAGTCAATTAGAAGTGAAGCCTCCGCATTCGGGAAACTTTATCAATTTGTTTGTGATTTTATCTTAAACGTTAGTACGAAAGTTGATTATAGCCTTATATAACTATACACACCATACAACGTAGGTTGCATGGTTAGACATTCTGTACTAGGTTAAGCGAGATTAGAAACTTGGGCGCAATCTAGATGCAGGTCTATCCTAGATTATGCCTAACCTGTAATCGATTCAGGCCCCATGGGAAGTCGTGTGAAGGGGCTATTTTATGCCGTAACGTAGGCAGTGCAAAATCTTGCAATACTTTCCCAACTCAGGTTGCAAGATTAGTTGGTAGCTTATAAAATAAGGGTAGAAGTGCTAACGTCGTAACTGCATTAGCGTAGCATCGGTCCTCAGTTGGTATTGCTTATGTAATGCCTTCTGTCACTTAATTCTCATTTGGTAGCCTAGTGTGAATAATTTGAATACGAATTTGTTGCAAATATGAAGAGAAAGCTTTTGAAAGTTTTAATTTACGTGATTTCCTAAATTTTAAAAAATTACAAGTATTCTGCATAAGTCATACCCACTCAGCACTTAGCCTATGGTTATTGAACAGCTAAGGACATTAGCCTTGTGGACTGAATTGGATGAGTTGGGAATTTGGTAATTTAAGTGACATTTGCGTCTCCAGAAATACAAACCATTGCCTTTTATGTTAGAGTGTTTGTCAGCGTAAAGTGGAAGTGGTCATTGAAGCTTGGAAACATTAGTGGCTAATTGATGGCAGTGGGTAAATGGGTTGAGTTAGCTGGTCTCGATTGCAGTGAGAGGGGTTCAGCAAGAAGTGGATGGCGGCCGAAAGACATTTATTGGTATCTTAGGTGGGAAAGGGGATGCCCTACCCTTGACACTGCCCAATCGTTTCAGTCGGTCCTGGTCATTTCGGCCGAAAGTCACTTAGGCTGTAACATCCAAAACAATGTAAGACGTTATGTTTATGGTATTTACCGTTATGTATATGATATTTACCATTATTATTTTATGTTTTACGTACATCCCCAGGGCCTGGTACTAAACACAGTGTCCATTTTGCACGTAAACATGCTTACGGCCTAAATGACTTACGGCCGAAATGACCCGAACTCGTTTCAGTTCCTTCCTCCCCGACTTCCCTCCCTCTCTCCTTGCCCCTTCTTCTCGTTCTTTTCAATCTAAGTCTATTAGTGTTGGCAACCAGCATGTGCTCTTCAACATGTGATGATCCAGTTACATGTGATGTGCTTTCCTTACGAGATACTGTGGCATGTGTGCATAGTTCATCACTGTTTACCCCAGCTCTGTCAGCTGAACCTGGTATGACTGTTTCATTGGAGTACTTAGAGAAGATTTGGTTGGCCCATGGTTTTCCAGGCAACCCGTTAGTAATGAGGTCATTAGCTGGTGATTATGGGGGCTGATTGGGGGAGTTCTCTTCACC
The DNA here is from genome assembly GCF_040412425.1 of Macrobrachium rosenbergii. Lineage (NCBI taxonomy): Eukaryota > Metazoa > Arthropoda > Malacostraca > Decapoda > Palaemonidae > Macrobrachium > Macrobrachium rosenbergii. The sequence goes on along the minus strand of NC_089783.1, from coordinate 48,730,744 downwards.
CACCTTATGTGAATAGTCACTTTTCTTTCAGCTGCTTTGAAGAGGGGACGTCTCTCTGCACTCTCTCTTCCCGGTCGTTGATTTTGGATTGACATCCTTTACCTATAATTGTATATGTTGATTTTGTTTTTGTTTTTCCTTTTGAGTAATGCCATTGTGAGGGATTTGGGTACCCATGTGGGTGTGTCATATCTCCCAGGATAGTTAATCCCTACAACTACAGCTCGTTGTTTGTGTGGAAATAAAAACTAGCCTTTATATGGGAGTATCTTCATTACAAGCTGGAGTGGTCATTGAACTTAGCAACAATATCATTTCCTGGTGGTTATGAGGTAGGGCTGGGGAGTTATTGTCACTCATCTTAAATCACTACTCCATCAGCTTCTTATTTGGCCACTGTGAAGAGTGGATATCTCACTGCACTGTTTCTCTTCCTTCTGTCATTGAATGTGTGCAGAGTAGGTGGAATAATTTTCTTTGCTTTTATGTTGTTTTCCTTAATGTTGGTTTTCCTTTGTAATGAAAAAACAGATTTAATAGATTTTTATGTCTACATAGTATCTTTATGGACAAGCGCAAGCTTAATAGTATAGTGCTTGTTCCAAAGAGTGGCTTATCTGCAGACTTCATTAACTACAGGCCAATCTTTATTCTCCCTGTGCTCTCCAAAGTTGCTGAAAAACTTATTTTTAAGCCATTATATAAGTATGTTGAATCTAAAGGATTGTTAGCTGATAGTCCAAATGCATATAGGAAGCAGCTAGGTACCAATGATGCTCTCTTAGACATGGACATGGACCAGATCAAAGAATGGTGCAGCCAGTGGGGTATGAAGCTGAACTTCAGTAAAACAAAAACACTTTTGATTAGCAGATTTTCTCCTCCTCATCTAGCTCATCTTCCCGCCCCTCCTCATCCTCCTTGCCCTGGACTGCTCTTTTCCCGTGCATGAAGAAGGGGAAGTCTACAGCCTCTCACAAAAAGCCATTTCAGGCTTCATGCAAGCACGTTCCTTTCTTGGGGGAAGCACGAACTCTTTGTCACCAGTACATGATTCTTGAGCTATTGGCATGACAGGTACCCCTGCACCTAATCATTTAGGCAAAAAGACTACTCCTTACTCTTCCAAGCATGATCCGTCAGGACCATGCTTGTGTGTGTGTGGATGTACAGTATGTATGTGCATCCTGCTCAGTTTGCATGTGCTAGGCCTCAGACCCTGTTCATGTGGTTACTTAGGGCAGCCCTCCATGCCTCAAGGTAGATGTAAGGACATCTTGTTCATTCAAAATGTGAAGTCTTTGGACCATACACATTCAGACAACAAGGTAACCCGCCCCTTGTTTCTCCATAGTTCCTTGGGGACTCGCAAGTGAAAATCAGCACTGTCTCCTCATCTCATGCACATGATTTGCTGCATCCTCCTTTCAGTATGTACACAATCATCAGACTGAATGAATGTTAGGTAGTTAGTGGTTTGTGACAGACCAGCTTTGTTTCAGTAATTTGAGTGCTTGGAGGTTCTTTTCTTAGCAGTTGTGTTACACTCAGGCCTGGATGGTCTGTGACAAGATATCATTTGGTAATGCTCTCTTAAGTAGCTTTTTATTAACCTACTCTTTTCCCAGAGATGAGGTAGCTTTCATACCTTCTCTTGTCAGGGTATACACAGGCTTTTTCATGTGCATATACACGGGACATCTGTGCACTACAGTTTCTTGTGATTTTACACTCACAAGACATTCTATTCCAATGACTAGCACTTGAATGTTAACACATTAAAACATGTTTCAGTAAGTTTAGTTTTGATGGTTTTGATCAATCATACAGAATCATCAGATTTTTTCCACGGTTTTAAGAGGTTGTTTGTTAACCAAATTCATTTTTGCAAGAAAATTGTTGATGAACCATGATTGCAATAGGTTATTCAACTAGCCCTGATTTTGCCATTCATGTGGGTTCACTACCAAAGAGAACTCAGAGCTATTGATGTGCCATCCTCTTGGGGGATAGTAGGGCCTTGCCTCCTCTTTATTACTGCTGCAGTGTTATTACATAGGTCGTTGGGCATTCAGTTAGCCAAACAATCTTGAGTAAATAACCATTGCTGTCCTGTTGTGAACCTTATTGAACAGAGTTCTTGAAGGGCCACTCAGGAGGCAAACCAGTTTTCTTGTCAACTAGCAGTCACTCAGATAACTTCCTTACAACCATGTAGCATGCCTTAATTATATCAATCACAGCTCCTTCTATAGCAGAAATGACTGTCATAGCCGCTTGGTTCTTCCATGAAGGGGGAAGTTAGACTCAAACCAGGGGCAAGAAGGAAGTGTGGTTTTCCTTATTCCTTCCCATTGTTGCAGTTAAACACTTCCATTCTTTGTCTATATCCTTAGGGAAAGGATGAGAAACCACCTCATTGGTTCAGTGGTAGACTTTGGTACCATTCAGAGGTAACAGAGTCAACAGTGGAGAGGGGAACTGGAGTTTAAAATTCTCTTTTCCACCAACTACAGTAGTTATCAACTTTTAGTGGTAGCAAAATAATTTCTAGTTAAACCTTTGGGTGTGACTAGGCCTTCTGGTTCAACTTCCCAAACCAAAGGCTTTTATAACTTTTTTTCTCCAGGCAGTTAAATCTTGGGCTTTGGGAGGGAAGGGGGGTGTGACACTGGTTACCATATAACTTTACAATTATTTTGGCTGCCACATTTAGGGGTTGCTAAGAGAGCTTATAATGAGGGGGTGAAGATCTTGCTCTCCAGTCATGATGACCATGAGTGGTAGTTTATCCTTAAGTCATCATTTTTTGGAGTTGATTTTAGCATGCCTCCCCTTGCAGGGGCTGAAGGAACTGCTGTTTGTTGCCTTAAAGTAGAACTGTTGTCTCAAGTCTTTGAGAGTGGACAATGTGGTGGCTCCTTGGTGTTGCCTTAGTCATGCTTTCCAGATCCTGAATTGTGTTCAGTGACCTTCAGATCTAGATAAGTCAAAACTTTACTTCTTAGGCTTGGCCGTTATGGTGGCATAGACTCTAAAGGGATCTTTCCAATCTTTTTTAGAACTACTGATGATTTAGTTGTTCCTAAGGTCACTACTATTTTCAGAAAGTTAGTTGGGCTTGCAAGATTTCTTTGTGTTTGGAAGAAAACATTACTGCATTACCTAAGGGAATAAGTCCATCCTCATGCCCCTCAGAATATAGGCTGTTTTAAATTACCCTTGTTTTATCTAAGAGTTTTGAGAAGCTGGTCAGTGAGTGTCTTTGTTGGTTTGTTGAAGATAATAACCTGCTACCAGCATTATAGTTTGGGTTTTGTAAAGGCCTTGGTGTTTGTGATGCACTCTTGTTAAGATCTGCAATCTTGCAGGGTGCTCTTGATAAGGTGCAGAGGTATGCATGGACAGGTTAGATTTAGTGCAGCCTTTGACTATGTGAATCATAAAGCTCTTGTCTACAAGCGAAGATTATTGGGAATTGGTGGATCTTTTATCAATAATTTAAATGAATTTTTAATTTGTGGAACCCACTATGTGAATCATAAAGCTCTTATCTACAAGCTAAGATTATTGGGAATTGGTGGATCTTTTATTAATACTTTAAATGAATTTTTAATTTGTGGAACCCAAAGGGTCTGTGTTGATGGGTAGTACTGTATAGTAGCTTTAGTGATTTAATTTCAGGCATTCCCCAGGGTAGAGTTCTTGTCCCTTGGAAAGGTTTTAAGAACAAATTACTTGTGTACACCAATGATGACAATCTTCTAGGTGTTGTTCCTTCTCTGTGCCTTAGGTATGTGGTTGCAGAATCCTTGAAAAGAAATCTGGCACATATTCACAAGTGGAGTAGGCTTTGGAGATTGAAGCTTGACCCTTTTACAACTCTAAGTAAGATAGTCTATCAATTGGATTCTTATTGACTTTTAAATAGTACTCTCTTTTAGATTGTAGGTGAAACTTTTGATAAGATATTGCCTTGTGAGAAGCATTTACATAATATTGCTTCCTGTTTCTTACAAAGTTGCTATCTTTGTGGAAATATTTTTGGATTTTTAGTTGTGAATCTGTTATATGTAAATGTGTTTTAACCTTCCTTCCTTTCTTGTTTGGAGTACTGTTTTCCAATGTGGTCTTCCAGTGCTGACTCTCATCTCAAACGCTTTGATAGGGTTATGTCAGCAGTCAGATTTCTTTTGCCAATCCTTAATGTTGACTAGTGGCAGAGTTCTGAAGTGAGTTCATTATGACTATTACATAAAATGTACTACAGTGACAAACATTATCTGCACTCTTCTTTACCCGGTGTAGCTATTTTTGGTCACAATGTTTTGTGTGCTGGTGATGCAAACAGTTTGCCATTTTCTGGTATCAGGTTTAATACTACAAAGTCTACTAGGAGTTTTATTTTGGCTACAACTAGAATATAGAATAGTTTGCTTAGTGCAGTTGTGTATTCTTCTGATCTCCAAATACTGTATTAAAGTGAGGAGCAAATTCATTCTTGCTTTCTGTTTACATTATGAACACATCACAAATTTTCAAAGTAATTTTCATTTTGCCTTGGTGTACAAACAGAAACTTTTATCATAATTCCACCTCAACCACTCCATGTTGACCCTGATGCCAAAGGAAAAGTGCTGTCTACCAACAGATGAATGGCAGATTTTCCCCACCCATCAACCTACCTCCAGTTAACCACCTGGTTACTGAATTGAAACAACTGATTCCAGCTTGCAATGAGGAATCCTTCTACATAAAGGCTCTAATTTATACATGTAAGAAAAGTATGAATTACTTTGCAAATATGTGATATTATTACAGTACAAAAAATTTATAAAATAAATTTTGTTTCATACAGATTGCCCAATATTTAGGTCCTCCTCTCACATCACTGGGTGTAAATGTAATAATTAAGAGGTAAGCTTCCTACTGAGTAAAGGAGGTAAGAAAATTTTGAATATAAGAATATGTAAGATCACCATCATTGTTCATTGTTAGTCAGCAGGCCATTTGAGAATTGAATTAACAGGTTTGAATAGCAATGACTCCATTGAATAAAACATAAAAAATTGCTGTAAAATAAAATTTTTTTAAGGAATATATATATATTTTATTTTTCCACTTTAATTTGAGAATGTATACCATTTCTGATTTGATTTTTTTGTCAGTATTTAGATGATTTAATGAGATATTTTTGTCATTGTGTGGAAACTGGTTTTTGTTTAGGAAATGACTATTGTTTGAAATACTTAATATATGAAATACTTAATATATAATAATATGTCATATCTTAAGCTCATACAGTAACTTAAAATGACAACTGTCTCTGTGGAAATTATTGTAGTATGAAGTACTTGACATACAGCATAATGTTTACTGTATCCAGTAACTTAGTAAAAACAAAATCTCTATAGCATAGTTTTACGTTAGCACATAAAAATCATTATTATTGATTTCTGTGGCTGCTTTAACAACCCATGTTATTGATTTCCCATAAAGAAGGGTCATGCAGGCTCTCTCCCCTTGTAGGTGAATACAGTATTGATTAACTGGGTAGCTTCAAGGCATGTTAGCATGAGGACTTTGGGTGATTGTGAGTAAGAAAGTTACATGTCTATTACGAAGGATGTAATTATTTGTTATTCAGTGCTGTCATATAAAAAGTGCAGTTAATGAAAATATAATTCAATGGTAACCTCACATAAGCAGTAGTCTGTATACATATCCTTGTGGCTCTGTGATAAATATTTAATTGGAGCAGGTGAGGCAGTACATTCCAGTTCTGTTGTCAATAACCCAAAGTTGCCATTTGCTCATATGTGTTTTTGGTTACAGGCTGAGCATTGCACTAATGCATATAGTAGTCCACTTGTCTCTTTTTTTCATAATTATTCAGTTCAAAACTAAAAGGACTTTTTATTCAGTGCTTTGTCAAATTATCAGCTGAAGCATGCATTTTTTCAGTTGTATTATTTGATCTGTAGCTAGTTAGTTACACTTGGCAACTGTTATTGGTAGTTATGCTATTACAAACCGAAGTTTGCAGTATACATTATTCTGCCTGATGGTACTGATTTGTGAAAATTTACTGCATAGACGCAAGAAGAAGAAGGAAGTGTAGCAAATTCTGTGATATACAGTATTCAAAATGGTGGTTGTCTGAGTAGGTGCAAAGCAACAGAAATCATAAAGCTTGAGAAGGCTTACTGTTGGCTGTGATAAATTAAAGTGCCTAATTGAAATCTGTGCCTTTATCATTTCACAAGAAAATTAGTGGATTTGTATTGGTGGTGAAGTGATACTGGTTTTCTGTATCATATATGTATTTTGTGAGAATACATCTTAGTCACAGGAGAGAATGAATAATAATGGTCTAGGAGGTTCCATGGTCATTCTTCTTCCTGAACGTCTTGACCCCAGTCGAAAGGTGATTTCACATGCAGTTAATCAGATCTTCAAGCACTTTAAATACGGCTTTTAAATTTGGCATGTTTTTATATAATTTGCTTTGTGTATAGCTTTGCTTTTGAGTGCATACATTTAATTTTTTTTCAAAGTATTGTGCTATATAATTTATATATATATCATCTGGGCTTACCTAAATTGTCAATAGGTGTGTGAATAAGTATGCTCAGAATATGTACATAAAACCAAGATAATTTTGGTAATTGTATAAAAACAGTTAATTGACGTCTTAATGACTGCAGAGTTGTCTCAAGAATATTTACGTGGAGATTTCAGTGAATTTTTTATATTGATAAGTATAGAAATTTGATTTTGGTTACTTTGTGTAACCATCCTAGATTTTTCTCATAATAATTTGCTATATAGTTGGGGCTCTTAAGAAACTGCACCATGATTCAGTTCTTGAATTACAGCTTTTTCTTGACCTATTACAGTATTTGGTCAGAAACTCAGACACCAATCTTGAGTGATTTATAATTTAAGGATGGGGCATAAACTCAGTACAGTAGCTTTTATAACATTTTCTCAGAAATATGTGAAAATACAAGATGATATTTAAGATTTAAAACTTTTAGCACAATGTGCAGTTATTTTATTTACATTCACTGTGATGCACAGATGTATTAAGAGTTATATCCATTCTATAGACTGAATACTGTTTTCCATATGAATGTTCCAACTTACACAGTTAAGGCTTTGCATGTTATGTTTGGTAATGCTTCTTTTTGTGTATGTTGGCAGTATACTGTGTACGGTACTGATATTATTAGTGAAAGATAATTTAATTTCTAATGTAGGATTCTTAGGATACAGCAATGCTTAGGAAGCCTAAGATAAATTCTTGTTAAGGATTACCACTTGTTAGTCTTGATTTACAGTATTAATAATTTTTTGTACAAAGAAAAATCATGGCCTTACATAATCTTACACTTTTGTTCAAGTGGACAAATAAATATTATTGTAGTAAAAAATGATCTTTCTCTAGAGGTAAGAGATCCTCCTCAGGTGGAAAAAGTTCTCAGCATCTCTCATCATCCTTTCAAAGTAAGCGTTGGTCCCTGTGCATACCTTGTCAGTACCATAACCTGTTTTCCTGAGTTTTTCTGATTTCTTGATTGTTTGAACCCTTTCTTTTACTTCTTTTCTGTTTTCATTTACTCATTTTTATTTCACTATTTTGAGTTTTGCTGATTGTACATTTGTGTGTATGTATCAATAAATCATTCCTTTGGGTAGCCTTGTGTTCTTTGAGCTGATGGAACTGCTGTATATTGCTGTAAACATGAGGCAGACTTTTGGTTTAAGACTTTGTGAGGAAATAGTGTACGGTATTGCCTCAGTCATGCTTTCCAGAGCCAAAGTTGTTTCCAATCACCTTCCCATCTAGAGAAGTCAGAACTTTGCTTCTGGGGCTTGACAGTTATAGTGGCATAGATCCTAATGGGATCATTCCCATCTGTTTTAAAAAGACTGCTAATTTTATTACTCCTGAGATTACTTCTGATTTCTGAAAATTAGATGGACATGCAAGTTTTTCTTCTGTTTGGAGGAACAGAAACATTGCTGCGTCACCTAAGGGAATAAGTCCATCCTCATGCCCACAGACTATAGGCCTATTTCAATTACTCATGTTTTATCTCAGGTTTTTTTTAGAAGCTGGTCTCTAAGCATCTTTGTAAGTTTGTTGAAGATGATATCCTGCCACCAGCATTACAGTTTAGGTTTTGTAAAGGTCTTGATACTTGTGATGCACTTTATATCAGTATTTACTATGTTTCAGAGTGCTCTTGAGGGTGCAGAGTCTCATAAGGATGGTTTAGATTTTAGTGCAGCCTTTGACACCTTGTGAATCTTAGAACACTTATCTACAAGCTAAGATATTGGAAACTGGTGGATCTTTTCCTAACATTTTAAACTAAATTTTAATAAACAGAACCCAAAGGGTCTTTGTTGATGGCTAGTGTTGTAGCTTCAGTAATGTATTCATCGAGTTAGTGTTCTTAGACCTTTGCTATTTACCATCTATGCTAGTGACTTGTGGCAAGGTACGGAGAAAAAATTGATTGCATGTGCCTATGATGCAACACTTGGTCCTTCTTTGTGCCACAGGTTTGTGGTTGCAGAATCCTTGAATAGAGATCTGGCAAGTAGTTAATTGAGCAAGAACACTTCTGCTTCAGTATCCTGATTTACATTTAAATGGCACAGTTTTAAATGTTAGTACAGTAACCCTAAAATTTTAGGTGTAACTCTTGATGAGAAATTGACCCTTGAGAATAATATATATGTAATATTGCTTCTTCTGTTTCTCAAAATGTGGTATCTTGTGGAAATGTTTTCGAATACAGTATTTTGTGATGAAGCTATTGAATTCTTTAACTCTTTCTTCTTCCTTGTTTGGAGTACTGTATACAGTTCTCCAGTGTGGTCTTTGAGTGCTACTCTTAGATAGAGTTGTGTCATCAGTCAAATTTATTTTGCCACCTCTTAATGTTGACTTGACATAGATATACAGTAAAGTGAGTTCATTATGTTTGTTGCATGAAATGTACTACAACCTAAATCCTGTGCCCTTTTCCATACCTGATCTAGCTGTTTTTGCTCATAACACTAGGCAGGCTGCTGCTGCAAGGTATATAATTTTTTAGTCAGGTTTAATACTACAGTACTCAGTTTGCTAGGAGTTTCATTCAGCCGACGGTAGTTAACTGCCTATCCACCTTGTTTGAAAGTTCAACGGCCATTTCCAGCTCCGCTGTTAGTAATTCCTAATGTAAAGGACCTCAGGTTTGTATAGTAGGAAAAATACAATTTACTTTAAAATATTGTGGTATTTCCCAGTTACAGAAAGTTAAAGTACCTTGCATCAAAAATCTATTCACAATTACGAATGTTTCACATTGATATTCATCACAGAATATGCTTGTTCTTAGAATGTTTATGTCATTGAAAGCTTTTAATGTAAATGAAAAATAAAACTAGCAATTGTCACTGAAAAATGTTTACAAAATAAAGATCTGATAATTTACTGTCTTAATAAAACACTGAATTCTTTGAACAAAGAATTCGCACAAAAAATTGATAGAAGCTTATGAACATTTTAATTACTGTCTCATAAAATATTTCTCATTACATTAAAAATGTTCGGAAAAATAAGAATAATGAAACTTGTTGCTGTAGGTGTACAACTTGAGTGAGAATATAACAGCTGTTGCTATAGCATTTAATTTGTAAAGTCTTTCAGTAGATCTTATAACATTCACATCATTGTGTAACTGGTGTATTAAGATTACTATACTAAGGCATGTAAAGATTTTCTGTAGTAGTTTTATTTCTCACATCTGGAAGGTACAAAACATGAATGAAGTAAGATGCATGTTACACGGGCGGGTGGTTAACAGTTGGCAGGTTGACTGGAAGCTGAATTTTGATTGGTTGTGGGGTGATGCTGCTTAGTCTGGTCTTTTAGGCATTGTGATCTCGTTGGTCTGTTTGATGGTGTTGGCTGTTGAGGAGAGAGAAGGAAAGAAAGAAAGCATTGGATACTGTCATCCTACCTGGGCTGGCTATTTTACCAATCACACTATCAAATAAGCAAAGAAGAGAACAATGCCTATGGGACCAGACTCATGAGCATCAACCCGTGACAAATCAAAATTCAACCCACCAGTCAACCTGTCAACTGTAAACAAACCACCTGCTATACAGTATATACACCATTATAACATGGATCTTACTTCATTCTTATTTTGTAATTCTCAGTAGATGGCCACAAGCCTTGTGGAACTTTATATACTAGCTACAGGCTGATGATAAGAAGATTATAAGATACATATGAAGATTCTATGCAAAATAAATACCTTAGAAACAGTTATATTACATATATTCAAAGTGGGTCCCTTCAGGGAAGGTTTCCTCTCTAATGAGCTAGAATGTTAGGTAGTCTCCCTGTTTTTTTTTATTGCATTACATTTCATAAATCACCAGAATGAAAAATCATATTGTACATGGTCAAGATATATACTTGAAGTACCAATACAGTACAGTAGTTCCAAAATAGAATGTTTCTGTAAAAATAATAAGTTCCTTAACTTGATAGGTTAATACTTCTCAAGTTAAGGAATTGTGCTTGTGATAACATCAATCTGGAGTGAGTACCAAAGGGACTAATGAACCTAACTTGAATATTTCAGTTATACAGTACAGTAATATTTCCATAATATAAATACATTCAGTAAAAAAAAAAATTATTTTGGTGATTTTAACCTAAAAATGAACACCACATGGAAAGAAGAATATTAGAAATGATAATTTCAAGTGTGAGATGTGGGACACCATTAAAATACAAAACCCCAATCATTAGATCGGAGAGAGTTGACTTTGCTTGTCTAATTGTGACTTTCATAGAGTTGACAGCTGTGTGATTAGGAATTAAATTTTACTTGCATGGCATTATGCTGGAAGTCAAATAATTTTTTCACTATATTGCATATTCACTGATGTATAAACCCATGTTTTACATAGCTCTTGACTACTGACCTTACAGATTGGATTTATTTAATAGAAGAGGAATGACTTGGAAGCTATAAGAGAGCTTGTGGTCATTGTTCAACTACTAAGATATCTCCTTGATAATATTATTTCAGTAATTACTATTTCATTACTTTAGATTCCCCATTTTTCTTATGAACAGTAGATAGAACATATAAAATGAGGGGTTGCATGTTGCAATGAATGTTTGAAAGTTATAGATACCCTGTACATTGTACTAAAAAATGTATATGCAATTTTTGTCAGTTTTTGTAACTATAGTACAGTATTTGATTTTTATTTAATTTACAATAGGTTGAAACTCCAAATCAGCAAGTGATGAATCCTTTAAGCGAAACTCCTGAATCACATGTGAATGGTATGACTACTCCAGCAAGGCCACCAAGTGCAGCATTGAAAGCAAAAATTCGACCAAAAAAAGGTATTGTGAATGCTGTGACATACTAAATTCACATGTCAAGTATAACTTTAATAGAATTATGACTTGAAATCATTGTGTAATGCAAAATATTGACTTTATTCAGGTACATCTAAATAAGTAACATTTTGTTCTAACTTTATCAACATTTGATAAAGTGTTCAACAGTCTTACTGTTTTGTAGTTTTCATGTTATTTTTCCTTGCCATATTTTTTGAAAGGATGAAAAGTGACCAATAATATAAAGTGCAAGCACATCACTTGTGAAATATATATTAGATAAATTGCATGAAAGTTCATGTGTGGAAACCTTGAATTTGAACTGCAAACACAAATACTGTACATGTACTGGATTGGAGGGTGTTGTGCTTTGTAAAAACACACACTAGAGCAATCTCCAAGTGATATAGGTATGTGCTTTAAGATAATCAGCAAATCAAGTAGCACCATTTACTACAGAGTAAGCACAATTTTAATTGCAATGCCTCAAACTGGTTAAAATCCACTTACTTTTGTGAGTTTTGAGACAAAAAATTAGTAAATATTTACAGTCTCTTTGTTCATTCTAAAAGTGATTTCTTCTGACAACTTATCTTTGGATTCTGACTTAATTTGACATTAATTTCCATGGACAGTGCTTGGTTATTCCTCGAGAACTCCCTCTGTATCTGTTGATTGAAGGATCTGTTGCGGTGGGAGGAAGAAATGAAAATGAATGAAAACCATGGAAATACAGTAACCTAACCATCCAAATGTAAGCTAATTTAGAGTGCTTGGTTCTGCATCATGAAATGAAATTTGTCAGCAACCTGAAAAACTTTTAGAAAAACCATTGGTTCCTCTGAGAAAATGAACCTTCATCATTTATATGGATTATTTGGCTTCTTTTCCAACCAAACATCTTGTGCTCCTCTTCATTATGACTGTTGTTGAAGTCTACCTGTTTGGTAGTTTTAATTTGTTGAAGTCTACTTATTCAGTGGTTTTAATATTTCATGACTTTGATGTGTAGTTTTTTATGACAATTATGACGGTTGTGGGATTGATGATGATTAATGGGATTTACATTATTTCTTATGGGAATTATTGCTTCAGTTTTGTGTATGATTTGGTTTTCATCAGACTTTCTGGAACATATATGTACAAAAACCGAGGTTCCACTGTACAAAGAATTCCATGTCCCCCCCTTTTAATATCGTTTTCATTTTTGTGTGTGTTTTGATCTATTGATCAGCACATTTACGTTGCATAAGCATTTATCCACCATGAATTTCATATGACTCTTTCTTAGCAGGATATAGAAAATATACAGTACTTTCCTGTACTGGTTATTTTTTTATTACTGTAAACTAATAGCTTCAGTGATATATACTGGATTAGTTTTTCAGTGTAAAAGTAGGATCCATAATCCTGTCATCTTGACAGTAGTGATGGCAGTTAAAAATAATTGGGAATGTAGACCACCCAATATATCTTATATGGGTGGTAATTTTATTTTGATGTGTTAGTAAAGTTTCAGTAGCCTGTGGTCTGAACATACTGAGTGTTAGCCAGGTAGTTAATAATAATTTCAAATATAGTACCCCCCAACTGTAAGTTATATATGTGGTATTTTAATTTAATTATAGTTCATAATAATTTGGAAAGTAGTACAGTACCACCCACTATAGCTTATATATGTGGTACAGTATTTTAATTTGGATTTCCTAGGCTAGCTTTCATTATCAAGTGCCCTAGCCTACCAATTAAAGAAATACTTGGGTAACTTATGGCCTATACTGTATGTTTGGTATTTTAAATTAGATTTGTCAGGCTAGATTTCAGTTTAAAATACCTGTAAATTATGGGAACATTTTTACAACAATGCTAATACAGTAATACTAATAAATAGTTTATACATTATATTTGGTACTGTATTTTAGATTAGATTTGCTTGGATAGTTTTCAGTCCAAAATACCGAATCTACACATGAAAAAAATACGCCATACATTTTGAAAATATTTTTAAAAAGATACTGATAGTAACAATTTGAAATATAATACAGCACCACCCAGTATAGCTTAAGTGGTATTTTAAATAATATTATAATAGGCTAGCTTTCAGTATAAAATACTTAGCATATAAGTAGTTTGCTGTATTATTATTACAATACCTCTGTTTTAATGACTGACAACCATTGAACTTGCCACTTAACCAGGTTTGATCAGATTTAAGGGATGACACCAATAATTAAATGATCATTAAAAGTATTGCACAGAGCAGTACTAGATTAGGTTTTAGCCAACTAAAATTCTGTCCAAACAATGTAGTATTAACAAAACAAATCCTAAGTGACATAATATTACATAGAGTTGAGAACATAAAGTACTTTATGCATATGTATAGAGGTAAAGGTTACAGTATGTAAGAGAATTTTAATTTTCAGCTCCAGAACTCCAAACAATTGAACGGCGGAACTGGCTGATTCATTTACATTATGTGCGAAAAGAATTCGAGCTTTGCAAGCAGCTTATCCGTGAGCAGTTGGACGAAACGCGAGGGATGTGTGAATATGCTAATTATGTTCAGGTAAATATGAACCTTTTTATTTTACTAACACCTTAAACCCCTTTTAAAAGTAGTAGCTAGGTTATGAAACCATTACAGTAAATACAAGTGCCCTAAATGAACTTCCCAGTTTGAAAGAGAAATGCACTATAGCAAATCATTCTTTTGCTTTCCCTGAAGTTAGTGGGTTCAGTTTGCTCTAATGAGCAGTCATCCATTTTCATCAGTTTTAGTTCATTAAGTAAGGAAATATAAGTTATCTTTGTGTAGATTTTACTGGTAGTTATGTATGTAAGTTGATTGTTTTTCCATTATTTTTTTGTCACTTTTGTACATTGTGTTCTTGTCAGAATGTTGCCAAAAATGATATTAACATCTCATCTGTGGTGTGTTCCGTTTGTTAACCCAAAATGCTTATATTAGTATTATGAATTTGTTCATTGTGATTACTGAGTAAAATTTGTAGACTCTCATATGAGTCATTCAAATGATTTGTTTGTAAACAGCCAGTGAAAATTGGAGAAAGGTAAGGTTAAGGAAGTGAAACATATGAAAGGAAAAGGCATAAAGGAAAAATGGCGAGGGCCAAAAGGTTGCTGCAAAGAACCTCTAGTACCATCTATAGTATACCACACAATTCAATAGTGTGTATGTGTGCATGTGTATACTTACACCATGTATAAGTGCACGTGTATAAGTGTAAACACATTAGCTGTGCATTTGCTCACTATTCTCTTTCTGTCTCTAATTTATGACTCCTTACTTACCCAAAACACACCATTGATCAACTTTGGCAATTAAATATTATTGGTTAAAACATTTGGCAAATGGGTAATGTAGCATGTTTATGGATTGTCAGAGAAGTACACCCAACCTCTTTCCAGTCTTTTAGGGCACCTTCCAGATATAGTAGGACACTCACCACCTTTTCTTGCAGTACCTCCCTCCTAATTAGTGGGTCTCTAGATATGAGAGGTAATGGCTTGTCCCCCCCATAGGAACAAATTTAGGCAGTCCTCACTTATCGGCGGGATCAGTTACTGGCGATCTAGTTTTACGGGACTGGATCATAATGTGGGTACTACCTGTTGGCTGTTTAAACTTTGGGTGTAAACTTACCAAGCCTACATACTGTAAAAGAAAAATGCAAACTGTAAGTTGTTAACAGGATCTACCTGCAAAATGTCTATGTGAGGTAAGTAAAAGTTGTGCAACCTTATTTTTACTTTACATTTTTTTCCAAAATTTTGTCAGTCAAATGTGGGGACATCTTCAAGGTCAGTTTCTCTTTGATGCTGGGAAATACAGGACATGTATATAGAGTATTTATATATGCACATACATACACATAGTTTAGAGTGTACTTGTCCATCACTTATACAAGTACTAGATGTATAAGGGGGCTGAAGTAAATTGTTTTATATAAAATGTAAATTGATAACTAGCATGAGAAAGTGATCCTGAAAAAGCATCCGGAGAATGATGACAGAGCTGTTCTAACAGCACTGAATGGCCTCAGAAATTAAGAAGTATTTTATTATATGACCATAGGTTCCGTAGGTAGTATGTGCAGTGAGACTATCTCCTCTGTGTCAAAAGACTGGTGAGTCAAGGATCAACGATATAGATATGCTTACATGTGAATGATGTAGTTTTAAAGAAAAAAACAATTTATGTTACTACATTTTCATTTTGTGTAAAAATGTTTAAATTGTTCTTATAAATACCCAATCATTATAAATGTAAAAGGTCAGAAGAAATGCGTAGGGTTATTTATATATTCATTAGTGTTGAAAAATGAATAAATTGGCTGAATGAATATTGACAGTTTGAAATCTCATGTTGTTGTCAATATTTCATGAAAAAACAATCTACCTTAGATAAAACTAATGATGGTGTATATTAAACAGAATTATTGCAGATGAATAATCACCTTTAGTATAATTTTTCCTTTTTGTGGAAGGAAAATTAATATTTTATGCTTATTGCAGGGACTTATATTAAGGCAAGAAGGAAAAATTCAGGAGTCATTTGAGCTTTTCCAGCTTTGCAATATTCTGAATCCAAGTAGCATTGAAAATATAAAGCAAATGGCTCGAGCACTGTAAGTATAAATGAGTAAAACTACTTGGCATTGCATTTTGTATCAAATCAAGTAGGTATTTAAATTAAGATTTACTCACACAAAGACAAGATAACCTTGACAGAACATTGCATCATAATAATACTCTTAAGAAGGTATCCTAATTCACAATAGAAAATCACATGAGAGCTCTTGTTTTTGTTAGGTTTCTTTTGGGCCGTCATAAATTGGCTGTTGAGGCATACATTCAAGCAGAAAACAAGTGTGATAAAGCAGATTGGGAGATTCATCACAATCTAGGTAAGTGAGACTTTTGTTCATTACAACCTTATCAACGATGTTGCAGTATGTCCACAATGTTGTGTGCAATGATTACTTAATTCTGTCTCTTCATGAAAAAGTTTTCTGATACTAGTGCCACCTTGACTCTCAGGCATCCATTTATGAACCATCTCATAATATGTGAGTCAGCCCACATGGCAACAGCTTTGTAGAGCTCTTCCCAGTTTATTTTCTTCAACAAAATTTGTTGTCTTTATTTTTGTTTCTAACTATCTTTTGTTTTAGTACCACTCTAATTCAGCCTTTTTCATCATTATTTTGTTAGAAAGTGTAAAAAATATGAATGAAAGTGCTGAATACTGATCTTCTTATATGTTTTCCAGTTTTGCTGTTATCTACCTGTAGGTAAATTAGACATTCCTCTGTTTCTTATATATCTTGCATTGGAGCAAAGTCTAGTGAATATTCAAGGATTATTTTATAAAAAAGTTAAGTATACCTTAGTTTAACCAGACCACTGAGCTGATTAACAGCTCTCCACGGGCTGGCCCGAAGGATTAGATTTATTTTACATGGCTAAGAACCAACTGGTTACCTAGCAACAGGACCTACAGCTTATTGTGGAATCCGAACCATATTATAACGAGAAATGAATTCCTAACACCAGAAATAAATTCCTCTAATTCTTCATTGGCCGGTCGGAGAATCGAACGATTATTTTATAGATTCAGAATTTTGATATATAAGACTTCTCAGTATTTTTATGATTTTGTTGATTACTGTTGACTTTTAGCAGTCAGTAGTTAACAGGCTGTGACAGGTCTTCAGTTGGGTTAATCTCTCCTACTGTTTTACCATTGTTTTTTTCTTATTTTGATCTTATTTTGTGTGGAAGTGTTTTTAAGGATCAGTTATGTTGGTTTAGCACTTTGTAGGTTGTTGTATATTTCATGTATTTTGTTTTATATAATATATTTTACTAAATTTGATACCGGTAGACATTCACTAATCCACCTTCCTTTAACGTGTTTCCTGCAGTAAGCATTTATTTATGATTTACTTGCATTTAGCCCAAGTTATAGATCCAGTGTGTAATTGAAGTGGATCCCATGCTGTTGGAATCAGTGTGTGTGTGTGTGTGTATTTGGGGCATAGCCAAACTACAATGATAAAGGCTAGGCCATATTACTCTCCAAAACGTTAGGCTGTAAGTCATACATCAAATTAATAAATACAGTAGACTGTGATGATAACCTATGGCATAATGATACATATTTACAAATTAACAAAAGCAAGAAAATGATGAGGATAAATTGGTAATACAGTGGACCCCCTGCTTATTTGTGGTTCAACATTCGCGGATTCAGTTATTCGCGGTTCAGCATTCGCAGATTCAGTTATTCGCGGTTCAACATTGGCAGATTCAGTTATTCACAGAGTTTTCTGTGGAATGTATTTTTCAATAAACTGTGAAAAATTTGGTAATTCGCAGATTATTTCATCAAGAAATATTCACAAGTCACTGTATTTTCATGTTATTTACATGACTAAATACTTTTTTATGATAAAAAAATGATTTACTAATTTTCAAATATTAATATTAATGTAAACACGACAAAATCTCAATAAAAGTTTTTTTAATGCACATTAAATATTTAGGTACAATACTGTACAGCACCTGTGAATTCCTAGTGTTTCCCTTATGGACTGTAAAAAGAAAATGGGCCAGCTTCAATACTGTATGAGAGAAAATGGTTGTGCTTGAATTTAGGGGAACCTTATTAGTTTTCACATCTAGCTGTGAGCCATATATTTTGTAAATCTTTATACACAGAACAGATGAGTTAAGTATACACTATTCTTATTCCACAGGAACTTCACAGATTTCTTGTTGCTTGTAATGAGATGTCATTGGAATTCTTTGGAGAACACAGTAGCCTATGGCTTGTTGATCCTTTATCGAATGGAATTCAGACTTAGTAAAATCATTTCAAGTTTTAAATTGTATGCAGAATTTACTTATCAGTATTTTTTGTTTTGGTTTACTTATTTTATGCCTCAAGTTTTCAGATAAGAGGAGAACTTTGATGTTCTATCATACAAGCAGAGCTGAATGTCTCTTAATTCTGTACAGGAGTATGTTACATGCATCTGAAAGAGTATGACAATGCAAGGGAGCAGCTCATCTTTGCTCTTGAACAAAACAAGCACCACCAGACTTTTGCCATGTTAGCGAAACTTTACCTTTTGGAGAATGATGTTGCCTCTTCCATAAATACCTACCGAGCTGCAATTGAGTAAGCTTATATATATTTAATTTTTAAAACCATATTTGTGAACAATATTTATATTAGAAGAAACCTGTTGTTCTTAGTAAAATTTGTATTTTTATAATAATATAAATTGAAACATTTACTTATTTGTTTCACCACACATCCTTTATTTATAGATAGCCCACATTTGTGGTTTTCGGATGCCCCAAAACTACAGTCTCTTGTTTTTCAAACAAAAGTTTGTTGATGGTCCTGCACATGTGTCTTGCAAAAACTCCATTAGGAGGGACTTGCATTCTCGTCTCAGGAGTTGACTGCTTTGAAGTCTAACAGATTTTGCTGTCACAGGTGTCTTGTCTTGCAATGAGAAGACCTTGTCCAGGAAGTTGTTGGGGTCTTGAGTTAAGGCCCTGACCTTTTTAGCAAACTAGCATACCAACCAATAGGCTAATTTTGTCATTCGGAGGAGAGATAAGGTTATCTCCCTCTTTTTGAGACAGGTTTCTTAGGAAATTAGCCTCTAATTAAGGAACTGGATTCTCAGGACTCTGTTATCAATCAAGCAATAGCCATCAAGTCTGTTGTAGAGGCTAGGTTGAGTAGACCCTTATCATCTGAGATGGAGAAGAAACCAGGGTTTCAGAGACCCAGGCAGCCAGCTCAACTTACTCTCATCAGAAGTTCTGAGGAAGCCATCCCAATTTTTTGTACCCCCCAACCTCCCAACCACAGCCAGGAAAGGAGGAAAGGGGAAGAGAAAGAGAGGGAGTTACTGAGGCTGGCTGCCCCTTCCTCAGCTGCCATGAGAAAGGGATTGCCTGTTGTCTCTCAATGGGCCAAGTGGTAGAAACGGGGCGGAGCCTTTTGTAGTATATGTTTTTCAGGATGGATACAGGCTTCTGCTTTAGGACCTTCATCCTCGCCCTCTTGAACACACCAATACTGTATATCTTATGCTCCAAATTCGTGGAAACCTCAGGCCTTGTTGGCGTAGATGGAAGGGATGAAGAAATGAAGAAGGTGCTTCTGAAGCAATAGATCATCAGTTACCTGGTTTTTACAGTTGGTTCCTTCTCGTAGAGATGTCATCAGGGGTTTGGAGAGAGACTTCGTTTTCATTTGACCACAAAATAGGTGCCCTGGTTAACTGGTTGAAGTCTGATCTTATCTCCTGGGAATGCTTTTTGATTCAGAAGCTGTGATTACTTTCCTGATGGAGTCTCATTTAATATAATTAAAGGAGGTAACAGCACAGTTCCTATCTTAGCAGGAACAAGCAGCTCAGCTTTGGCAAATAGTCATGGGATATCCTTACAAAGCTCATGCCTCACAGGTGGAGTCACCTTCGCTTGCTTCACTGGCAGCTGAAGCAGTATTGGTTGGCATACCAAGACTGCCCTTCTCAACCTGTTCCTCTGGGTCATGGAATTGGGGAATGTTCCTTGGTTTCTTTGAGGGGTAACACTCCCCAGGTAATGATGTCTAACTCTTCAGGTTCATTTTTGCCCTCAGTTGCTATTCCTCTTCCTTTTACTCCTGGATCTTCCCCTTCTAGGATTGTTAGTTCCCCAGAGTTGACAAACTGTTCATCCTACGCTGTGTGTGCCATACAAGTATCGTGTGATGGTGCCCTTAATAGCACCATTGCCACAAGGTACCTGTGGCATTTAGACTGCTATGCTCTAGTCATATCCTTGAAAAGCTATTAATGGCCTTGGAAACATAACATTTAAAATGATAAAAGTACAATATATGTAAAATTGATTTGTCTAAAAATATTATTCTAAGTGCATATATGTTACTGCCTTTAAAGAAAACAGGGTGCCTGTTTATGGAAGAAACATTGCAGTGTATGTGACTTCACAAGTACCATTTGATGCCCTTAATCACATCATGGCATTACAAGGTGCCAAAAAATTGTCTGTTATAGTGCTTATAGTTGTAGTCATTTACCTAATGTATCCACTTATTACATTGTCAAGTTATAACTTTTCAGCTTCAGTATCCTTATCAAAATTAAACTATTTGGGGTAGCATTATGAGGGTGAAGGATGTTATGTTAGTATTATTTACCATTATATATTATTTAATATAATAATAATAATAAATATATAAGTCATATAAAATACCATATTGCAGCTGCAGTGTTATGCAAGGTGTCTTACTATTTGATAGTGAAATTGTACTCTTATTACTGTATTTGCACTGTGATATTTGTACTTACTGTTGTTAACCAAGAATGCTTTTGAATAGGTACTTTCCTGAAAATGGAGACCTTCACACAACTCTTGGTTTGTTGTTTATGCAGACTGGCAAGCATCAGCAAGCTTTTGAGCACCTAGGGACAGCACTAACTTTTGACCCAAACAACACACGTGCCTTACTTGCAGCGGGTTCTATGATGCAGGTGAGTAATACCGTTTCATTCCTTGTGCATGTATTGTGTGACCTAAGTTTAGTTGCTCACTGCAAATAAAGAATTAGCACTGTTGTATACATTAAAAATGGAAATTAGTAATGTGGATGTTAGAAAGATCTGTGTTCACTTATTTTCTTTTTCTACTTTGTCTGTTCTTAAAAATAAGGTAAATATTTTTTATGGCATCTAATACCATGAGTATAAAAAATTATGAAATTCAAAGAGAATGGTAGCATGGGTAAAATTCCAAACACGGCAAAGACACTCATTGAAACTGGCAGTTTGAGGGTTACTGATTTCCACTGGGTAAATGTGGGTAGAGATAGCCTCTTGATTGGGTTATCAGACCACCTGAGAGGAGAGGGGTTCTCCCTTTAAGCTTCTGACCTCTGACAGGTAGAAACAGGGATTAAAGTACAAGCATTTATGTTTGTACACAGAGAGAAATATACATATAAAATGGTACAGGCTATTGGAATGAAGGTCATACATGCATGGTTAGAAAACTGGCATTGCAATACAGTACATACAATGGTAATAATACATAAATTGTGACAATAATATTAAGGAAGATATATGTGCGAAAGTCATATGAGAGGAGTTGTTTCTTTTGTCCAAGTGCTTCATTCACGGGTTCCTTGTCACAGGATAATGGTGGTTGCGGTGTGGGGGTGTGTGTAGGGTCCACATGGGGGCGCTACAGGACTTTATTGCTCCACTTTTCATCCAGAATCAACTTATTACAAACAATTGAGTCATGTGTTTCTCCCATTACTTTGGCATAGCATTCAGCATTGGGATCCATCTCCATTAAAAGCACAAAGGCTTTGAAAGTGTGCACGAAAACCCACTATGCCATGTTGATGGTGAAGTGCCGAGGTTCTGGTTTTGGTGCCTGCGCCTCATTGTGGCACTGCTGCTCATGAAGTAGCACAGATTCCTTGTTTGTCTGTGGTTGCTTGTCTACCTCAAATAACGAGACAAAATCTTCCTCCTCCAAATCCATTTTCTGCTTGTTGCTCAATGTCATTGAGGCTTTGTTCATATCTGCCTGAGCAAATCCCCAAAAATTGTGAACAAATTAAAAGTACAAGTTGCCATTCTTATCCGTGGTTGTAATTTTCTGAGTGGCATTCGTATTCAGGGTTGCCTTGTGGTTGTCATACCCCTTCCAAAAGTTTTGACTATTAATTCTTCATTAATACGCATTGTATCTGCAGTCTGTCTAAATGTCTGTCAAAGATAATAGCACTCGAAGATGGCAATGATCTCCTCTCCATGGGTTGTAAGATAGAGGTGTGTTGGCTTCGGTCAAAACTGACATCTTGATGAGGTTTTGTGAGTGACCAGGAGCATTGACCAAAATATGAAGGATTTTAAAACAAATGCTTTTTTAATACAATATTTCTTCACTTGTGGTACAGAGCGGTTGGTTCTTCAAAAATAATGATGGTCACGTGAGCCTTGGGATATCCCAATGATATACCAGCAGTGGCATTGGTAACCCATGCAATTGCCTCCCAGCAAAAGGGTCAAAAATGCCCTTTTGCAACTTTGAAGCTTGGCATAGCCTTCTCCCCCATGGATATAAATGAGCAATCTGACATTTTCTCCTAATAAAGACTGATCTCATGCACATTAAATATTTTTTCTGGAAGAAACTGCTGCTCCTCTATAATCTGCCAACATAGCTGAAAATTCAGATGCTGCTAACTCATCAGCCAAAGCACTTTTGCGCTGTATCTTCACTACATGAAGATTGCTGCAGTTTGAACTACTTGAATCATCCTGAACTTTCCTTGAATTCTGTATCTTTCTCATCAGGAAGCTTTTTCTTGAGGTTTTCAAACAAAGATAATGGTTACTCCTGAATCAACAGCTAGCCTTGTGGAGATATGCTGACGAGTCTGCCATTCAGTTCAAAGAGAAAGAAACTGTTCCCTGTATTCTTAGATCTTGCGTTATTTCTTGTTGGTGGTGGTGCTTTTCATCCATGGAATATTATCCTTGAAGTTGGCTAAAATCTGTTGCTTACTATGAATAATTGATGATAATATTACTGTATTCAACTCAAACCAAGAAAACCTGCTATGGTAGCAACCTTTCCCCCATTTTCTTAGCATTTTACTAGGAAACCATATTCTCCAATGGAATAGCATTACACTTTTTAGCACCAGCTCTAGAAACTTTCATTGAAGAAATGGCACTAATTATTCAAGATATATGTTCAGTGCAAACAAGACACTACAAAACACACCAAGTGCCTGGATTTGGAATTGTGCAGCCAAATGTCATGTGCTAGAAGAATTTTTCTTATTTTTAAGCTTTTGATTAGTTTTAATCTATGTATATATTACTGTTCAGTTATATTATTTTGTATCTTTTTTGTTGATTTTTGTTTATTTATGGGTGATGACTGAATGCTGGAATACATACAATACATCCAACTGTAAAGTATATGGTAAATGTTATATTGCCAAATGTCATGTAAATAAAAAATATTTTCAGCATTTTTAAGTTTTTAAATGATTTTATACTGCACATTTCATTATTGAACAGTAGTATTTAACAATTGTTTTTATATGATTTGGCACTTTTAATTGATTTTTGTATTTTTATTTTTCCTTGTTATTTTTAACAAAAACCACTGTAAAGTAGAAAATAGTGAAACTCAAATCGACATAACTGGAGGTATTACTTTAGGCCTTGTGTGTGCATGGCTTTGCTCTCTCTAGTAATGGGACATTTTTATAAGTTATAAAAATGCCATGTCAGGAAAACCAGAAATAATAGTGTGAGTTTACTTTAGTATCAGTTTCTTTTATCCTTAAAAGTTTTGCATGCTAATTAAATGGAATTTGAATTTGCGTTTTATTTTTACTGTATTAAAATGAATAGTTGGTATTCATGTGGTTAATTCTGGTTATTCAAAAATCATGTTTTTAAGTCGTTTCATGTATGATGTATGATGAATAATCATGCTGTAAATTTGAAAATAAAGGTATTAAAGCCATTTTTTGGAATTTACAGTACTATACCTGAGATTTGAATACATTTTCACAATGTAATTGACTATTTTGAAGAAGCAGTCTCCAAAAGATGCTCAAGTGTATTTTATGATATTTTTCTTATTTTGGGCTTCATGCACATACTTTTATTTTGCTTTTTGTTTTATAATGTGCACTTATTATTTTGTTGCAGATCATGTTTAAAGGCTAGAGTGATATTTATGGTGTGGGTAAGCTTTTTTTATGTTATGTGAGTGAATATGAATAATCAGTACTGTAGATCATAAATACTTTGAAATATATGCAGTATGATCAATTTTGATGCCATGTAAAATTCACTGAATGCTGTTTCTCATTGTGTTTTTCGAACATTTTTCAGAGTCATCAAGATTTTGATGTTGCCCTTGCTAAGTACAGAGTTGCTGCACAGTCTATTCCAGAATCACCTCCTCTCTGGAATAATATAGCAATGTGCTTCTTTGGGAAGAAGAAATATGTTGCTGTAAGTTTTTTTTTTATTCCTTCTAATACATGGAGTCTCTTCTTAGAGAGAGTGAAACGTAGACTGAGACTGGTTTATATTAATAAAACTATGGCTTGACATAGACATTTTTTTGTTTGGATCTGGCAAGAATTTTTGATAAAGTTTTTCTTTGCTACAACATATGATTAATATGCTCATATGTTTCTCAAAGTGTCTGGTAGTTTGTTCATAGCAGTTGCATCAATGTTATTTCCATTTCACTGTCTGCAACAATCCTTAAACTTACAGATTTTTAAGGAAGTTTGATATTTGTGTACAGTATCCTAATCATATTTTAATGCTAATCTTTAACCATTTTTTCGTGACACTTTTGTTTTTAAATTGAGGAAATGTGGAAGAAAGAGCTGAGGTGTGAATGCTTCACATTTTACAGTATTAGGTTTTTGAGTTCATGGGTGACTTCATATAAATGACCACATACTTCTCAATCTCCTATACATCTCACTCTCAGCAGAGGGTAGCAAAGTATTTATCCTTTCTGTATATTTATGCTTTTCTTGCTGGCCATTAACTACTTAACTCCAACAACAAGATTCCTGTGAAAAGAGCATGAGAAAAAGAGACAAAGGATTGGGAAAAGGCAAAGGATTTGATGGAAGACAGATTGCATATTTCATATAAATGTATTTTTTAAAGATTTACAAAGCTGAATTCTTTTATATGGATTGCCTTTGGTGACAGAATTTATAGTAAGCCTAATCTTGTAGCAGCCCTAATAAGATGATAAAACAGATTTTTGCAAATAGCTGATTAAAAAGGGCATATATATATGTATATATATATATATATATATATATACGTATATGTACTGTATAACTGAATCACAAAAATATGGAACGTGATGAATATGTAAATAAAGATAAAATCCACGAGGAAAGAGAAACAGTGGAGTGCAGCACTCCATTTTTTCTTTCCTTTACGGATTTTGTATTTATGTATGTATGTATGTATATATATATATATATATATATATATATATATATATATATATATATATATATATATATATATATATATATATATATATATATATATATATATATATATATATTTTTTTATGTCCTGTACATTCAATTATTTGTCTAAATGTTTCATGTTATATGTAACTTTGTCAAGAGAAGTGTTTATTAATCAGAATTAGCTACAATTTATTTCCATAATGAAAGGTATTATAGAAATTCAGTCTCTCTCTTCATAAGAATGTTTTTGTGTACATTCATCTTCAAATTCATTTATATTTATTAAAATGTTCTAACACCTATGCATGTACTGAGTGTTTCTTGTATGAAAAAAGATTAAATTATAATCCTTTTAATTAATAAATATTGCTTTTGCTCTTTTTATTTTATACTTTATATTTAATACTTTATATCATTTTGCTCAGGTGAGTTATTGTTTTTTATTTTTTTTTTTCATTTTTTTTTTGTCCTGTCTTTATGTTAACATATAATTTTACATGAATTAGTTAAAATCAAACTTTATCTGCCATATAATATGTTGATATTTTTTTTGCAATTTCAGGCAATTAGCTGTTTGAAACGAGCAAATTACTTGGCACCTTTTGACTGGAAGATCTTGTATAATCTGGGCCTAGTTCATCTAACAATGCAACAGTATACTTCGGCTTTCCACTTTCTATCTGCTGCTGTGAATCTTAGACCAACAAAGGGGCATATCTTCATGTTGCTAGCTAGTATGTATTTTGATGACCATATACAGTACTGTAAGTACAGTGTACTCTATATTTGTACAAGCTGTTTTAGATGCAGTGATTCCTTTGCAGACAACCAGTCAACTACATCATATTATTTTATAATTTTCTGTTAAACTTTAAGGTGGTCATCACATAAAAACTAATGGCTTAATTCAAATCAATTTTCATTGACATATTTTACAAGTCTCATTAAACAAAAGCCCATCATTTCACAACAATCTATTACTTAAAATTAGCCAACATTTATGGTATTCAAATCATGTAGCTGCAACAAGCTATCTGATATAATGAACAAAGATGGCAAGCATCACTGCATATGGGTGGTTTGGTCCTCTAGCCCCTAATAGTGATTGCAATTAATGTTTATCTGTAGTTTTTTTTTTTTATATAATTTTCAGGAACTTTATTTCTTTTCAGTCTTTTCCTCACTCATGTTATGTGTATCCTTATGTTGCAACAAGGTGATTAAAGAAATTCTCATTCAGTTCAGATTCAGAGGTATAATTACCAATTACTGATTATAGAACAGCCGATTACCCTAACTTCTGGCCAGTATTCTCCAGTCTGACAGTCACACAAATTTTTTAAGTAGAATTTCTCTGATTCACTGGGTTTGCAGCTGTTACATTCCTTATACTTTGGTAAGTTATGATTTCATTACCTACCTAATTAGCAAATGATAGATTAGTTACCACAAAGATAGCTTTGTTCATTTTCTGCTAAGTCTGGGTTTTGTGATTTTCATGTTTACAAGCTAGGTTAATTTGGTCCTTAGCTTGATTAATGAGGTGTTTTGGTGCAAATTTTCAGTAGTTTTTTTTTTTTACTTTACAATTTTAAATAATACATGTTTGTTGTTAAAAAAAAAAACTACTAATCATACCAGTCTTTAAAAATATGTTAATAGCTTTAAAAGCAAGAAAAAATGGCAGTGCCCCACAGTCGCAGCATATGCCAACATATTCATTAGCTGACAGCGAAGGCAGCGAAGACTTTATTTGTAAGAAAAAGAGAAAAACAACAGGATACATAAAGGTCACTACAATACTGATACAGTACTAGTTCAGAACTAACAGCTTATGTACTAATGATGGATATTGATATCTGTTAGCAAAAATTGTGGCAATGGGAAATCCAGAAAAGTACATTTCTGTTCAGTCTTCTTAAAATAGCTTTGTTTCTTGAATACTTATGCTGGAATTTGTATTTTTAAGCTAGAAATTTTGTAGGCATTGTTCATTGACTGTTGTGTAAATATTCACTGGTCATCATTATCTCATCTTCATGAACAGTTTTACATCAGCTTTTTCTTTATAGGGTTGAATGTGAGGTGAAGTCTCTTTACTCCTCTTTCTGTGCTCCTGCTTAAATTCATGTTTAGTCTGGGTCTTCATCAATCCCCTTTTTATATGATTTCTTTGGCCTTCCTTTGTCCTTCTGTTCCATATCTACTGTTTTTCTGACCAGCTGTTCTTCATCCCCTCATTAAATGTCCAAACCATCTCAATATAGCCTTATAATACCATATCTCCATCAATTTCTATATGGTAATGTGGTTTCATCGTAATCCATCCATGTCATTGTATGGTAACAGTTTTCATAATCTTCAGTTTCCTTATTAGTGCCCAGGAATCTTCTGCATAGAGTAGTAAAGGCTGTACATGCCGAGAGTTTTTGTTCTGTTTACTCTATTTGCTAATGGAAAATTTTTATATACCACTAGTCTGGTTGTCTCTCCATGTCATCGATGCTGGAGGTACTCTCTTACTGTTCTGTGAGCTCCTGCTGTACAGTCCATTGTGTCCCCAAGGTGAAGGAAATTATTTACCTCTTGGAAGACCAGCACATTCATTCAAACAGGTTCTCAACTTACCTCTCTGTCCATTTAAGGCGACCTTTTTCATTCTCTCTCTGTCCCCCAAGTCTTCTTTGCCTTTGTCCTGGTGGGATGTGTCTTTGGAGGAAAATCAGAGTGTTTAGAAATGTAGCTTCAAAGCCTTATTATGACTTACAGGGACTCGTGGTATGAGCACCACCAGATATATCTAATTTTAGAAATGGCATTACCAAACTAGAATGCTAGGACTTATACAGGCAGCGCAGTTATGCAGTCTAGTCCATTTAGTATTACAGCATATAGATGATCTTCTAAATGCCACATACCCTGAGCATTCCTTTGCTTATTTGAAGTTATGACCAAAAGCATTTTCTGTACAAACAAGAAAATAGAGACCTGTTGGCATATCTTCTTGTTGACAACAAACCAAGAGGAAGGCCTTCATAACCAGGTCAGACAAAATCTGAATAATCAGAAAATTCATCCCTGATCATTAGATTTCCCTTTGCTGATGACTCCACAGTATCAGCAGCAGACATTGAGCCTGGAATGCTGCCATTGTATAATGAGCACCATCACTTTCATGTAAGTATGACAGAATTCAAGTTTTATTTTCCCATTTAGACAGGAAATAACTCACAAGGGTATATGTTTTAAGGGAGTCGTATTCCCATCTCATAACCAGCAATAAGAGTAAATGCATAAGAAGCAGTATATATTATTGGTGTTCTTCCTTCCAAGCAGATAGGAGTTGTGAAGTTGTTTTAAACTGGCAGAGGATATGAGATACTTTAGTGCAATCCTTTTTTCACTATGCATTGCTTATAAAACAAGATCCTGCCTTTGAATTCTATATTTCTCACAGTTTGTGGATATGAGGTGACGAGTGCTGCAAGAGGCATGAGGATCTAACTGCATATATGCAGAGATGGCTGCCATCATCTTTATTTCAGATGAATGATACTGTCCATTTAATTTAAAGACTGCAAAATGTCAGCTAATTATGGGAATTAGTTTGGGTTTGTAAGAAAAAATTAACTGCAAAAACCAGTTTAATTTTTTGTAGATTTAGGTCTTGTATTGCTGTGATGATATCAGTGCACATTCTTTTATTTTTATGCCAACAGGAATTGTTTGTAGATTTTACACTGGGTATATCTTAAATATAAAAATGAATGTTTGTATGTTAGTGTGTGTGTAAGCTTGTATGTTTGTGCAGTATAGAAATCCAAACCACTTGGCTGATCTAGAAAAAATTTGGCATGGGGCCATCATTTGACACAACTTAGATAGTAGAGTAGGTTCAAACCCATGCCCCATCCCCCTTCCCCTTCCCCCATCCTCCTTCCCCCTTCCCTTTGTAACTTAATGTGGTAAATAAACTCTACAGGTTTATCATATCTCAAGACCATAGAAATATATTATTGAAAATGCTTTTCAGTCACTACAGTAATACCTGGATAAATGGGACATTGGGTACAGTAATATCTGGATGAAAGGGACAGTCACCACAGTAATACCTGGATAAAAGGACAGACCACAGTAATACCTGTTATAGGTGACAGACAGCACAGTAATACTTGGATAAAAGATACAGTCACCACAAGTATACTTGGATAAAAGGGGACAGTCACCATAGTAATACATAGATAAAGGGGACAGACAGCACAGTAATAACTGGGTAAAAGGTACAGTCACCACAGTAATACCTGGATAAACGGGTCAGTCATCACGGTAATACCTGGATAAAAGGGACAGACAGCACAGTAAAGGGACAGTCACCAAAGTAATACCTGTCAGTTCACCATGACTGTTCAGAGGGTGAACATTTGCATGAAAAAAGTAGAACTGTCAGCCGGACCATCAACACAAACCCCTCCCCCTCTCCCTTCTCCCTGCCATCCCCCTTCTCTCTTCCCTCCCCTTTCCCTTCTCTCTTCCCTCCCCCTCCCCTTTCCCTTTCCCTCCCCCTACATGTAGACTCTCATTCAAAGTTTTCCCAGCAGCACCAGGTTGGTCTGCTAGTTTTGAATATAAATCAACTGATAAATAAAAATTTTCTCATACATTATTACCTTATTCTCTTTACAGTTTCTCTTACATATTTGGATGATGAGGAGAATGCTCGACAAGCATATGAACAGGCTGTTAGTTTGGAGTCTCGTGATCCCAGTGTTTGTCTTAATTATGCTGTTTTTCTACAAAATCATGATGATGCTGTAAGTTTTTGTTGCTGTGTTATATATGATAGTCATCATTTTACAATTACTAGTATTCTGTTCTCCTGTAGATGTAACTTCTTTTTTATTTTCAAATTCAGTTTAGGTACTTTTATTTGATTACTTGTCGGGAGCAAAAATTTCAGCCTTTACATGGTACTTGAACTCTCTAACATACTTCTCAGCAGGATCTGTATCAGAACTGGCAGCCGTCCCATGCCTCACCACAGTGTGTATGCCACTTCTCTTCATGAATTTCTTAAACCCCCATGACAGGCCTAAAGCTATTGAGTGCTACCTACATCAGAACTTTTTCAAGAGATCAGTATGTGTCTTGTCTAGGACCTTTGTTTTGTAATTGATTTCATTCCCTTAGCAACATCAGCTGCTTTTATAGCCAATTTACAAATTGTTTATTGGCCACCCCATTCTCCGTACCCAGATCAACCTTTCGGACATCATTTTTGTGTTTTTCTGTTTCTTTTGAATCTATAGATTTTGTAACTCTCCTTACCATGGTGACATCTCTAGCCTCCTTTGGTACTACAATAAATTACATGCAGTACAATTACCTTACACTAGAATTGCAAAAAACACACAGGAGACAGTTGAGCAAATATACACTGAGTGAGACCCGTGCATAGATTGAATCCTTCCTGTTTTTTTCAGTTGGGAACTGTATGCACATGACAATCCTAAATCCATGCATGTTTTAGCAGGTTGTCTTAGTCTGTCTTTAAACTGAGCCAAAGTCTGTTAATATGGTGTATTTTTCCTGAAGCAAAACATTTTTAAGCCAAGTTGTCTGTACATATCACTTTATGAACAAGTAAACTTTTACACATTTTAATAATCTAAGATTTTTTGTACATGTTATACACTGGGACTGTTTCATTGACTCTCACCAGAATTAATGCCCTAGGTATATATGAACCTTCATAGGAACTGATGCTAAAGTGTCTCAGATTCTGAGCTGTGTTCTTTCTTGTGCTCACCCTCACATTTTGTCAGTTCTATATAGGTTTCACATTTCCCGGAAGAGCAAGGGAACTTCTTGGACAGACAGCTAAGGTTATGCATTAATTGATGTTACTCAAGAAGATTGTTTTTGCCTTTCCCTTTGTTGTAAAATCTCAAGTTTCAGGTGCAAAAGATGAGTTCACAGCATTAATTTTTTCCTCCTTAGAGGACTTTTTAAATCTAAGCAAAAATAAAAGAATATGAATCAGTACTTATGCAGGTATTCCCAAATAGAAGTCTTGATCTTAACAATTCTACAGATTATGTTCTGGTTAAAGCTGTAAAAATATTGATAATGACCTCACATCTATCTAGAAAGATTATCTAGATTTCAAATAACTGTCGATTTGTTTAGGTTACCCAGTATTCCTTCCTTGCATCTAAGACTAGTATGCTGAAAGGGAAATTTTTTTGTAATCTTTATAGTAGCAGAGGGATTTTGTTGCCTTTGAGATAGTATCACATGCACATTTTCTTTGGCATATTGTGATGTCGTGTCACTAATAAGGGCACCAAAAGATGCATATTTTGTCATGTGTGCTAAAATGTTTGCTTTGTTAACAGGCATTTTTGGTACTAAGAGTAGTAGTTTAACATTCACTTAATAGTAAAGAATTCTAACATTTTCATAAATATATTTAGCAGTTAGACTTCATGTTAAAAGGACAATTGTAACTAATATTTTATAGACCTAGCCTAATATTAAAACTTTATATTCACAATGTCATTATAAATGAATAATTGGTTCTTAGGGTGTTATACAATATAACTATAAGCACTAGTTAATTGTGCTTCTATTTTGCTTCAAATTATGGTACACTGTCATTGTTTAGAGCATTTTGGATAGTCTATTCATCCTGTGCCAACAAATAGGCTGTTCTTTGGTTGCCAGATGACAACACAACCAACTTCAGTTGTGCCAACAATACTGGCTATGTAGTGTCACCTATGGTGGTAATATACAAGACGATACCAAAATAGATGTCTGAAGATGAAATAACCTTTTGACCTCTGTCTTTCCAGTTCTAGGTATGAGTTTTCCAGACCTGTATATGCAGTTTTATCATTTAAAGAATTGAAGTATCAGGAACAGTTTTGTTAACTCAAGGGTTAATTATAAGTCATGGGGTTGTGTGAAGAAATGAATATCATTAAAAAAATTAAATTTTTGTAGGAAGGTGCCAGAAGAATGATAAATGAATTTGAAGCGAGAGTGGTTAGATTTCGACAAGCTACAGGGGCTGATTTAGACACTGAGGTAAGGTAGTATTCTTGTTTCTGTTTTATTTATTGAAATCCAGTGCATAATTTTTTTTTTCTTAAAAAATTAAATATATAAATAAGAGTATAACTACTAGCTTCTTATATGTACAATTACTGGTAACTACAGTGCTGTGTCACTTCCTGTAAATGTATTGGAATTATGTTACTGTCTCATAAGGGGTAATGACCATAGTGTGTCATACAAAGAATTGTGTAAGTGTATTGTACAGTACTACTAAAGGTTATATGCAGTATCTGGTCCTGCTTCATTTATCAGATGTCATATAAGAATAAAATTTTTAAGCTCATTGGTTTGGTTAAACTAATTTAATTAAAGATTTATGTCTAGAAAAGGACATTTTTCTCTGTAGTTTACTACTGGAGCTAGTGAAGTGAAAACTAATAATTGATGTGCACTATGTCCTCTTTCATGGTGCTTCTCCAGTTGCCCAATGAAAAGATTCTGTAATTCCCATGGCCCCAGACAAGACCATACTGGTTCTTCAGAACATGTGTGACAGTCATCCCATGCTTTATATTAGTTTGGGTGCATTCTGATAAATCCATGTTCAACAAGCTGCTTGGCAAGCTTCTGACTGGTTGCCCATTTGCTACATAAGTACCCATTTCTGATAGATCAGTTACTTAGCATGTTCCTGCCCTGCATCAGCCTTGATAATTGCGATTCTCCTGCTGGGCTTCTTTGAGAACACAGTGGAGGTGGCTATGCCCTGGTCAAAATTCACATCTGACCATTTCAGATTTTCTGTCTCCTAGCAGTCATTGTCCTATTCCATTCACTCCTCTGGTCCTGTTCTTTCTTGCAGATTGTTAAACCAGAGGTCCTCAGCCTTGGAATATAGTTGCATAGTAATTTCCTCAAATTTTTATAAAGTCCTGAGAAAAAACATCAACACAGATGATATTTGTTAAAGCAACTTCAATAGAAATGACATATTCTTTGTACATTTTTTCTGAGCACAGACATATCTTGCCCTGGTTAACAAGTCAGTGGAATGCTAATTAAACAGAAAAGTTGTAAATCCATTTTCTGGAACCTCCCAGGTTTCTACACTGATTTTTGTAGTTTAAAAGCCTTTGGGTTGTTGGGGCCAGTCATTGGCCTGAGGTGTTCTGAGTGAAAAGTTTCTTTCATCCCAACTTCAGTAGATCTCCTAGATGAGTACCTCTGGCTACTCATTTATTCATCTGCCCAGAAAATCTGTCAAGTTGTATGAAGGGACAAAGACTTTCAGTTTTACCACAACTGTTTTATCATATCCACAGCACCACAACATGATTTTACAGTCCAAGCCTTGCTCACAGGCTGGTCTCACTGCACAAGAATTCAGAGGCCATATGACCATAGGCAAGATCATCTTTCATTACTCTTATCGTGAATTTTCTTCTTATGCAGCGCCATAAGAACTATTTCATCACGGATTGGTCAGTGGTGTCTCTCTCTAGGTATACTTTAACTTGGTTGACCTCTGATAATTAAAAGATTGTCGAGATATTACCTCCCAGTTACAAGGAGATATTTTTGTAGCAATAATACCAAAACTTTTCTAAGGTGTTCCTCTATGACCCAGTCCTCAGAGCTCTTCATTGTTGTTTTGTAGACAGGTTAAGGTGCTTGTATCGCATACATGACAAAAAGCCCTTAGACAACAAAGGTTGACCTTCTCACCATTCATTTGAAATGCCATGCGATTTTTTTTTTTGTAATGACAGATTTTCAGAAGAACCAATGAGCAGCAGGGCACCAGGATACAGCCAGTACACGGTGTCTCCATTCAATGGTTTACAAGGATTTTATACATTGGTTTTACCAGATCAAATTTGTCAATAACAAATTTTAAAAGCTTTGTTTTCCCTTCCGATAGTCTGCAGTAGTTTTGGAAGATGGATTCTTTGTGGTACCATCTGGATGTTCCAAAATTTAAACTTTTCAAACACTTCTTACTGGATAAGCTAATGGCATTCAAACTTTCAGCCACTAATTTTTTGAAATGGGCCTAACACTTGATGACACTCATGATTTAAAATTGGTCCAACAGTTAATGACACTCGGGTCCAACAGTTACTCATTGTTTTAACTGTACTCCAGCAGAGCAGCAGCTTACAAAGAACTTTAGCTATAAACTCACTTTACTCCAATGTTTCTATCATAGTGTACAGTACATCCACCATCATACTTTAAGGCTAAATAAGGAACTGCTTGACAAAACTGGAAGATCCCTCAGTCATCCCAACAAGTTCAAGAACTGAGGCTCCTAGGCAAGTCAGTTCCCAAGATCTAATTCTCCTTGAACAGGAATTGGAGAACTCCCAGAATTGAAATTCCTTTCTGTGGGTTTCTTCAGTCCTACCAGTCACCCATTAAACCTCCTTAAGAATGTTAACAAATGTTAAAGTATTGTACCAGTGAACTTGAGGATTTTTTACCTCTTCTCTTTCTGGCATGGCTTAACTTGGAAAGTCATATCATCCATTACCTCCATTGTGCCAGACCCAGCTGCTTTTTTCTTTTTGTTACACCATTTCCTCATTTCCCTAACTCCTTAAAGACTAGCCTTGAGAATTATAGCAACTGTTAAAAGGTTCTGGCCTGTTCTTCTGTCTGGAGGTTTGATTCTGGCTGTTTTCATTTGATTGAAATGTTTTTGGGGCAGTCCAAATTAACCTTTGGTTAGCAAAGCAGTTGCCAGGGCATCTTCTACCCCATGGACTCTCCCTCAAATATTTTAGGTTTTTTCTTGGCATTGCTGTGGCTTTCAGTGGCTAATTCATCTCATCACTTCATACTGTATGGACCACTACTGTGCTCACTATGGGCTTCTGAGCAACCATTTCTCCTTGAGCAAGTTGATAGGATGACAGATTAGGGTAGAGCACCTTCTTATTTATGGGCTCAAGTAGATTGTTGATGAAGTCTGTTGTGTTAATTTTACACACAGTTTGTTAAAAAATATATTTTACAATTTCAAGCCATTGCCTTAGGCAAAACTTCCATTCTCCTCTCAGTGCTGATGCATCAATATGAGGGTACAGTTTAGGAGCATGAGAGAAATGGGGTCTACCGAGCTCAAGATGGGATGTCTTATTCTCTAAGGCAGCAGAATCATCTTAATTTTTTTTTATCTTGACAGTCATCAGTTATGGAACAAAGCATGAGGCTAAATATTCATGATTCAAGAAAAACTTGGTTGATAAGTTTTTAGTAGTGGCAACTATGATTTAGACCATTGTTTGAAGATACATATCTTGTTTAAGAATCTTTTGAGTTTTTTAGTATACTCAAAAATGTTTCACAGTATTTTTATTTATTTTATTCATTGCTCACCTTTTTGTAAAGATCCAGTTATGTCCAAAGAGTAATAGTTTAGAGGATTAGGTCCTCTGTCTGTAATTTTCAAGTACAGCTGTGCTTCATTAACAAGGAAAATTATTTTTTTTTGTAATGCTAATGTTAATGTTTTTTAAAGTAATGTGAACATTATTGGAAGTATTTTTTTTATGAATAATATTTAAATATATTTATAATGAATATAAAATGAATGGATAGATTTTTTAGGTATTATATATAATATATAAAGGAATATTGTTTAATTGAAATAGAGATCGAATAATGTATAAAGTTACTGTTATTCTTTATTTATTTAAAATAGTAAGGGTAACAATTTTATGATTTTCATTGTATCATCAGGTAATGGAAATTGGTGCTAAACTAGCAGCCATTTTGGGAGTCAGTGGAAGTGTCTTTCAAAAGCGCTCTGGGAGAACTATGCTTGAAGCCGAAGATGAAACAGTTTTACCATCTGAAAAGTTAATAATCACAAAGGATGCTGATCAGGTGATTATTTTATTAGTTCAGTAATTTTAACTACTGTGCGTGTATGTTATAATACAGTTCATACATGTATTACGTTTTAAAGTTTCTTCTGCATTTCAGTCTTGATAGTGATGATTGTAACTTGATTTTTTCCAGTTTCATACGTCATAAGAATTTACCTCTTATGTTGTCAAGGATGAAAATACTTTTGTATTTTTTAACAAATAGGGTGTTCCTATGCCATTCAAATAACTTTATGAAGCTGTAGAAATTCTCATACTGTATACTACTCAGTACCAGTGCTTTGTATACAAAGTAATCATTAATCCTACTAATCTCTCTATGTACTTCTTCCAAAGAGAGACTTGATTATTTTCTGTTTTTCTCTTTGTATGTCAAGATCACAGGAGAAATTTGAAAGGTGTGCTTTGATATTTGAAATTGAGAAATTTTGTCATGATGTATGACAATGCAGTTTTACCCTGTGTAAATATTTCAAGTGTGCATGGAAAGATGTTTGACCTGAGCCATTTTACCAAGAGAGATAGTCATTGTAATGAAAGATTACAGTAGTAAATATCATCAGTTGTTAAAGGGAAAAGTTAAGAGGATTAAAGAACTGTAGCTTGCTTTTGACATCCTTTCATCAGAAACCTTGACCAACACCTTATATCTTAAGATATTTAACACATCTCTTATATCACTAGATCCCTTTTAAGCAATCCATATACAGTACTGTCTTTGCAAGTGTAGCAGCACCAGGTTAAAGTTGTAAATATTTTTAAAATTAGGAAGTATTTGGATTGATGGGATATAGATCTGGGTTGAAGGAAGTGGAAGGTAAGCCTGTTCACTGAGGATTCTGCAGCCTTTACAGCAAAACCCAAAGCTCTCATATTATCAGGGAAGACAAAAATTTTGATGCCCAACTTTATTCACCTCTTTCTTGTGGTGGCAAAACAGATTTTCTGTACCACTCTTCCTGATACTTGATGAAGGAGGCCTCATAATTTCCTGGAACTCTGGCTAGGTCTTATACTTCAACTCACTCCATACCTAATACTCCAGGACAAGTTATTTTAATCTGTATCACTAATCTCGTTTTTGCCGCTGTAGTAGTCACTGATGAGAATTTTTTAGTCTCATCTTGAAGTTGAACTTATTTACTCTAGAGTAACTTGTGGTGATTTGTTGAACAATCTCAGCGCAGACTTTTTGAAGTCTATCCACAAGTTACACCTAGGTTCTTCCTTCCTGTAAAGCTCAGCATTATGCCTCAGTGTTATAGCTGTTCATCTGGAAGTCTTAATATCTCCCTTATATATATCTTGTATAGTAAACTATTTGTCTTGATGGTTAACCTGCGCCATTCAGTTAGTGTTGGTGCAGTTCGTTTGGTTGGCAGTAGACCATTAATTATTCTTGCGGTTCTTTCCATAATATTTCACATTTTCTCCGGTAATTTGGTTGGCTTCAGATCAAATTACAATCTTATCCTTGTCTAGCACCAAAAATCGCTGATTTCCGCTTACTGGCGCCGATACATACCTAACAGAGGTGCCGATGAGCCCCAAAACTCGCCGAAAAAGCGGCGAAAATCACAGATTCAACAATTTTTGGTTAGTGGCAATTTTCGGTTATCATCACAACCTCAGAACAGAACCCCCATCAATAACTGGTGACTGCCTGTATGCTTGTTTATAGCAATTCTTACCAAATCTGTTTTCTTAAGATTTACCAAAAATATAAGCAAAATCAGTAAATGATGTAATTCAGCATTCGATAATCACTGCTAGCATTAACAAAGTAAACAAACAGAGCGAGTGCTGGAACACTTGGCACTACCTATCAGCCGCCCAGTAAACTAGTCTAGTGACAGTGGGAATTTTAAAGTTTTGATGGGCATTGTAAAGTTTGAGTTGTAATTTGGCCAGATTAAAAGAGGTTCCAGGCCAGTGAAAACTGGAAAATTAATGGTCTACCTGTATCGGTACTATATTGTTACCTGAGTTCATCACATGGATACTGAGGCTCCCCAGATCCCCCATTATCATCCTTTATACCAACAATCAGGCATTCAGTTTTATTGTAAAAGCATAGTTTCTTGCTTAGTTCACTTTCAGCATATATTTTTGACCTTTCTCACATTCCTTATCTGGTCCTTTAGGCAGGCTCAGTTATGTTATATTTTTCAGTTTTCATGAATAATATGACATGGCTGCTTTAGAATAGATATGTTTTTGGCTTCTTGAATATCCCCAGATTTTGACATCTTTTTGGTTTCTGAGGAAACTCTTTGATTAGCTGAGTGAAATATGTTCAAAAGGTCTTCCAAAATCTTTCTTACAAACTGGCTCCATAGTCTACATTTATCTATGCCCTTATGTGTAATTACACTTCACTGAGAGGTCTCTTAAGTATTTTGATTTTATTCTTTATTTATAAAGGTCAAAACATTTTCTATTCCTGTTTTAATAGGTAACCAGTGAAGCTCCATTAGGACCATGGTGACCCTGTCATGTGGGGATTTAAAAAAATATTGATTTTTCTCCTCTAGTAAATAACCTTTATAACTTCCTCAGTAAGTAAATTTGAGACTGTCATAAAGGCAGTTATAGTAGCCTAATCTTATGATTACAAATTTATGTACTCTGCAATCATTTTCACAATGATTATATTGAGTTACTTCATTATGAAAGCTTCATTTTTAATGTGGTATCAAACATTTAGTGTTTGTTTGTCATATTAAGATTTTCATCAATTACAGTAGTAATTATAGGTGTCTCACAGCCTTCATTGCTTCTATATATGCTTATTGTATTTGTATTGGTCTAATTTCAAACTGTTTCAGCTTCTTTACTTTCTTTGACATGCATTTGGAAATACATAGTTTGTCATTCTTTCCATCCAACAGTAATTATCTTCCATTAGGGTTATTTTCAAAATATTTGATTACAAATTTATGTAATCTTCAAGCATTTTCACAATGATTACATTATGTAATTATGAAAGCTACAGTTCTGATGTCATATCACAATATTTAGTTTTGGATTTATCATATAGTTTATCAATTACTGTACTGTAGTACTTATAAATGTCTCACAGTCTTTACTGCTTCTGTTTCTGCACGTTGTTTTTGCATTGCTCAAATGCTTTAGGCTTCTTTTTTACTTGATTGACATGCATTCAGTAGTCCCCTTATGTAATTAGTCTTTCTTATTATTGTTCATTGGAGTTATTTTTAAAAATTGTGTATAACCATGTAAAACATATGCAATGTACTTTATTCTTTTTTCATAAGCCATTATGGATCAGTAGTATATGTACAAAATAATATAGGTTTTTGAACATTTTCTTACAGCATTTTCTAATACACTGTTTGCATTTTCTATCCATTCTAAATTATGTATCACATCATGGAACTTTATTACATACTGCATTAAGATCCAGTAATTCTTTGCTTATTTTTTATCAATACATCTCAAGACATCATTTATCACTGATCATAATACTGTTGCAATAGTTAGAAAATGAGATGACTGATTATATGGTCTACAGTATTACATCCTTCACTATATTCAGTAAGTCGCTGATGTGCTATTTCTATAATTTTAAAGAAGACAATAAGATTATCATATGTTTGATACTGTTATATATATAATTTTAGACTATCTCCTTCCCTTTCTAAGGTTAGTGCTACATATGTTACTTCCTTAATATCAGAGTACCTAAAAGGCTTTTCTTGCCTCTTGTTCATTTCTTTTGGTATCATGCATTTAGCACTATCATGAGAAGTTTGTGTTATTATGAGGAATGCCCTTGGAATGGGTCAGCATTGTTGTGGCTGTTAATACTCTTTTATCTGTTTACAAAAACTCTTGTACATAATTTTCATAACTTATGTCTGTAGAAGGTTCTGGGAAAAACACGTACCATATCATGGCATATAAAACCCATAGGCATATAAGACCACCCCAATTTCAGAAGGGAATATTATGGAAAAAGAAATGTTCCTGCGAGATACAAACATTGGATTAAATATTTGGAGTATCCTTCAGCATGAGTTGGAATGGCTATTGAATCTTGGTAACAAGACAGTTAAATGGTGGAGTTGGAGGGGGTTTGGCAAAAGGGCCTCTGACCCCACACTCTTCTCACACTTGCCACCATTGAGAGAGGACACTTCTGCTGTCTCTACCTTGTGTGGTCATTGAATTCTGGGCGAGTAGCTAACTACCATTATTCCTTTTACCTTTTCCTTACCCTGTGCTTTCTTTGAATGCTTTTTGACTCTTATCTGTCCTCTGGTTCTATTTTTCTCAGTTTTGGAGAGGAAACATGACCAACACCAGTGTGGGGATTGTAGGTGACCATGTGGTAGTTTCATGTCTACCATATTGATAGACCCATATACGTATGTACCATTTGTAGCAGAAGGGAATGCACACATTTTCTTCTGTGTGATGAATGTGCCTCTTGGATACAGTCTCAGTGGGAAAAGTATAGTAAGAGGAGGAAACCCAGGAAGGTTTTACTGGTTTCATCAGAGGGTATCACTGCTGGTAATGCTGCCAAACCCTTCTGGCTCCTTTTTGCCTCCGGCTACCATCCTCCATCTTATCCCTGGCTCACCCCCTCCTAGGAGGGATGTCATCCACGAACTAACAATCCACAGATCCGTTCACCCCTAATCTTAGCATGAGGAAGCTAAAGAATTAACTTCTTTTGACTACCTTTGAAAATTCCACATAGTCCCATCACTTACTACCCTCCTGGAATTGCTTACAGGAAGAAGGATTGACCCCAAGCACTTATGTGTCTGCTAATACTTAAAACTGTCTCAGTGCCCTCATTTGGTACGGGAGATTCTCCAGTGGCTGTGGTAATGCCTATAGCTGAGCAAGTTGATGCTGTAATTTCTCCACCTCTAGCCTCAACCACCCTTTCAGTGTACAAGATGAATAAGTTGGACAAGTCAGCAAAAAGGAAGCATTCATGTCTTCCACCTTGTCATCGTCTTTTAGTTTGTTATCATTTTCCACCTCATCTGCGGACTCTGAGTGTAGGCGAAGAGGAAATCCTGGCATACTTTTCACAAATGCTCTTCTTTGTGGCAGGAAAGCAGAAGTGTCGTTTGACCCCCAAGTGAACATTGTACTTCTGGGAGGGTTAGCGCTTTGGCGCATGCCCACTTGGAGATTAGGAATGACTGCCCCCATGCCCTCCCACCATGCTCTCGGGTTCACACTGGGGGCCCATCATGATAGATCTGTTTGCAGCCAGACTGGACAGAAAATCCATTTTCTGTTCTCCAGTCCCAGACCAGTGGGCAATGATGGAGGATGAGAGATGTCCCCCTAGCCAACCCTCCTGTGTCCACCATACATTCACACCAGGCCGTTCAGTCTCTCCACTTTTAGTGTCTCTTGTGACAAGGCTTTTCTTGCAGGACAGGGAGAGAGATGTCTGGGTATATCCATCATTCCCCACAAATATATTCCAAGAAAAGTGAGGTTTCTTCATCTACTTTTGCTGAGACAGCATCTCTGTTTCTGCAGTAAAAAGGTTATTGCTCAGTCTTATCTCAGTTTTCAAACAGAATTGGTTGGATCTCTCCGCGATGGTAGAGTTATCCATGTTTACGAGACCTTTACCACCTCTCTGGTGTGCTAAGAAGTCAGTTAGACAAGGCAGCAGGAAGGAAAAAGCACTGTCATTCTTCCTTTTCATCTTCCTCATTGCTATATCATCGGCTATGTTAT
The DNA here is from genome assembly GCF_040412425.1 of Macrobrachium rosenbergii. Taxonomy (NCBI): domain Eukaryota; kingdom Metazoa; phylum Arthropoda; class Malacostraca; order Decapoda; family Palaemonidae; genus Macrobrachium; species Macrobrachium rosenbergii. The sequence goes on along the minus strand of NC_089783.1, from coordinate 48,688,503 downwards.
TGTCATTTTTCTCCTCATCCTCTCATTGTTCCTCAGTGTAGGAAGAAGAGGAGGAGGAGGGGGAGGCCCAGGTGGACTTCTTCCTATCTCTTGTCCTTTTGGCAACAGCGTCAGAGTAGAGGTGCCAGTTTGCTTCTAGGTGAACATCATACCTCAGGCAAGGCTATTGCTGCAGCAATACCCACTTGCACATGAGGACTAATCCCTCACCTTCCCACCATGAGCTCTCAGGATCTCGTGGGGATGATGATGCACAACCCCATCATTTTACCCCTCTCTTGTTCCTCAACCTGGGGTTAGAGTTCGATTTGGGGTAGCCCCTGCTCTGTGGAGCTCTGTTGAGCCACTTTGGGGTGGCCTGCACAGCCTGCCTACTCTCTGCACAGTCTTCATAACTATGCACAGGTGAGTAGCAGGTCAGGATCTCCCCATCTTTCACCTGTGGGCAGAACCTTGCACCATCATCTTGTCTGTGAACTCTTGCTAACCAGTGCAGTTGCAACTCAGGATCCTTTTCTTTAGGGATTAGATCCCCAATTTCTTCCACCTCTTGCAGATATGCTTTTTCGTGCTAGTGTGAGAAAACAGAAGTGATGCAACTCACATGCTTCTCCTCAGTCTCCATACTAAGTTTAGGTCTGAACTTGGTTGAGACCAATGTTGTGTTAGTTCTTGTCTACTTTCTACATAAAGAGGCTCAACTGTTGCTGGACAAAAGTAGGAGAGTTTGAGGGAGTGGAAGTCTTATGAAGTACCCTCAGCCCTCATCTTAGGGAGACGGGGTAGCTCCTGCCTTTGAAGATCCTTAAAGATCTGAGGGACCTGCTCCTCTGGAACTCCTTCGGATAAGGTTATTTCAACAATCTCAGCTTTAGAGTAGATTTTAGGTTCTGTTACAGATGCAAGACATTGGTCAGATTGGCTGTGAACTCGCTTATCTCATGATGTTTTGGCAGAAGTGAACTCCCAGACCTGCAGATCTTGGAGTTCCTTTGCTGCTAGAAGATCGAGCAAACCCCTCCTACCTTTTATATGTCAGTTGTTGTTCTAGACACAAGATGCAAGACTTGCCCCTCTAGTTGGATTCATGAGTCTGCCAACTGACAAACAACCTCGCTTCAATGCTGTTGAATCCAGTGCCCATGAAGTCTGCAGCAGTTGTTACAGAGCAAGCAGTGTCTGTGTTTTCTTTTGACTTTCTTACCAGATGTCTTACAAGAGCAGCCTCTCACTGTGGAATAGTTGAGTGCTAGGTTTGCCTCTCTGTTTTCCCACAAAAAAGGAAGGTGTGGTGTTGAGTTTCATCAGGTGATCTCTTGAGATTCCTTCATGTCTGTTGTGCAGCAGCAGCCCCAGCTTCAGAAGCCAGGACAGGACCAGCAGTCTTCTCCCACTGCTAGAGGGCAGGGAAGCTTCCCAACCCTGTCATCCCCCTTCTCCAGTTAGTCCAATAGGCATGGAAGAAAGAAGGGAGGTGGTTGCTGCGAGTGGTGATCCCCCTCTGATGCCACTAGTTGGGGATTGCCTGTCGCACCATTGAGCGATATGGCAGCCACAAGGAACAAAGTTTTAGGTTGTGAGTCCTTTGGAATAGATGCAGCCTTCTGTTCAAGAGCCTTTACTGCTAATAACTTTAGAACATTTTCAGGTTCTAAAGTCAAGAATGTAACAAATCTGGGGAGGGCAACCACAGCTGCTTGCCAGCCTACAGTCGGCCCTGGTTAGCCTTCTGGAGGCACATCCATTGATAAAGCTATCTTGGTCACAGTTGGTTTGTGGTGCTTTGGAGAACAAGTTGGTTTGTGGACTTAGTAGTTCTCTTACCTCCTGTGGATCTTGCAAATGCCTTCCCCAACTGCTTCCAGGGGACTCAGTTCACTCCTCCCAAATTAGAATTGTCAGTCTGTTGTCTGACTGATGACTACTGACACCTTGAAAGACTTTGACAAGAAAACATAGCTTTCAGTTCTTCAGAGTCAAATGTGTGTGTGGGGCTATGTCTGCTCTTAGAGCAGTATCATGGTCAGACCTTTGGTTGAATACGTTGACAGATTCCTTAGTGACAAGACTTCCAATTCCAGATGAGAAAGCGGTTAAAGTCATCATTAGTGTTTGGAGGAAGAGCTCTCACTTTTCTTGCTTAGCAGTGCTCAAGCCTGTGGATTATCATCATTCTTTGTAGGAGAGACAAAGTTCTCTCTTTTTTTCTAGGCAAGCATTTAATTACTGGATGCTTCCCCTTAGAAATGGTTCAGTGATTGCTTTCTTGCTCCTGTCTCCCAAGACTTTCATGTAGAGACAGTGCTCAGGAAGAGTGGACTCTAAGGACTTGATCCACCATCCCCTCTCAAACAACCCAATTCCATAACTTTCTTACCATCAGCATTCTGAGAAAGGCTTCACCTTCACAGAACAGGTAAAGGTAATTTTGGAAAAGTATACTGTAGAGGTAGTTAACTTTCGAGGAGGAGACTATGGTGGCACTAGTGGATAGGTAAGTAAGACGGACACTGAGAGGAAACCCAGTCAGATGATCTTGTAGTTGAAGTGTGCTTTTATCTTGCTGTCTTACATTGTATGAACTTGGACAAGTCACCATTCCTTTGTTAATGCTACGCAATTTGCCCACTTTCTTCACTGAGGCTGAGGCTAGAAGAAAAACAGTCTTCAATGTTTTTACTGTACTAAATTCTACTTCTGAGGTTAAAACACAAGCATATTTTTCAGAATATTCTTAATTTTACTGTTCAAATATATTTAGCATATTGTAGTTCTTTAGTATTCTGTACAAAACAGAAAGTCTTTATTCCCCCTTGGTTAAAGTTTACAGATTTTAAAAATTGTTTATTATATTAAGGATAATTAAAATTTGTACAAGAGATGAATGCTGTTATGTAGAACCAGTTCTTTGAATGCTTACTAGTGAACTTCAGAGGCTAATAAACCTTCCATAAAGAGTAACTTCTATGATCATGATGATACTTTTTCATATCCTGATAAATGGAAGGATTGGGGCAGCAATCTGGCATATATTGGTCATAATTTCAAAATTTATTCTTTACATTATAGTTGCTCTTTTTGGAAAATACAATGTGTATTTTCTTTCGACATTAAACAAAAACTGATCTTTACCCTTTCTCTTCAGGATGGTGGAGAAACTCCTCAAGACGCAGATAATACATTAAACCCTCCTGAGAATTCTACACTATTAGTGCCATCCACTCATAATCCTGAATTGCATGACCCTCCAGCAGAGACAGAAGCACCTGACCAGGAAGCCACACCCTTGAAATCAGAACAGGAAGAACAAGATCCCATGGCATCAGAACAGGAAGAACAAGATCCTGACACCCTAGAGGGACCTCTTGAGGACAGTCCTGAGAATGATGAGGCTGATAAATACCAAGATGAAGATTTAGTGTAAACTGTAATTTAAATTAAAATGTCTCTACAGTGTAAAACTTCTCATTACTTATTATGCACTGCAAGCTGCCAATAATGATGGAGTGGTGTCAGCCAAGATTGGGTTGTCAGCTGGAGATAATTTTTCATTTGCTAAGTTAGTATGTTACTAATTAGCCATTGCATGTATTCTCTGAAATAATAAGAATCATATATCATGCTTTTTTTTATTTTTACCCCTTGTTCTGTGACATTTAATATTTTAATCCCTTTGCTAATCACTTTATACAAGTGATTTTTTTATTGTCTTGTATGTTCCATATGCCAGTGGTTTTTTCTACAATTTGTTGTGCTTTGCTTAGTGCTGCAGTATTGTGTGTAATCATTGTTTGTTCCAATGGGGATACAAAACTACCTTTTTATTTGGAGTATGCGCATGTATAAAATGACAAATTTTTAATTTTGTATTTTTCATAGCTAACAAACCTGCGGTCTTAACGCAAGGATAAATTCTTCTAGTGCTGGCTGGAAACCAGTAAAAACGTCTAAAATTGTAGTACAAGGAATTGATGGCAACAGTGTTCAGCCAATGGGATGAGAGAGGCAGCCTCAGCTGACCTCTCACCCATGGTGCCGTGATGCATCCAGTTTCTTCCAGCCCAAGTAACCAGAATGAGGGGTGGCCAGTCTACACTAAGGCTGCTGGTTTGTTAGCTATGAAAAATGAAAATTAATTAAAAATTTGTCATTTGTTCATATGCAGAACAAACCTGGGTCTTAACATAAGGGTAGACTCACTTTTGGTGGGAGGAAAGAAAGTCATGAACCAACTAGAGGCTCAGCACACCTGGTCTCACTTCCTGGCTAATAGACGGCAAAGGAAGGAGACGTAAGCCCTGATCTGTTAGATAAATAGTTTATCAAACGGTCACACTACTGGGCTAATGCCCAATGTGGAGAGAGGCTATATAAGAGAAAGTTAAAGAACTATATCTGTCAAGACAACAGACCTACATTACCCATCAATTTGTTTATCATCATTCCTCTCTCCTCTTCTCAGAGAGGGGCAGGACTAGCTCCCGAGAGGAATTATTTGTGTATGAATAAAATATATCCAAAACCTCAGAGGAAATGTCCTGGGGCTCGTAACTATCCTTGCTCTCGTTTTCTTGCCTCGTTTGAAACTGATCCTCATTTGACTTGCAACAGATGTACAGCTAATGCACATAACATTACTAATCCTTGTTTTGAGTGTCGTTCTTGGCTTCCCAAGCTGTAGAAGAACTTTGCCAAGACGAGGCAGCATAAGAGGAAGTCGGAGGTGCCATCTTGGGAGGGGTTTTCTCCTCCTTCAATGATGACTTCTCAGGTTCCTCCTTGTTCTGCTTCTTCCTTGTCCAAACTATCTCCAATTGCTTCTTCTCCTTTAGATTTTACCCCTTCCCATTCTTCCATGGCTTCACCCTTGGAAGTTTCAGGAGAGGGGTCAGGAGATGTTCTCTTTTACTGGCCTCACTTTCTCTGTACGTGCATGCTAAAAGAAGACGGCAGTATTGAAGATCCTTTCAAAGTGATGTCAACTTGAAGTCTGATAGAAACAGATTAATGAACGAAAACTGGTTTCACATGTTTATTTAATACTGTACTGCAAAAGATAAACGAAAGTTAAGCTACAAATGTCTCAGGTACATCAAAAGGAAGAAACCTAAAAATTAATTTCCAAATAAAAAGTTCAGAGGAATTTGATCAGTTGTTCTTTTCTTGTATCACTACCCAAGTAACTGGTTTATTTTTTCATATCCTGCATTAACCAAGAATTTGAATGTGACATCCTCTTTAAGGCCACCTAATTTATCACTTGCGAGCAAATCATCTGCTGGAACTAACAGCTCCTGCACCTCACTACCTGTGTTTCAAATACAAAAGAAGAATAAACTTATTAAATAAATCAAAGTAGTCTAGTTTAGGTTATGCTATAATAAGAACCTCACTCTTTGGCATGAACTTCAAACTGTTTATCATTGACTTTCTAATTGTACTTTTACCATACAATGAATGGAAGTCTTAACATGACCTGTCCATACTACTGTTACGCGCTGGTGGTGGCCAATTTTATTTTTTTTATTTTCTTTTGCCAACAAAAGTAGTTAAAAGAGTATGTAAACAAAGCAAAAAGTGAAAACACTGGGAGATGTATTCATATGTCCATGATTTTAATTTATTTTCTTTCATAGTGTAAGATGTGTTCCATTCATAATTATGGTAACTGAAGAAATGCAATGCTACCATTACATTGCTGATGTCTACCATAAAAAGTATAATCACACTGATCCCATGCATGAATAAAAGAAGAGACTTGAGAATAGGATTAATGCCCCTACCTCATTAAAATTAAATGGTTCATGAATTAAACAAGACTCATTACAGGCAGAGTATGTATGAACAACAATAAAAGGATTTAAAAATACTAAACAAATATAACACTAGCATCTAATCTTAACAGACCTTAATTTAAGCGTTGCTGTTGAGCCCAGCAAAATAAAAAATGGACTTTATACTTTTGTGTTTTTGGTTTTGCAAGTATGTGTGGTTATTTTTCCTCGGTGTTAATAGTTCTAACTACCGTGTTTAATATATTCACATGTAATGTACCTGCTGTACACCGTTAGATTTATACGCTTAAAAAATAACTTATTAAAAATGAGTGTCACTCTATGTTCATCAGGCAATCACATGCTCAGAAATTCTGAGGTGTTTGGTCAAATAAGTGTGTGATTGCATGTACAGTATGTATTATACCTGTTATTCAAGAATGGGCAATTACAATATACATTTAATGTATAAAAACAGTTCCTTACATGAAGCTTTTCAAAATAATTTTGTTTCATTGTGTGAGAATATGCTCTGAAATTCCACGATTTGTAGCTAAAAAAAGTACAATTGCATATATGTGTACTACGGAATAGGAAATCAATGTTAAAAAAAATGTCCAACATAAATTTTTTTAAAGTGATCTGAGCTATACTTTTTTCATTGTGCGAGCAAACATACGAAATTCAAAGATTTGGGGTTCAAAAAAGTGCAACTACTCCAGCTTACCACTTCCACACCCCATCAATTTCAAATATCTAGTATGTTTTGAGTCACCACAATCTCACTGGGGCCTCATTACCTGCCTATATGTATGGATATACATTTTTAGTTAAAGTGATTGTGCCATACTTTTTTTTGTTTTTTTTTTCATGCAAATCCATTACTTTTAACTAAGGTGTACAATTCTTGATTCCACAGTTCTTTTCAACAGATTTCAGACAACACAAGAAGTGAAGCAGTTACCACTTGGGACCTAATAAAACTATTAGTGCATACACTAACATACCAGGATCTGTAGATTATCTTTTTCCTCTACTGGAGAATGGAATGCCTGGGATTTGCAGAGGTGCATGAATATTAAAAGTAATGGGGTTATACTGAAAAACTTTTGTTTTTTAAAAATAACTTTAACTCTTAGCCTCAGGATCCTCCTATTATTATTATTAGTTAGGCTAAAACATGTTAAAAGCCTAATTAGAAAAAGATGTTCTCAAGCTTTTGAAATATTCTTTTAAAACACCAATCACCTTACCTTGGGTAAAAGCCAGTTCTATAGTTTTAAACAGCAGTGTCTCACTAATGGATTCCAAGGGGTTATCTGTATCCATGTGCTCCCATGAATTTCGTAAAACTGCCCTTATCCAAATGAGTTTCTTAAGATCACCAACATCATCTTCAGGTATAAATGCCAGCAAATCCAATGCTTTCTTGAAATCAAACTCATTGGCATAAGTATTTTCTTCTCCTGTGTATAGCTGTGGAATGAAAATTTAAATTTGAAAATGCAATGAATTTTACTTGGGTAACAACCTTAAGAATAGAAAAAAAAGATAAATGCATTTACTATACACAGAAATGATTTCCAGTGAAAAATAAAACATTTCATGCTCCATATGAAAACCCTTTTTTTTCTTTTATTTGTATTGTACCTGACATCTGGAGACAATCATAATTAAGCAAAGGGCTCTGTTACTTCAATAGGCACAGGTATTTTTGGGTCCCCTCAGGAAGGTAATGCAAATGAGACTATAGTCATAAATAAAGAACATTGAAAATTACTTACAGGCTCTGGAATATAAAGGTAACTTGATTAGTTTTCACGTGTAGCTGTAAGCCATATATTTTTAAGGGTAATGTTGTAAGATGACTTTGGAATGTTGAAATTTTTAGGATAATAGTTTATGGTATATTTGGTGTAGGATGATAGATTAAGGTATACTTGGTGTTTGAACTATTAAAATAGGCAGTTATAAGCATTTTTAGAGGGGAGGTGTCAAGTATTCGCAGATTTTAGCAATTCATGGGTGGTTGTGGTCCCAATCCTCTGCGAATACTGGGGGGGTGACAGTACTCATTATCAGGTGGATGGAGACTCGAAACATTTACTCCCCTGGAGTTTTTCATTTAATGTTTTAATTAATTTGCTCTACAGCAATCTGCTTATGTTGGAACCATGGATAAGTATTACCTCATGAAGTCAACAATGTCTGATTCAGTGCTATTTGCTGTATGACAGGACTAGCGGACTAGAGACTACATGTTTGTAGTGCTTTCCCATACAAAATCTCTCAAAGGATAGCAGTCTGTTTTTAAGATGTTTAATTGATGCTCATGAAATGAAACTTTTCCATTTCTTGGCCCTCGCAAAGGGAACTTGTCAGCAAGGATTGGAAAACTGTTCAACATTTCTTTGTCCATCCAGGATTAGCACAAAGAAGCTGTATTTGTGTATATTCCACGGGTACCTGGAAACTGATTTGTGATACTGTGGAGTCTGTATGAAATAAAACACCTATGATGACTTCGCCAGTTTCATTAGTGACTGAGAATTCAGGTCAACTGAAAGTCAGGTCCACAACAAACTACATGCGCTTGAGCTTGGATGTCAGCACACTGGATACCTAAATCTATCCGATGGAGAGAAGTTTCAAAGATGTTTTCTTTTGATGTAGGAGTTTAGTGCTCCCTGCGACGTTATGACAAACCACATACTACTTGGCCTCTTTGGGAACCCCACTTCCTTGCTGCCAGTCCAAGATGGTCCTATACAATTACAGCTCATGGCATGATTAACATCAATTATCGTATGGAGCTATCTCCTTTGATGGCAGGATATTCAGATCCTGAGGATAAATGCAGCACTTGAACTACTGCTCCAGATGTTCTTCTGTTCATACATGTGCCTTCTAGAAGGCGAAGAGTTCACCTTCTTGCCATACAAGCAACAAAAGGGAACTTGTTACCTAACTTCATAAAGTTAGAAGCAAACTTTCAAGGACTGATAGCCTTCAATCAGTACATAAATAACATGATTGTCAAAGTCATGTCCAACAAGACCACTGAAGTATCTGAACATCAGGGGGGTTGAATTAAAATGTCTGAGTTGATTGACAGTGGACTTCTATTAAAGTATTCATCTTATAAAGTAATCCAGTCACAGAGAGAGTGACCATAAGGAACTAGATTCTCTCTTTCAAGGCACTGTGACATCTGCGGAACACTTCAGTGGCATACCTGTGCCTGATCAACTTTTCCAACAAGCAGCCAAGCTATTTCTTAGCCCTGTTAGCTCATACAACCTAAAGTAACCCTTTTTCTTTTTATCGTAAGCTGAAAGTTCATTTTATTATAATATCACCATTACTGGAAGAAATATTTAATTATTGTACCATAAATGATCATTCTCTTTTCTGACAAAGAGTAATGATACATGATTAACTTCAAAATTCTTATTTTCTAACTTTGAAAATAATGGAACACCATATTAGCATGAAATTTCTAAATTCAAGATAATCAGTAAAGCAAACAGATCAAAAATATTTTAAAATGGTACCCTAAGCTGCTAAACAGAAACAACAAGGCCTTAAAACTTACATGTATCAATTCAGACGGTGAGAGTACTCTCATAGTTTCTGGATCTAAGGAGTGTGCAGTAAGCACGGGTTCAGGAAGCTGTTCCTGATAGATTATAAGCTCTTCTTCAAGGGCTAGGGTGTCATCTTCTACCACACTTACATCATTCGTACCAGGACCACTAGCTGCTAGGTTGCACAGCTTGCTCAGGCTTAACAAAGTCTGTTCAATAATTAAAGAATTAGTATAAATCTGGTTGTAGAAATACTGTACAGTATATGAAGGAAAGAAAACCTATAAGCTATACAAAGTGGAAGGGTGGTAAGATTCCAAGAATACAGAATTTTCTGAAGCTGCTAGTATACAGAAATACAGCTTATCTAACTATGATATGTAAGGTATATAGTGATGGAAAAGACAGCAAAGAAATGGGTGAAAGAAATAATTAACATATTATATTGGCAAAAGATACAATATTGCCTAAGAAGACAAAGCTGACTAAATAGAAACAAGTCCATGATTTTATAGAATTTTCACTTAAATCATGTAAGCTCTGTAAGTTCAATTATTCAAAACCATTCATTTAAATTTCTGCAATTGCAATTTTGAAAAATGCAAGCTTCTGAGGCCTTAAGAGTTGTTGCTCTTGAGAGAGACTTTACTTTGCATCAACATCATTTACATTTACGGCAGCAGTCAGCACCATGTACTCTCAGCAATGTTATGTACCTTGCCACTTGCTGATTTCTTTTGATACCTCACTATCAAGTGAATTCTGAGCAATGAAGCTGTCAATTGTGAAGTAGGAAAATGTCCACCATGAGTAGTGGTGCCTAATCTCAAGAAGAAAAGGTGTGCAAGAGCTTAACTCTTGAAGTGAAACAAAACATAGTACTGTACAAAAGAGCAACAAAAGACAGAGCAAATAAAACTGGCAGGCACTAGGAATAGCTAAACCACTTCTCTACAATCGTTCTGAAAAAGGTGTCCTTTTTACTTGGGGTCAGAACCTGTCATGCTTAGCTGCCAGGAGGGAATTGTTGGCCATTTCACCTGGGCTGGACAAGGCCTATATTGAGTACTGAATATTTTCATTTTCTCTTGGGAGGGACAAGAATTATGGTCAGTACCTTATATAATCTTTTTCAATACTGTATATTCCTAGCCATTTTTTTACAGTATACATTTAGCTAACGCTGTAAGAATTGGTACCTTTATGTCAGTTATATAATCCCTTTTTAAATACATGTAGAGTTATGTACTGTTTGATATTCTGTGTGAAACAGAAGATAGTCAGTTATATTTTGGGCACAAAATACTGTCAGCATAATAAGTCTGATAGGTTACAATCACTTGAAATGCAACCATATCTTTACCATAAATAGTTTGGTATATGTTTCCCTTTAAAATTAGTCACGATGGAACACAACTCAACCATTTAAACAGGGCCAACCTTAAACAGGTTGAAAATGGAATATTTATATCAATGGAAGGAGAATAGCAATGGCTGACCTTCCTCCTCCTGATGTCGGCACAAAGGGTGGCACCCACTGGCACCTCGGATGAGCGAACCAATCAGGAATGTCCATCTGCAGGCAGCCCCCTCCTAACAATACTCTCTCTAACATGCACCCCAGCGCACATAACCATCACTGCGCACGAGGAGACTTCGCCTGAGGAAAATCGCTTCAGGCAGCCAATGAAAAATCGACCTGATCCATGGCCCTTATGTATACCACCACAAGCGCCCTGTGTTTCAAGACTCATCCCAGCGTCCAGAAGATGACCATAGAGCTAGTCGAAACATGTCGACAGAAAGAGTACTAGAAATACCAGACAGACGTCAAAAAAGAAAAAAGAAATTGCACCAAAAATAGCATCAGGAAAATCTATGGATTTACATCCCAGGTTTCAGTAACCTGCTGTAATGGTTTAAATAAAGATTTTCTGCTGTAAGAAATACGCTGTTTTATCCATCGAAACATGAACATTGGCCAATTATTGACTAATATTGAGGTCCTCAGAGCAAAAATTATAGTAACATTGTTAGAAAGATAATTGAAATGAGAAATCATACTAAATAAGAGAAGAGCACATGGTAATTCTGAAGGTTCCAGAAGCTTCGGAATCCCTCTTACGCCATTAGGTAACCAGCCAGCACAAGAGTGATTCTAGTGACCACTGGGAACCTAGGAATCCTTACATTCATGTATCCACTTGTTGATCCCAGCAGTTCTTTTTTCTTACACAGTGGATTAAGGTGTCTGGGAACTCATCAAAGCACAAATTAGGCTATGCTCCAGAAATGGGTTTGTGATTAAACAGTATCGTGGATGATGGTAGAATGAGAGAAGAGTTATTGTCTAACATGTTAGTCAAGGCATGTAGTGAGGCATTGAACAAAGTCTTGCAAAGTGGTTATATTATTACTGTATCATTATAAGCAATTTCATAAGACCACTGGGTCACGATTATAGCTTACCAAAATTGTATCAAGGATTTGGTATAAATTAGAACATTGTTACAGATACTGGACAGGGGGGTGGCAAAGATATCTACGGACATAGATGAATGTATAAGATAAACATTAGTGCATCTGAGGGTCAATGAGACAATGCATGTAAGAAATTAACAGTTGGAAGAATAAAGGGACTGTTGCACTTATTCTATGAAAGTGATGTTTGTTTACTGAAAATGGATGCAAGATGAAAAGTGGCAGCAAGTGAAATGAACTGGAATTCATATGATTGGATTGGTTGAAATGTTGACAGATTTCATAATCTGATAAAACTGTCAAATTAGATGGAAGTTAAGACGGGGTAATAACGAAGCCAGCATACGTGAAAAGACTGATCAAAATGTATAAGGTGGTCTAGTCATTTTCAGAGTAAAATTTTAAAGGAATGCACCTAAATCACAACTTCATTGCCTCAGGTGTGACGAACAACTGACTTGCAAGCCAATGGTCACAAACATATATGAGAGAGAGAGAGAGAGAGAGAGAGAGAGAGAGAGAGAGAGAGAGTGTGTTATATTTATAGAACTATGCTAAGTGGCCACTGTGCCATCAAGTCTCCTTACAGGTAAGATTATTATGAAACCCAGCTGAATGTATTTTGGAGAAATGTAATAAAAATAATTCAATGTTATTCATAAGTTGTAAATTACCTTCTTACGGCTAAGGTAATTGTTCTCCTCACGTGCTAACTGTCTCAATGTTCCTTGTGCCGCTCCAAAGTCTTGGGTCTTTATTTGATGGAGCCAAGCTAAAGATGTATAGTCTTGGAGGAACCTCGATAAATCTCCTTGATTTCCATGGCCCAACAAGCGACCTCTTTTGCCAGTTTCTAAATACCAGCGGAAAACAAAATCTGAAAACCCCTGAAAAGAAAGACGAGGTAAGTAAAAAAAAAAAAAATCTAACTAGGCGTACTTTTCCCATGTAAAACTATGATCAACCCAATGAAAGTTAAGAATTTCAACTCAGCTGTCTGGGCTAACTATTTATAAATAACAAATAATCCTTATAAATATCTTCCTATTCTTACAATATACAACTGTCTGGCTAACTATTTATTAATAACAAATAGTCCAATTACTGTAAAACTCTAGTAAATATCTTCCTATTCTTACAATATACATTCTTCATCCCACTTTTATTCAAGAATCCCTTTGGAAAAATATAGGACAATAAATGGCTAGAAAGCACACACTCAGTATTTTGAAAAATTTAATTTTAAAGGGGAAATGAATTAACATCCCTTTACTATTGATATATGACTGAATATCCACTGATGGAACTAAATCTAAAAAAGCCCATCTCTTCCTTAACAAAGAGTATAAGCAATTGAAATGAAAACCTTCAGTTAAAAAAAAAAAAAAAAAACTAACACATACCAGCACTCATAAGCTTAATGAAAACTGCTTACCTCAGATCCAAATTGTGTCATATATTGACTAAGCCTTTCTCTATTTTCTGTCCGATCACAAACTTCAACCAACGTTCGGAAATCACAATACTTCTCCGCCAGACCAACAGCTTGATCATATTGCTCGCCTTGAACTAAAAATGCATAAACATTAATAGCTTAACAAATGGAGACACAAAAAACTCACCAAATATTAGTATTAATAAGTGTCAGACACATAGTACAGTTATGACTGCTGGGATTGGTATATAAACAGTCTTGCAGCCAACCATTGCTGGAGTGTTGAAAACTTGTGCATTAGGAAGTTACAAAAGTAGTATATAAGATTAACAAAATAATAATGAGTCATCAACTGCGTCCCTACTATACATGGAAAAAATAATAATGAGTCAAGACTAGAGTAAAAATTGCATCTGTAATGTTTAAAATTATGTACAATAAATACTCAGGATCAATATGCAAACAGCTAAAATATTTAAGACATTTACAGCAACCCCTAAAAGAAAGGATAAAATACCAATGAGCACTAAACTGCACTTACCAAGAGGCTGAATAAGGTTGTATCGATCTCTCTCATAAGATCGTAACAGGGCACTGTGTGAATCTTGGCTAACTTGTAACAAAGATCTTAACTGTGGCTGATAACCAGTTAAAATAAGGTCAGCAAAATCAACCATCTGTGAGTACAATTTAGCCCTTGTAGCACCATCCTCAGCTCGATCTAGACCAACCTGAAGGTAGCAGCAATTCAAATTTTCAACGATAAAATTGCAATAGACAAAATACAATAAATACTATTTTCAACTTCCAGTCTGAGTAATGTATTCTGACTGCATACATTTTTTCTAATGCTTACAGAAACACAGTAAATAAAGAATAACTTTTTCTTGCCTTTAAACCTGAAAGAAAAGGAAGGGTGTCAATAGTGGGCAAAAGCTAGCTTTAAAGAAAAGATTTAAATGAGGCTCATTAAAGAAATTTCCATTATCATGACAATCTCTAAAAGCATGACTCTTGCATACTGAGATGATTTTAACACCTTTGCGATGAGAAGTATTTGGATTAAACTATTACTCCTGAAGATCAAATTACTAGACAAGAAACAATATATGACAGATTCAAAATTGTAACCAAATGCACGGAATGCACAAGGGACCCCAGAGATGAACTGATAGACTGAACTAGAAAAAGAAAAAGAAAGTGGAAACAAGTCTTTGGAAATATAAAACAAACTTCACTTTTGAAAGGTAGGTTATAAAAATCAAGGAGAAATTTAAAAGAAATTTGTGACAAACTTAATTGTTTAATGAACTGCGCAACATTCACAAACACCAACTAAGTATTGTAGTGAAGCCCTGGCTGTGTACTCCCTATATCTCATTTCAAATACTTCTCATCTGAAAAAATGATACCCAAATCCAGTTTATTTGATTTCTAAGCACTTCTTTGTTCAATATCAGCACTATACAGTAGCTAAAATAACAACACTACAAAGACTAAGTGAATCATTATCTAGTCAATCTTACCTGAACAGTGGTGTTGTGTTGCTGTAATAGAAGCGTACGGATCCCTCTAGGTCCCTGGGAGGCAGTCCAAGGGATCATTTCTAAAGGTGGATCAGCTGTTGAGGGAGACACACCACTGACACTGCTACTAACTGATCTTGCAGCCAACATAAGACCTAACATAAGACTGTTTACAGCATGAATTGTCCCTGGTGCATCCCTTGGTGCTGCATCTGCTGAGAGTACCTTCAAAAGCAGATATCATGACTACAATGTTTTTAAAATCTAAGATTCAGTATTAGAAATGCTTTTAAATTACACAATAGCTCTACAATTGTATTATAGTATATGAACAGTATACTCCAAAAGGATATTTGTGAAGAAATATAATTTCCATACTATCATTCACGAGTACACATTTTAAAGACAAAACCGATATAAAGACTGATTTTAACAAATATGGGATAGGATCACCACGAAGATTAATCACATAAAATTTTAACAACTCAACTGCTCAAGTCTGTATGAATTGGGAAAAACAGAAACAAGGATCAAGTTCCAAAGTCTTATGGGAAGGGAAGGGAAAGATATTAACTAAAAGGAAGCAATTCAATATTTTTTATTATAATAGTGAATGCATGAGGCTGTCACCTCATGGATGCATCCATACAATGTTCATGACTACAGTGTACCTCGCATAGTACAATCAAAGCAGTCCTGAAGGTCTTTTGCATCAGGTCTTTTGCAAAGTCCTTTTGGCCCTGAGTTGCAGTGATTTCTTGTTTACTTTCATCTATTCCCCTTGGCTCTCTGTTCACTGGCTGTCGTACTTTTCTCCACTTTTCCTGCTCCAGCTTCCTAATGTTAAGACCCAGGTTTGTTCCATGCATGAACAATTAGGAATTATACATACAGGCAGTTCCCGGTTATCGGCAGGGTTTTTTTTGTCAGACTTTTACGTACTGACATGAAGTACAGCAGGTCCCTGGTAATCATGAGGGTTAGGGCCCACAACCACCCATGGTAAGTGAAAATCCGTGATAAGTTGGCACACCCCTCTAAAAACACTTATAACTGCCTGCTTTAAAAGTTCAAACACCGAAGACCCCTTCTAAAAATGCTTATAACTACCTATTTTAACAGTTCAAACACCAAATATACCTTAGACTATCATCCTAAAACCCTTTAATATAATTTCAAAGTCATCTTACAACATTACCCTTAAAAACATATGGCTTACAGCTACAAGTGAAAACTAAACTCGAAGTCCCCCCTACATTCAAACACAGCCATTTTCTCTCAATACAGTATTGAAGCTGTCCCATTTTTTTTCAGATAGGGGAAACACTGGGAATTCACAAGTAAAGTTGAATACTTTACAGTACTTAAATATTTAAATATGCATTGAAAAAATACCAAATTATAAATGCAATCAACAGTGACAATATATTCTCTTGTGTATGTACTGTACATGATTTACTAATTTTCAGATATTAATATTGATGTAAACACAGCAAAATATCAATAAAATGTTATTTCACTTACAGAATTCATTTGTACTGTACAGTTTTATACTGATCTGTTATCATCGTAATATGTATAATAAAAATCGATCGTCCCGAAATTTGTAATGTTTACGCTTTGAGAATCAGCTGACTGAGCCTGCTATTGAAAGAATTAGGAAAATAATTTTTTAGTTTCTAAAAGAAATGAATGTATTAATGGAATTATTATTTTTAATTTAGCACATGAAAGTTGAGAGAGAGAGAGAGAGAGAGAGAGAGAGAGAGAGCTAGTGTTTACAAATGAAGTCTCAGCACAGTAGCTAGGGACGAGATTTGACTTGACAGGATGGGGAGGAGAGTACAGTATAACACTGTTTTGCTTATGTATGAAATTCAGATTTTAAATATTTTTATGGTGATTAGAGATGAAACATGAAGAGTGATAAAGTATTCTCTTGTGTACTGTTACATGTGTGATAACCACAGAGTCAGCTAAATTTATAATGAAATATGGTTCAGTAAGTCAGGGAAAGAAAAAAATATGGTAACACATACCTACAGTAAAAACAATTACAAAAGTCGGGCTGATCGTTCTTTATTTATACATATATTACAGTAATACATCAATATACTGTAATACAGTATAAATGGATTCTGTGAGTGAAATAACATTTTATTGATATTTTGCAGTTTTTTCATTAAAGGATATGTATACTGAGAGAGAGAGAGAGAGAGAGAGAGAGAGAGAGAGAGAGAGAGAGAGAGAGAGAGAGAGAGAGAGAGAGAGAGAGAGAGAGAATGTGTTTATGAATATTGGTAAGCTGTTTTGTGATTTTGCAGGATTTTAATTTAGCATTTTACTGATATTTTGCTGTTTACATTAAAATTAACATTTGAAAATTAGTAAATAATTTTGTTAACAAAAAAATGTATTTAGTCATGAAAATTAAATGAAAATATAGTAATTTGTGAATATTGCTCTGCAAAAAAAATTAGCAAATTAGCAAATTTTCTGCTATATATTTAGAGATAAGTTCTACAGAATAACCCGCGATCTAACGGGGATCTACTGTATATCCAATTCACATAATTTAGTACTATGTGCCAAGGAATATAACAGGCAAACATAATCGCACTCTGATTTACATAAAGAATATAGAGCCTAAGCATGGACTCACCATCTGCACCACAGTTATAGTAAGAGATCAATATTGACTGCTTTTTTACATTAATTCTGACCAGAGCTATACGACTAAACCAAGTTAACTTTAAGTCAAAAGTCATACTCACACCCGAAACTCTTACTTCTTTCTCAAATGGCAGAATTACATCTTTCAAAGTATGATGAACGTCCTTTCTTTGACTTTACTGAACTGACAGTTTTGGAACCAGAAAATTCACAACTGTTACAGCCTGACCACTTAATTATACCATTAATATTATTCTGCAAAAATTGGCAAGCATCAGATGTCACATTTAGTTACATACATGGCTAGATCATCTAACAACAATGAGTACTTTACAGGCTCTTGAATGACCTAGGACCCACTGATGGTCAGCAAAAAGAATTAGTAATTGTTAAAACTTTACTGTCCAGTACAGAACTATACTAAACTTCTTGTTACAGAGAACCTTTAGTACTATCTACAACGAGACACTTGAGGCATCACATACACTACATGAAAAAGCTAATTCTTTCTATTAATATCATAATATTAACATCACTTACATCTTCTTGTGCCCTTAACAAGCCCCAGACAATTGCCTCAACCTGGCTAACTCTTTGGTAAAACAAATCAGCATGTGTCAGTTTGCCAGAGGGAGCTTCATTACGATCTGCAAGTACATGCCTGAAAAAGAAAACAACTGATAACTTCCAATAGGAACAACAGTATCCCTTTCATTACATCAACACATCATTCACACTGCTTTACCACATATATACAGCACTGCCTTCCACCAAGATTTTTTAGATGTTTAGTTAAATACAAATACAAATTTTTTGAAGACAAGTTTAATTTCTTCAATACAAACCAGTTCATTTACTATTGCCATGCTGTAATGAAGCAGGTCCTGTAGACACATTCTGAAGAAAAGATAAGACTCACCAAAGCCTACGTATGCATCCAAACCATCGGTCCTGCTAAGGGTTTTGAATGGACAGTGGCATAATAGTAGTAAAGCCATAATAGTTTTGTTTGGACTGTTCCAAGTAAAATCACAATGCATCACTACTTCCTCCACACAGCACAGGCATCCATGTCAGTTTACCACTCTCATGAAGGAATAAAAATGTGGAATATGCTAGGTAACCATCCTCCTTAAATCATGACAAAATTTAGAATGCCGCAAACCTGGGGGCTATGGCCTACATGTTTGGTGATTTACTGAATAAATCTCTCAGATGCACATACACATACATATATACTGTATATATATATACAATTTTTCTCCACAGCATAGCAGCTGTTCATCCTCAAAGGAGATACCTGATAGTCCTGTCAGGGTCTCCATAAGACTGACAAACCAATAAAATGGAGGTTAAGCAAACTAAAGACAGGAGGACCCTTTTTCTAGGTCTACCAGTAAACACATGGAATCACTATCATCTCCTACAAATGGGGCAACAGTGTATGAATTGGCCGTGTTCGTCATTACTTTTTTCTTTTGTTGTGTCTTATCACTGAAATGTTGCAACTATCTGATGATGAAAATTAAGTACAAAATTTGAAAGCTCCTTGCAAATTATTATATTTCAATCAATTTCTCTCAGCTGAACAAAATTATGAAATTTTTTTCATACCAGGCATCCCCGCAGTGCAGAGACTTGTTAGGCTAATAGATTATGTGTTCTCTCACTTCCTTTCTTTTTGATACCTTTCTAAATTGCAATAAATTAGACGTTATTCATAACTCATTAATTTGATGTCTTATTGCTCTCAATAGGTCTCGATGAAAGAAATAATGTAACCTCGACTTGTAGTTTTCCCTATGCACATAGTCATTTTCTCTTTAATCCAACCTCTTTTTTCTCTTGAACTCACTTGCTAAGTTTCAATCTCAGAAATGCTATTAAGAAAATGTAATACACAGGAATCCTCCCACTTAGGTTTAACATTAGGGTTTTTTTGTATCCTTATTTGATCAATTTATCATGGGGATCCGCTTTCGATGGCATTATTGTGTTGCAAAGGTAAAATTTATGACCAGTAAAGTGAACCTCTTTTGCTCTTTCTTGGTGGATCAACACTTCTTAATAGTTCTGTATTCTAATAAGAAGCGTTGACCCTAAAATGTAAATCTATAATATGAGAAGCATTCTGACTACCAGTCTCATATACTGTTTGCAATAACAGCTGGTACTTTGAAGGTAATATGTTGGTTTTTAGTTGCAAAAAAACTTATCAATACACACCACATTTACTTATCTCACCTTATGGCAGCATCAACAAGATGTTGATGGTCATTGTGTCTAGCACGTAAAGCAGCTGCAAATGCTAAGCGTTCACTGTGCTCAGCCAAAAGAACTCGTGTTAAGGCACGTGTCTCATCTACAACTGCTGTGCTTAAGCGCTGCCACAGCCCTATCTGAAAACATGGAACGAAAAACTTGATTGAATATCCTTTTGCCTTAAGCTATTTGTGTAATGCACACGTACCATCCAACTGAGTTACTCAGCAATGCGCCATCTTGGAGAACTCTCTCATCACTCAGGCAGAATCAGTTTGTTACCTTGCCCTATCAGCAGCATCATACAGTGTTAACTGTACTGTAGAATGAATTGCAAACTGATTTTCTTTAAAATTGACTTCCGACATGCATGCATGAACCTAATCCCGTTGTAACTCAATGCCTACCTGTACATATATACATTACATAAAGGATTAAAATATATCAATAGAAATATATTATGGTAAAAAGATTGAAATAATGATTGTACATTACATTACAGTACTATGTAGGTACTTTATATAGCAAAGGTTTGATATTATGCCCTACCCAGTATGTCGGCCAGTTTCTAAGGTTCGACTTACATCCATTTTGACTTACAACTCTTCTTATATGAAATAGTAACTAAAAAAAAAAAAAACTTGTTTAACTCATAAGGCAAAGGAACACTGAAAGGGAAACTGAGAGGAAAAAGGTTTAAAAGGTGTAACAGGAGGAGAACCTCGCAGATGCACTATGAAACAATTGTGAGGAGAGGGTGGAAAGTATGATGGAAGAAAGATAATATGAACAGAGTACTGTAAAAGAAATAAAAGGGGTTGCAACTGCAAGGAACCTCAAGTAATGTCTATGGTGAATGTTCCATGATTGGAGTTAAAATAATAAGATAGGCTACTGATCACCTAAAAACACCAAGTGTTAGTTGATTAAGAGTTACATAGCTTTAGCTAAAGTATTCACTTATATAACTAATATACGACAAACCTGATGTAAAAAGGTCATGTAATGCTGATGAGCTGTAGCCTTATCAAAAAGCAAGTTCTGTATGATAAGTGACATGGGGGCACCAGTGCCACCTGCTTGGTTGATTTCTGCCCAGCGAGGGTCAGTTGCTGGTGTGTCGTCAAGTACAAGAGTTGACACCTGAATGACTATGCTGTCCAACTGAGTGTTGTCTGAACCTGGGAACAGCTCGTCCAACAAAGCCTGAGGACACAATGTGAAGAAAACATATTCTCAAAGTGTCGTGACACTTATGTAAAATTAACAATTTTACCCTAGAATTAAGGATATATATGTTTATATAAGTAATACCTTATAGCATTTAAAACGGAACAAATTGCAACTTTCCATTTGAGATATCATAAGGATAAGTTATAATCACTATACAGGTACCTGTGCTTGAGCAATGTTTTTCTTGTTGAAGTGAAGAAATGCTGCTTTAAATTTTGCCGTACTATCGCTGCTAGCTGTGATGGAATCTAGTCCAGTAGTTGTGAGATTCAGTGTTTCACAGACTCTTGATGATTCCTCAGCCACACTTTCATTCATTACGATACTTTAAATCAAAAGTTAAACAGCATCAAAATTCACACTCAAATACAAAAAAGAAAATTTTCACAAAATATCCATACAAACCTAATCATGTAATCATGTCCACATCATATACTAACATATGAGTAAAAAAGTATTAACCTTTCCCAATCATTATTTTCATGAATATCTGAAATATACAACTTGCAAACAATTTGCTTCATAAATGATTGGAGCAAAAAAACTGAAAGCTGAATAACTGCTAAAATGAACAGTACTCAGTGTTGTATTCTTCTTCATAATATGTCAAATGGCTGATAAGCAAGCATCCTTTTTCATGAGTTTTTGCTAGTTAGCTCTTTGTTTTTATACTTTACAAAATTCCTTACTGGATTAATCAGGCTGCCTTTTGTTTATGTTTGATATTGTGGCCAATGTTCGTCCTCAAAGGATTTACTCTCATGGGTCCATTCAGGTTCCATGATGTACCATTAATATAAAAGAATTCTCTATTAGTCAGTCTAGGCCAAGTATAAGTGCTGCTGACACTTGGAGTATAGGACTCAAGGACTCAAAGATAAGAGGGGCTCTTTTCTCTTAACCACAGCGATTACCTAGGTTCAATCCTATGTCAGCCTGCAAGAAGTGACTTATGGCACATATACATAGGCCGCCATCTTTGATGATGCGTAACTGGAAAGACTAAAGAACCATTACTCTGTGTCGGCCCATGCAGTAAACACATCATGTCTGGAGCTGGTAAGCCTTTTTTTTTAAATTTACTGTAAATTGTGCACTTTAAGGGTTTGTGAACATACAGTCTTCTCTATTTTGACCCAGATTTTAATTTTCAAATTACAGAGGTTATTTTTTTTTTACTTTGAAATATTATGGATTTTATAATATTGTACATTATTGCATTATTATTCAAAGTCTAACAACATATTTTTGTCTGTTGGTTTATCTTTATTACTTGGTAATGATTGTTTCCTATACATTATTCACTGAGCCATGGTTTTTTACTTGAACTTTTGAGTTAGCTATAGATTGTAGTGCAAGTGACAATGACATTGGATGATGAAAAAAGAAATTTTTAACTGAACTGAGGGAAAACACAATCAAAATGTAACACTGCTGTGTCTCAGGAGAAATGGCAAGCTTTAATTCAAGTTCAAAGAAATTACCTTGATTGATTTAGGTGCTGATTTGTTGTGATTGACATTATTCCATGATTGGCAGAGAAGAAGAGAGGCAGGCCTTGTGATCGTCCAACACCCAAAATACTATCACCTGCACCAGAAAATTCGACCCTGTCACCAGCGTCACCTTCACCAACAGCTGAAAAAATTTTGTACGGAAAGTGAAGACTGTCTCCGGGAGAATATCAAAGTTATTTAATACATATACAGTACAACCCTGGGCCTTGATGCTAATCCATTCCAGAAGAAGTGCCAAGATCCAACTCAGTCGAGATCCGTATCAATATTCTACATAAGAAATAACAAAAAAGGATTAATCTGTTCTCAACCACCAGTTATTACCCTAACTTGCCTTTTTGTACAAAACATTACACAAATTACAACTAAATAAGTTCAGAATTAAATAACATACCATATTTGACGCACTTTTTTTATTTTTAAATGTATACTGTACTGTATAAAAAATCTGCCCTATGTTCAATGTGGCCATACACTTTTACCAATAGGAGACCAAGCACCGTTGGCTAGGCTAGGTACTGTACTGTACTGTACTGTACTGGGTAGGCACAAAAATTATTGCTAATAATAAAACATTGAAAAACAAGCCTAATTACTGCAGCAAATTAATAAAATACAGGTAGTCCCTGGTTATCGGCGGGGGTTCCGTTCCCAATGGCATGACGATAACCAAAAATCGCCAGTAACTGAAAATCGGCAATAACAGTGCCAACCGCCAGTTATCAGCGCGGATCTCTGGTTATCAGTGCCAATAACTGAGGGTTTTCAGCATCGATAAGTGGGGATTGGCGCACATAGGTGCTGAAAATCCAGTTATCATCGTCACTAGACAAGTGCCATAAAACCAGGTCACCAATAACTAAGGCCGCCGATAACTGGGGACTGCCTGTACTGAAAATAAGCCAAATTATATCTTATCACAAACTTATGAAAAATTGCTGGGATACGTCGGCAGGTTGCCTTTCAGCCATCTGCCATTAGTGGATGTAAACAAACCATAGTGCTGCCCTGGTGACCTGTCATGGTAACACAAACGTTGTTTATGTACAGTAGTATTTATGGTAAATTTCATACAGAGTCCACTCAAATACCCTGTACTGTACGTATATTAATCACGCAATAGCGTACTGTATTTCATAGGACCCACGTTTTTATCAAAATACATACAAAATGCCACAAAAACTAAAGAAATAGATCAAAACACTCAAAGCAAAGCTGAGTGGGGTTTAAACGATGTGGGAATAATGCCAACTAGCCCCAACTAACTGAGGCAAGAAACATTTTGTTTACAGAAATCATGTGGTTTATCAGGTCAGATTCCAGTTTTTTGTTAGAGCTCCAATGCAAAATTTACTAAACATTCCACGTCGAAATTCAATTATGTCAAGTTCTGATATGGTCGAGGACTGGGATTCTACTGTATAAGGACAAAAAAGTATTTGATATGACATATTTACATTAAGTATAAAAGCATGCTTATCTCTGTAACACAGAATCTACTTTGAAAAAGTGTTCATGTAAGATATGTATAAGATGGATATCACATGACACATAAAAACTTGAACTCAAGTGAGGTATAGATATCACTTGCTCCAATGATTTTCACTACATAGTACCACTATGGCCAGATGACAAATCATATTTATATAAATCTGTCCCTAACTTTCCTAATTTCTCCTTCATGGCATTACACGTGGGTTTTCAAATGTCATGATCTAGAATTTGGTTATGCAAGAAGAAACCACATTTATAAAATTTTCTTATCTTTAGATATTTTCCATTTTTATGTTTTTTTAACGGCCACCCTACCCTCTGGTGTTGAGTGAAAAGCAACTCTGAAGTATTCTTCCTTGATATCCAAGGATAATACTAATTCCCTTTCCAGATGGATCACCAGACGAGCTCCATTATCTTCATCCTGAATGGGGTCTGCTGCACATACTTGTTAAGCCAGCTAAGGTCGATAACTGGTCTCCAACCTCCTGTTGTCTTTGGTTACACTAACACACAACAGGTACAAACAAAGTAACCAGTTCCATACCTCCTTAATCACCTGTCCAAAACCAAGAATCTCTTAGAGCTGATGCTGAAGTCTAGTGGCTGGGGCAAGAATAGGGGTACTTATCTCCAGAAAAAGGAGCTGATAACTTATCTGAAGACTTCTATTATTCATGGTTCTGCTCTGATCTACCATTAAGACTGCCAGAATTACTGGAGACAGGACCCCGCCTCTAGAAGTACATTCCTGTTTCTCCTTATCCCCCTTAACAGAGGACTTCACCACTGGCCCTTCCCCTTTACTAGGACAAAAAGAGTAACCACTCTTTTCTTGCACAAGTTTGCCTATCAGGGATAGAAAGATAAGCTCTCCTCACAGGCAAGCCTAGCAACTTCAGGTGACAAGGAGACAGTTCTGGTTGATGGGGTCTTCTACCTGGCATTGAGCGCTCTCAAGAACAATGCCACTATAACTCGTTAAAACTACCGCTCTGGTTGCTGCTGAAGTTAACTTACCCCAAACACAAGAGTTCAAGGATTCATGACCCTGAGATGTTTACCTTATCTATAGGTAATATCACACATTTTTGGGAATATCCCAAATTTTTGTATTCAAATGGACAGTACGTGGCAAGTTACTCAGAGTACCATTAATTTTATTCATAATATTTTTAATCAGTATCATTTTCTGTTTTAAATTGTCCAATATTTGTATTAAATTTATAAGAGAGTTTGTAGACATATTCATGAACTACAGAACTATAGGTAAAAATTCATTCTTACATAAAAAAAAACAGACATGTTTAAGGATGTGTGGTCAACAAGCTTGCTGATATCTTTGAAAATCAACTTACTTTATGATGACTAAATAAAAGAACTGACCTTCATACATATGAGCAAGATGATCATTATTAAATAAAAACCTGGATGAAACCCAAGAGAATTACGGACAAGAAGGAAAAATGATGAAACACCACAGGATCTGCAAGGTAAATATATACCTGCACTGGACTATCTCAGCCAGGTCACTGTACTTACTGAACTTTAGTACAGTAATAAGCACTAGCATAGCAATTCCCTCCAAAGTAAACACTGGAGGAAAGTGAACAGAGCTGTTATGCCCACGGCAGATTCATAAAAAATGAAGCAAGTTGCCGAGACATTGTTGAGGATCCAGATAGCATGTGCATGGAAAGACTACTTTCTTGTATGAATTACAATTGCTTTACAACAAATACTGCATGTATCTAATTAAAAGCATAGAATAATTACTTTTTTCTAAAAAATATCAAAACCATAAGACTAGGAAAACAGTACTGTATATCAAATACCTGAGACACACAACACAGTGTTTTTATTGTATATGTACGCTGTCGTGCCACACAAAAGAAACCTCTGAGCCAGCAAAACATTTTCAGCAGAATCTTGATAATATTCTGAGTGCTTGAGTAGTGAAAAGTTACTGACTGTCAGTGGAGGTGTATTTCCACCCGTTTCCATTGTAGCTGTAAAATGAAAATCTTATTAAAGTTATGTTATACTTCATATTTACAGGAAATTAATTTTTTGTATTAAAACTGAGGATAAAAACCATAAGTGTTGAAGAAAACGACAAAAATTCCCTCAAGATAAACAAAAAGTGAAATAAAATAATGGCGAGTATTCAAGTCACATTTATCTACCCACATACAATAACATATATTTCAAAATGTAAACTGACACTTGAATCAACTAAAAAAAGCATCTTAGAACTGGACTTTAAATCTATTGTTTTACAGCTTTTGGAACACTGTTCTTTAGCACGGGTGTCGGCAGCCTCTCGGAATTGTTTTCCTTTAAACAAGGTTAGTTATCACACAAACCAGATAAAAAATCTACCAAATCATACACTGCCCAAAGCAAAGAGCTTATCAAAACATATCCTGAGTATCATCGTTTACAATATTCTTATACAGATCCAAGCTTGAATTTGGAAAATAAGCTTTGGCTTCAGTTTCAGCTTCTCAAAACAATTCATCCCCCATA
The DNA here is from genome assembly GCF_040412425.1 of Macrobrachium rosenbergii. Classification (NCBI taxonomy): domain Eukaryota; kingdom Metazoa; phylum Arthropoda; class Malacostraca; order Decapoda; family Palaemonidae; genus Macrobrachium; species Macrobrachium rosenbergii. The sequence continues at coordinate 48,661,992 of NC_089783.1, read as the reverse complement.
TTGTTCAGTTACCAGAAATATGACATTTTTTAAGTAATTTGTATATTTCCTAACATACAAACCCTTGGTCTGGAAAACTGGCGGTTAAACTTATGCAAGGTGGTTATGGTAATAGCTACTGATGGTAGGGGCAGAAGCACAGCCCACCAAGTCAGTGTACATTCAATTCTACACAGTTTACCTTTGGACCCAGGTTTTTTTTTTTTTGGGGCATTTTTATTAGAATAGCTCCATCTGTTTTCCAGTCTCATAACAACTGAGCACAGTTGTTTGATTCCTTGGACCATTCAATGACCATCAATTTAAAACCAGCTTCATACTTCTTTGCTGGTGGTTCCATGATTGCAAAGTTAATCAAAACTAGAGTCCCTGTTCTCTATGTCTCAGGACAACTGAAAAATTTATGTAACTAAGGAGTCTAGTAGCCTATAGCAAGGTATAAAGGATACATTTATTCATACATTTTCTTCACATCACATTTTTACATATCAATATAATTCCCAGTCATTTTAATTTCTGAACAATATCTAACCAAAGATACTGGTGTAAAAGTTTCCTCAAACCTCTTGTGAAATTTCATACCTAGCCTAGTATATGGTTTGTTAATCTACTTTGGCATAATATAAGCTGCAATCAACCAAATAGGCTATTTTTAATCCCAGTTCAATGAGGCCTATAGAGTCCATAGAGGAATGGAAAGGACCTTAGATTATAAACCTTGGTTTAACTACAAGTAACACAGCTGATAACTTGTTTTTCACTCCTCTTTTCAGCTACGATATATTATATCCACTCTAGGTTCTGGTCAGATCTGCAGCTATTTTCAATTTTGAGCCAATCACCATTTCATATGCTTCTCCACAATCACTGGTAACAAGTGACCCGCTAATTTATACTACTAAATGAAATGAAAAGTGTACTTTTAATTCACAGATTACCTGGAAAACTACAAATATTTATCTTCACAGATAACCTTATAAAAGTACAGCGCTTACCTAAAGCATAGACAAGCTGCTGAGAAACTTGTGGATTTACTGCTGCGGTGAGGACCATGACTGATGATGCACTAGAAGTTGGCTGCATATCTACAAGCCAAACACGCAACTGTGTAGCACCTGCACGTTCACGACCCTGCAGAAAAACAAATATGTAAGATGAAGATGATCCTGTATTTTCATCACTTAAAGATAAATTTTAAGTGTTTAAGTGCTTAATTTTTGTTTCCCCCCTGTCCAGGAATATTCTAGAGGGAAGAGAAAAAGAACATAAAAGCCTAATATGATTTATATGCACAGGCAACACTTCAGAGGTGCAGAACCAGTGATGACATTAGCCTAATTCCAGGTCTTTATAGATATTCGACACGTCATTATATACTAAAGTTTCTTTTTGCTCATTTTTAGCAGCTTGAAGTGAAGATTGCAAATAAATCATGGGTAATTTTCAAAAGAATAATTTTCAAAAGGAACAACTAGTCTTTTTTGTTTTATTACCTATAAAAATAAGTGTCCAGGGAGTGCATATAACATTAGGAAGGTGGATATTTTATTGCACTTGTGGGAGGAGCACAGCTTTTGTTTCTGAACTGAAATAAATATTGTACTACTCTTACTTTAAAAATTACAAATCTAAAGGTAATTAATTTTTACATATTTTTTAAAGTGGGGGGTTCCTGGGTGGGGCACTGCAGGAGTGCACCAGATGTTAATTGTAACTAACTTAAAAGTAAACAGGATAGGCTTATACTTTAAAAATCATATCTCTAGCTTAATCAAAACAACAAATCTCCTTTTTTTTTTTTTATAAAAAGGATGTTTTATTTTGGTCGTTACAGGTTACTAAAGGCTAGTCTGCTTATGATACTTTTAACCATTTTCAAGGAATTTGGTTATGTCATTAAAAATAACTTCTCATTTAAAAAATGTTACAGCTCAGTAGTTTTTGTAAAACTCTGAAGCTGCTTTTCTTGATTTTGCAAAATGTCTCATTCCTGGTTCTTGTACTTGTAACTGTATGTAAAGGTACTGTAATAAACATTAGAATATATATCATAACCGCTATCAAAATATGTAAGGTTGAAATTTAATTTTAATCAAATAATTCTACTTGCTGTACATACTACACCCAACATTTATGATCTTAAAGGTAAAAATCAATTCTTAAACAAAATATTATTACAAGAAATATAAAAAGTCTTCAATTACATACCCATACATGGTCAACAAATCCTTCCCTTATATACTTTTCAACATTGACTTCATATATCAACTTGTCAGGTTCATTTGGTACTAAATACCATTTCTGTAAGGAATGAGCAGACAGGACCAACACAGCACGTTCATCTTGTTCAGCACCTGGCACACCAACTGCTCGCACAAGACGCTGTAAAACAAAATTATCTTCCAGTGAAAAAATTCTTACAAACCAAAATAAGGATTTAGAAATTTCTTAGTATACAAACCCAGAATCAGATATAGTAAAGTCACAATCAGTAAATTAAAGTCTAAATCAAAATTAGCCAAGCTAATAATGATTAGCGCGCTACAAAACAAAGGAATACTTCACCAAAAAAAGGTGAAAGCCACCATCTAGTGAAAACTTCAAACAAGAGCTGCTCAAACAACTGATGATCAGTCGTTGACTGGCAGAAACAAACTGAGCTCTTCAGCTGTGTTGTACCTATTCTTCCTCGAAAGTGGGCGGGGCGAGTTACCTACACCAAAACAATAGAAGAACTACCGCAAATTACAAAATTTAAGCTGCTGCGATAGTTAGAAACTAACAGCTATGTAGTTACTTGGTAAGTTACTTATATAAAACAAGATATCTAAGTGAAACACAATGCCCCCCAACAGCTGTGAATTCCCATTTGACCTCTGACCTCTAAGTGTGATCTTCATCGACTTCATTCTGTGCACTGGCTTTAATAGTGGACTATGCAAAAAAACATAAAATAAATAAGAGGTCCAACTTTATATTGTTTAAAAGCTATATCCCAGGTTAAATTCCCATTTTACTTTGATCTCACTAAATATCAGCTTCGTTAGTGTAGTATGCATGCCAAATATATACAGTAGTCTCATCTCAAAGTTCAAGTCTTGACCATGGTTAAATTCCTATTTGACCTTTGGCCTCTAAAATAGCCTTGATTCTTGGAACTAACAGTTACACTGTATACATGAAGTTTTCAATCAGTGTCTTTCAATGTATTAAAATGACAATGCTTTAGACAACTTAAACCTTAGTGGATGAATGTACAAGTGGAGCAAAACACAGACAAACATACAAGTCAATTACTAGATGAACCAGGACAGTAAACCTGGGCAGAAAATTTTGATGAATAATACTTACAGCTTCAGGTGCTTGTGTAGGCATGGAACCAAAGACCAAAGAGGATACCCTTCGAGATATTCCACCAAGAAGACCAGCTGGAACTTTTAAATGTCTCACATGAATGTTTTGGTTGGCTGGTGGTCCCACAGCAGTTTCAATCAGCAGTGTGGTTGATGTGGTAGTAGCTAACAAACATCCCAATGAAGGACCTAAGAAAACCAGGCTGTCACATTCTTGACCCTAAAATAGATTGAAAAAGCTTGAGTTTACCACTTAAAATTCACAGCACTTCATAAAAGTACAAGAGAACTTTACTATATATTTCTGATGAGATTGATACAACAGCTACATACAACCTACTGCAGTATAATATTCCAATGGGAATTGAGATATTCAGGCAAATACATCCTACCTGTAATTCTGTGCTGACTTCAAAATATGAGCCTTCATGAGCAATGCTTGGCCAATAACGAACAAATCCTTCAGGTGAAGCAGCAACACATGATGGAACCTAAAAAGAAAGAGCACAGTGTGTATTCCATCACTGGGACTTTTTCATTTGCATTACAGTAAACAAAACTTGATCCATTTATTATAAAATATACAAAATTGAAAATTTAATGTTTTATATCATACAAATAGCAAACAATCATGCAAATCTTAGAGAATTTTTCTTTTATAGCACCTCGACTTGACAGTTGCTTTGGGAGTCTGGCTTTTTAATAGACAGTAACAAAATCTGTTAGATGACAAGGCCCTATATTATAGTCTGCACTTGAATATCTTCTAGTCATCTCTCAGCTAACACAAATTCCATGTACTTAACCTAAACTAAAGCGCACTTTGCTCTCAACATTCAATTTAAGAGATATACTTAAAAATGTATTAATTTCAAAAGTTAATATGTATCCCAACAGAGAATTTCATATTCATTAAGTCCACAGTAAGTAAGATTTAAGTGTAAAATTTTTATATGTAATGCAAAAGGGTCTCGTCTGGGGAGAGCCCAGCATGCACAACTAACTCACTACTAGACAAGAATTATGTTTGCTGTTGCAGCATTTGTTTTTCATAAGGCCATAGTTGCTTTCTTCTCTGAGACTGAAAGAGGTTATGTAAATTCCACATGTAGAGTGATTTATACTAAAAGCCAGAGATGTGAGTCCCAGAAACTAACATGAATAACAGTATCTCTTTTGCACTCATATAAGAAAAAGACATGCAAGATATAAATCAACAGCTTTAACAACTGTAAAACTAGCATTACTCAAAGGATTAAGCTAACTCTGAAATCTGAAAATTAACTGTAAAATTAAGATTACTAATAAGACTGCTTCATCTACTTTTTTTTTTTTAATTTCCCATCCTATACATTTGTCTGCACAATGCACAGGATCAGGGCATTAATGTTAGTTTATTTTTACTTATATAAATGCTAAAACTAAAAAATAACCCATGTTGTATTTATAACACCTTAACAAAAAATCTTAGGCACAAGAGAAAATAACTACCTGTCCTTCATTAGCAGCATACACAACAACCAACTGGGCTCGATGTGCTAAGTCTGATGGTGGAAGGGTGAGTTCACGAAACTGATATTTAACATTTCTGTAGCACCAAACTAATAGTCTGCGGCCATATACAAGCCACGCCCAGCCACAGGGTGACAAAACTGCAGACATTTCAACATTACCTGACAAAGAACAGAAAACATTAGATGCAGCTTAACCTGCATGACTACTGAATGAGAACATAAGAACAATATTAAAAAAAATATATACAAAACATTGTTCAAAAACCATCAACCATGTACAGCCCTTTATTTGTGGTCCAAATATCCCTATAAATGAGTATTCTGATGTCAAACAGACAGAAGATGCAGGGTAGCAAAGAGTGAATATTCACACATGCATGCCTATGAAACCTCATTAAGTAGATATCTCAGTTTTGCAAATCTCAGGACTGTAAGCAATAGTGCACAATCAACATCATCCACAAAAAACTAACCTGCATTATAGTATGTCAGAATACAACATAACACATTATGTAATTAGCAAGTAATAGATCAGCTGAGAGCACTAATTTGGTCCAGAGGGATCAAATTTTTGACCCTTTACAAATATTAATCAACAACTTTATGAATTAACTAAACAGCTTTCTGCTACAATATTTATTCTTTGAAACTAACTACTGACTAGGAATGACAATATTTATCATTGTTTACAATACATTTGATCTCTCAAATACTGTTATACTAACTACTGACTAGAAATAACAATATTTATCATTGTTTACATTACATTTGATCACTCAAATACTGTTATACTGACAATTGTTTTCTGTATCATATTATGCACAAAATTGGATGTACTGATAGTTAGTATATTGCCAGGACATGATTAAATAAATCTTCAGACTTGTTTAACTTAACTATAGCACATTTTGTCCACTTGAGCATAAAAATTTTACATGTCTACATTTACAGCAGTTGTGACACTGAACTGGACCAAGCCTATACCTCTTCATAGTCTTTAAATACATGTTTCCACAACATTTCTGTCAGGTATAGAAGCAATTAAAAGATGGCAGAATGTTTCCATTTAACCTCTTAATTTCCTCATTCCACAATGCACTGCTCCCCTGTCTCATTAAATTATCTATGAAGGTGAGACTTTTTTCACTGATACCACTCTGAAGAGCTTTGGAGTCATCCATAAAGGATTTCTAGCCTTGTACACTGCCCTTAGGGATAGTACCGACCTTCTTTTACAGGAATTAAATTGTTCTGATCATGCATCCAACCCATTCTTTACTGGTAGCAACAAATCACACAGGAAAGGCAGGAAAGGGTGCTATTCTTTTTAGTCTTGTTTTAGATTAAAGTATAATGTGGGACTTTATTAATATGTAATACTGTACTAAAAACTTTGGGCTCAAAGCAGCACCAATTACAGAATGACCATAAAACCTTTTTTTTTTGAGTAGCGGATTCACTACATTTAAAAGCAGCACAGCAACTGATGCTGCATTTGTCATCAACCAATGTTTGTTTTATTCTCTGTATTTTGCCAAATTATTTTCTTAGACATACCTTTTAATAATTCATAATCTAAATATGTTACCATACTGTGAACAGAAACATTCTTAATTTGAATTGGAAGAGTAGCATTCTTAATTTGAATTATTTCCACAAGTACTGGTAACCCAGTGATGGTAACTGAACAATCCTGGGGAGGTCCATTTACTGTGTGTAAGTAATGTCAAGGATTTCCAGGCCATTTACTCATGAAATTATAGGACAAGAAAAGTTTGTGAAAATATGATGATATAAACTTCCCATAAGATTAATTCAATAAAGACTAACCACAAAATATCTTCTCCCTATCCTACCCAGAAGAGATAGCACAAACTTACCTGTAATTAGATGTGTAAGAGTAAGGAAGCCTAATTGGAACCATGACTACAATCATGAACACACTAATTATCTTCACAGATAAACTGGATGGAATCCCAGGGGTCTTACAAAAACATTAGTTCACCTCTAGAATCCATGGAATAACTTGAGGTAGTTCTGCCAAAACGTTCCAATATGACAATACTTATTTGATAAAAACACTAGCTGACTGACACTCCCATCACAGTTCCTACTATCAAATTTAAATACAAACCCAATTCAAGCATTATCTCTTCCTATTTGTCAACAAATATCCAAGTCATTTAAACAAAACTTTCAGCTAACAATATGAAGGGCATTTGGATTCAAAGAAGGTGGAAAGATTTCTTTCAACTCTTCAAGAGCTGTTTCATTCATACATGACTAACACTGAATACTGTATATATTCCATATTGAAATCACACTATTTTTTACAAGGCATTCATTTATTGAGATAATGCCAGCAGTGAGAATCAGCTCATCAGATATTCAAACTTCATTCTGCCCAGAAGGAATTCATGGATGAATCTGTTCAAGTACTTGTACAGCAATTTGGGTCTATGGGCCCCATTTGGATTATTTCTCAGAAAATCATCATAAGTATGTTCTCTGAGTGTTTATTAATCTATGGAACTCTACTCAAATGAATTGCTACAAGCCATGACTATTCTCCTGGGACACCAAGGATGGATTCATTATTGTTTTCTGATGAATAAGTGCTCATCATTAATAAGGCTGGATGTGATAATGGTGATTGCTACTTGATTCTGTGCTACTATCAACCTTATAAAAAAATGGACTATGAACCTATTCATGACATGCTCTATCATTCTGCATTAACATACCAACAGTATATTGTACAGGTATATTCTCTTTATAAATTTCCACACACACACACACACACACACACACACACATAGGTTAACAACAGCACTGTATCTTGGTTCTTACGGTCAGCAAAGGTAAGAGCTTCATAAACAAGGGTTGGTAAAGATGCTCCATAACTCTCTAACGAATACTGTCCACTGCCTTCTATCAGCTGTGAAGTCTGAAGCGAACGATTTAAAGGTGTCGTACGGCTGTAACAAAGAGCCACAAATAAAGATTGTTTCCTGCTACAGAAAAATAAAAGTAATCTAATACTGCAACAAGACCATGAATAAAGTTGAAGTTCTTATCAAAGGCATCTAGCAATGATAAAAATATCAAAAATATATTGTACTCAAACAAATGAACATTTGAGTACTGGAACTACTACTAAAAACCACGAAAACTACATAAATTGATTTTTCAAAAATGAATAGTACTAAGGTAAAGGCAATACAGTAATCTCTAATGGATACATCATAATATTTTTTTCATAGTTATTTTATTGTTTCACTGTAACTATAACCCATAAATAATATCAAATTTATAGTTTATTGTTTCTATAACTGTAAGTGATCAATGAAAGAACAAGGGTAAATAGTTTCTACTGCATTCAGAGGAGCTGTAGAGTACAGAGCTGAATTATTATAATGGGTTTTCCTGTGCAATTTACATACATATTTACAGTATCACATTTAATTTGCTGATTACTTATCTCCTTCTTTTATATTCTACAGCAACTAATTTTGCAAAATGAATCCTGAATATAATCCCAACTAAACAGCTCGCTATAAAAACTGAGGAATAAGAAAAAATAAAATACGTCTATAGAGTGAGCATAATTAAGCCAATGACTCTTCAGTTACCTACCCTGGTGTAGTGAAAGGTGAACGTCTGGCGCTGGTGTTAAAAACACTAGTGCTTCTTCTACGGGCAGCTGCAGCTGCTGCAGCTCTTGCACTTGCAGATGAATAAGATGCAGCCGTACTCCCTCCTCCAGTTCTGTCAGCAACTGGTGTGAACATTTTCCTAGTAAACAAGATTCACATCATCAGTCAAGCACTATACTGTATTAACAATCAACAGCATGATTGCAACATTAAGCAAGAATATAGGTGTCCCTCGTTATATGCAGTGAACTGGTTCCAAGAGCAGCATACAGATAAATAAAATTGTATATAGTGTACAGTTGTAAACCCCATACAATAAAAGTTTTTTACCTAGATATATATAAATTTTTTTATTACACACTTCATGCGACAACAAAAATCATTACAAAATACAAGACAGTATTCTCTATTAAATGCTTATAATGAAGAAAAATTACACAATTACCAACTCACTCTCTACAGTGCAGTACATTATTATTATTTACACTATATTCTATCAAACCATGTACATTAACATGACTTTGCACCAGTATTCGTCTTACCTGGCATGTTGTGGCTCCATAGGCAACGGACTCTTGCCACTACCGGCTTTAGAAAAGGATGAGAAAGATCCTCTACCAAAGAGGAGGGAATAGCTTAACTAGCCCAACCCTGTCCATACTGGAAGGGCCTTAACAAAGAGTGCCCAGAATAGACAATCTGAGGGGACTCGAGAAAATTGTAGACTATCCCCTCCTCTACCCTCAGGCAAAAAATAAGTCACGGAACCAGCCAGGGTGGCCTTGCTGACCAATCTAAGCAAGCATGAGCACACACTATCAGTTATGTGCTGAACAGTGGACAGTCCCAGATGATGTAAAGCCCTAGACAGTACCCCTCAAAGGAGAAAAGTCATGCCTATGAAAGTCCATGGACGAGGCTGGTTTTGAAGAATCATGACAGTCAGCAATCCAGGGAAGCATGGGGTCTGTCTTCCGCACCTCCAGAAAGGAATGAACAGGACAGAAGAGAGGTTAGTCCTCTCCCAAGATGATTGAGTAGGAAAGCAATGACCAACCACCCCCATACATTGTCATGGTGGTTTCATCAATCTTCTAAGAAGAGTGAAGTCCATGCAATGATACTGGTGGTATAATACCCTCAAAAAACCAAGAGATCCTTTTTGGCCTTCTTCCTTCGTTGGCAGGTGACTAAGAGAGGCACAGTACAACTGAAAGATGGTGTACATCCGTGAGTCAGTATGCAGAACAGCATTCAATGGCTGTCTCTTTTGATGTTATCCTATAATTGACAAATGATGTGAAATAAAAGTTGCTCAGAGTGTCTTAAAACCACCAGCCATTAAATTACTTGGTCAATTATTCATTCTGAGATCTTGCTTTCTTTTTTTTATGATTTGTCTAAGTTTGTCACTGATGTGAATAGTAGCCACCTGCTCTGTTCCTGTTCTTTTTATGGAAGTTTGATGGCTCACCAAAGTTGCAGATCACAGGCAGATTGTTCATATGCATGCATTTGGCCTTGGTTTCCATCTCAAGTCAACATAAAATTATCGTATCTTTCAACAGGGTTACAGCCCCCTGGGGGGGAAGATCCTGGAAAGGCAAAGCCACCCCCCCCCATGTGCTCCCTAGCCTGGTCAGGGCTCAGCAACCAAAGATAAGTAAGGTTATAGAAAATTAGGTTAAGATTTCTTTGATCTGCTTGTAAGTAGGCCACACTACCATGTTTGGAGAGCATGCTGGATAAGTTAGGCTAAGCTGTAACCCTGTTGAAATGTCTTTGAGAATAATTCCATGTCGACTGAGGGCCATTGCACATTTTCAAATGATCTGGAATGAGTTTCCACAGCACAATGACAAGTCAGAGTGTTCTTCCATGTAGATCAGTGGACCACATATCATCCTACATATTTTTTGCGGTATTATTTCACTTATGGACATTAATTGCTTTCAACATAAAATATAGGTTTTTCTGTTGTATTATGATGTGATTTGAATGATTTTGAGGTTTATTTCCATGCAAATGAATACTTATTTCTGGCAAATGATATACTGACGACTTGTCAGAATACTGCACCCCCCCTCTCCATAATACGGCAAAACTGTGTTTACTGATTACACAATGACAAGTTAATTTTATTAATTTTGTATACAGTATATCTTCCATGTATTCATTTGCGATGGAAATAAACCTCAAAATCATGTAAATCACATCATAATACAACAGAAAACCTATATTTTATATTGAAAGCAATTAATGTCCATAAGTGAAATAATACCTTTTTTGCTGTATTTCCAATGCTGGACTAGCTCAAAACTTAAAAAGCAATGATATTAGTGTTTTTTTGTTCCATGCTCTTATCGAAACACAAAAATTAAACACAATGAAATCAGTAGTTTCTGTTCCAGTCTCTTCTCAAAACAACACCCATCCACCCTTCAACATTCATACCAGTAGACCATGCAAAAGTTCGTATGTGCTAAGGGTAAAAGCAATGATCTATCTTTCTAGATTTCTCACGCCTACCCATATCCCCACTCTGCTTCTGCGACGCCTAACCACTTAACTTGGTAATATGCATGATTTGGTGCATCAAAGAAAATGTCAGTAAAATTTCACAAGTTGCCAATAAGACTCCAGCCCACCATTTTAACATGAAAGACCATTTTGGGTTTTTCATGAAAAAAATGTTTAGGAAACGATAGCCTAGGACGTTAAAAGAGCCTAAAAATACCAACCTAACGTAACCTAGGGGCGTTTACTGGTTACAGTTTTGTCGTATTAGCTAGGGAAGGGGGTTGGGGTCGTATTGTCTCATGTCGTAATTTGATAAGCCTAATTTTTTATTTATCATTTGCGCATACTAGTGTTTATGGGATTCACAATAACGAGAATGAAGAGCTCTTTTCAAACATGTCGGTTACGATTTCATATCGTGTATTGGAATCTTCGAAAATAACACCAAAATGTCTTCAAAGCGAAAGACGCTTATCTATGGAAGCTTCTAGCCTAGCTTAGTGACCTATTCGCAGAAGATGGGGCTAATTAACCTATCCTAATTATCAAACAGTCTAGATTTCTTTAATATACATGTTTCTACTAAAAGCAAAGCAACATATTACGACAGCCGTGATCATTTACAGTTAGATAAAATTTTTAAAAATCCATCAAGGCCTTCAGTAATTTGCCGCCGAAGAGGGAAGCAGTTTTTGAGGCTGTGCTGATAGTATATAAGGAAGCAAATAGCTCATTTTTACTTGGTTAGTTATTTTCGCACATACCTGAAATATGTAGGTCCAAGCACAAACACGATAAAACGGATAGAACCTCGATTAATACGAAGAGATCATTTTAACGTTCTTTACACCAACACGTTTGAACCACTCACCAACCCGTAGTTAACTAACCGCCGCCGAAACACAACTCTGAAGTAGACCATGCAGTGACTGTTCACTGTTGTTCATTTGGCCATTGAACAATTTGTTATAGTTTACAAAATACTTCCTAACATTGAGACATTTATGTTATGAGGATTTAAATGTATGAGCGTACAGTAGTATGAACATGCAAAACAGAATCCCGAGAGGAATGTTCGAACAACTCTTGATGACACCTCATGAGGCTAAAACACTACGGGAAGCTGAATTCAGTCAAAAGCTAAATTGATTAATGAGAGTAAAAGACCAATAACAAAAGTGCTAAGACTTACGAGACTTAAATTTACCTTTTAAGATATCTGTGGTGATAATAACAGAGGAAACTGAGAACTACTTAATAATAAAAGAAGAAAACAATGAGTGCCACACAGTTGTCACAGCAGGAGGCAGAATGGCGATATCATACACTGTAGTATAGATGAGAATTATAGAAAAAAATGCCACTAACAATGACTGCTATAGACTTTATTAAAGCTTTGACTCTGTAAAAGGAGCTACTGATAGAAGTTATGAAAGACCATAGAGTTCACCCGAGTGTCAGAGACACAATTGCAAACATAGAACTGTAACAAAACAAACATTCCCATAGGGAAGGGTGTAGACTACCTGTAGAGAAAGAAATAAAAGTTACAAGCGCAATAAAACAAGGATGCATAGGATTAACATCACTCTGGGAGCTCATAATATATTTGATGATAAAAAGAACATTAGAGGAAGAAGAGGATTCAACAGCCTCACGCCTTCCACTGCAAAAAATGACTTTCTCGTTGATATTCACTTTACTTGATCATGGTAAAGCCTAATGGTTCCGTAATAACCAAACTTTTATTATTTACTGTAATTCTAGATATGTATGTACATATACAGTATATATATATATATATATATATATATATATATATATATATATATATATATATATATATATATATATATATATATATATATATATATATATATACTGTATATATATTGTGTATGTATAGTAATAGCTGCTTAAGTTATTTCATGGTTTTGATCGTAAAGTAAATTTTACTTCGTTTTACGTAAGCCACCAAAAACAGGTTTAGGACTCTTTTTGCTTTCCCTTCAAGGGTTTTGTATTTAATATTTGTATAATTTATATTTACCCGATCGTTTTTCTCCTTTTCATATCGACAAGCAGCGTTTAATTCTTCGGTGTTTGCCTTGTTCGCCTGTTCACCATTTGCTTCTCCGTCTCCCTCGACTGACATAGGGGTGACTTTTTGGTCAGGCGAACCAGACTGTGTTTCGGCTCCAGTGAGAAAAGATCCAGACCCTTGCTGCACTCGGTGACCTCTGTAGTGCCTGCAGTTAACTCTGTCTTTTCGGGTCAAGGGCCGATTATTTTGGAGCACGCTCCTTTGCCCTGTGTCCTGTGCTACGCTACATCAGTGGCGAGCCTGCCCCGTTTTGCGAGCAATGCTGTGGGTTCGCCATTTGCCCACCTGTGAGTGCCTTTGCTGGACAGCACTGGAGTTGTCAGGAGTCCTTTTGAGGCCAGAGAAGGACGAAAATAATTAATTTGTCTATCCTCCTTTTATTCTTGCCATCACTTCATACGGACTATTCATCTTCTGCGGGATCCACATCGACTCATAGCCCGTTACGCCAGTGTTGTGTAATACCCCTAAGGATAGCGTTATTTAGTTGCTTGTAACTTCCAAGGTTACACGCATAAATGTAATATTAATTCATCGGTGAAAGTTCTGTTGTAAATTCATTAACTCAAATATTGTATTTCATAAAGTGGTGTTAAGGATATTTTCTGTTTAGTGCCTCCGACTGCCTTGTTTTTGTTTTTTTTTTTTTCGTCATTGGGTAAGTGTTGATTTCTACCCACCACGTGTTCTTTCCCCAAAACTATTTTTTGAGAGTTAGCTAGAAGAATGAAGGTAGGGAGTGAGTTTTTGTAGGTGCATGTGAATTTTCTAGATTCTTGGTCAGTTTCGGGAACACCCTTTTGTATATATATTAATTTTTGTAAGAATAAATTAATTGTTAAGTTCTTAGTTTTGTTATCCCCTCTTGAGTGTATCTAATTGCCAGAGTTCTGTGTTATGTCTTAAATCTTTGTCTGTTGCTGGCAACTGATATAGAGAGATAGATCCTGTTGAATCTAAATAATAATTTGTTATTGCTTCGGGATACAATCCTGAAGTTCATGATAGATAGATGGATAGATAGACAATTTTTGGTTATGGAACCCTAGGCTTTATGACGATCAAATAAAGTGACTATTAACGAGAATATAATTTTTTGCAGTGGGAGGCGGGATGGGATCATCTGAAAATCCCCTCGAAGTCCATTTATGGCCCAGTCTTTGATTACAGGTAAGGTTTTTAAAAAGTGTGGAAAGCGCTAGAGTGCTAAATTTCTCTCAGGATCTATATGGCTCCACGCACATGTATTTACGTGCAAAGAAATAGACAAAGAAGAAGATAGGACATAGGACAAAACTCTAAGACTAAAATATCGGAGGATATTTTTGAAAAACACTGGATATTATAAATTTGAATTAAAGTCAGAACTGTCTATGAAAGAGTAAAGTTGAGGTGCACTTTCCAATTATTCCAACCGGGAACTCCACTGTTTCAACAACAGTTAACGTGGAGTATGATGGCAAATCTCAAGAATATCAAACACCATGTTGGTACACAGGACACTCACATTTATAATCAAAACGTATACCTTACCGTTATCCTTTGACTTGGATTCATAGCCTATCTCTTAACGTATAAAAATATTAAATATATATAAAAGTTAGGTAATCTGTATTTAAAGATAGTATATATACTGCGTAGAATAAGAAGTCTCAGAATACAGTAATTGTCATCCGATGCCTCATAGAAAGCCGTTTTGAAATGGAATGGAAAGAAAAAATAGAATAGCAGCGTCTTCTTTTCGCATCTTACCACAATAGTGGCTAAGTTCTGCTCTGGCACTAGCTTAACTGAAAAAATTATTAACGATTTAAATTTTGTATAAGCTGAATGTTAAGGGTGATGAGTTCTAATTACCTAGAAAGTCCGTGATTCATTTTAGAAATATTGTCTTTACTAAAAATATCTTTGAATGTTCGGTTGAGAAACTTGCGACATTAAGAGAGTAGACGACTACAATTCTATCCATCGTAATCTACGTAAGATAATACTTAGGAAGCTGATAAATATACTAATAAAGCTGCAAGATTAATAAGGAATGTAGCCTCTGATAAATATAGGTTGTGCAAGATTATGGTGATGACTCTCTTGATAGGTCTCTGTATGGTGATGAGTTGCACTTGGGGCCTGTCAAAGCAAGAATCATTTTATAGAATTTGCGATATGAACTGATCAATCTAGATTCTAGAGAGTCAACGTGTCCAAACTATTGGAAAGGTCCTTGGTGCACTTCGTTAGTTTATTTTAAAAGTTTTCCGCCAAGAGAACTGGAAATATCTCCATGCAAGAAAAGGAGACTTAATTACTTTTTATTTATTTTTATTTATTTATTTATTTTTAGCGTTATGATGTGTGAACTGGCCCCTTATCAGGAGTACACGATGGAATACGAGGAGTCGAATGACTTTGGTGGAATCTCTTCAGTGGTGTAAAGGAAAAACAAAATTTTCGAGCCACAAATTGCGTATTGTGGGGGTGGGGGCGACGAGAAAGGAGCCGCCTGCAAGTAGGCTAAAATTATAACCGAGTGTAAGTGAATTTATGATCCTTGAATTGCAGTGTAAACAGAACACTTTCGTGCTGTGTGGCCGGTTAACGTTTAAACGTTCCGTATACCAAAGACGTTTACTGTTTAATTTTTTTTAGTGTTGTGACGCGTGACCTTATTCGCGGGGCGCTAAAATGGTAAATGATCAGAATAGCAGAAAGTGATCGAAGCTATTTCGTAGGTAAAGTAATTGGTTTTGTATTTGTTGTTAAGTTTTGCAGGCTAACCTGAAGTGAACCTTATGGATGGTAGACATAGGCCTAGTCTTTTACTTGAAGGGAATATTAAATACTTGTAAACCATGAATCCTGTTCGACTGTATTTCATGGTGGGGGGAGGGCGATGGGGGCGGGGATAATGTTGTCTTAACAATTAGGATACTGGGGATACTGCTTGGTAATTTTCGGAAGACTCCAGCCAGACATTTCGAAAGAATCCAGCTATCCATTTTTGCATGAAAAACCAAAATGGTTTTTCATGCAAAAATGGCTAGGAAATGACAGGCCATTAAAAGAACCAAAAAATACCAACCTAATCTAACCTAGGGGTGTTTACTGGTTACAATTTTGCCATACTGTATTAGCTATGGAGGGGGTTGGGGGACTGGTATTGTCTTGCTTTATAAGTCGTACTGTGATAAATTTTTGAAAAGGTTATATATTGTGAAGAAATATTTTGTTTTGATGTATTTTTCCCAAGAAAAATATAAATTCTAAAATGGGAGGTGGCTGGAGTCTTCCGAAAAATAACTTACTGCTTCCTTTCCTGGTTACTGTAGCCCATTTTAAGCCTAGTTGGGGGTGTTACTAGGGTAGGGAACATCAATAGGCTCAGTAGGGCCTTTCCCCCATCTGCAAATGCACAAGCAAATTGTTATATGTTGGACGTGTTTTGAAGAATTTTATAAATTGCTTACTTTATAATGTTTTAAAGCTCTTTTAAAGTGTGATGCCTAGGCTAGTCTGTTGAAACTTGAATGGAGTGGTGGTTGAAGCTTAATGTTTTGATGGTAAAACATTAATGCATTCCTGAGTTGAAAATATGGGTTTCTTATATTTTCTTATGTGTTTTAAACATTTCTGAGGTTCATTTAGTTGGTAAATGAGTAGTTTTAGAGATACTGGACCCCCTTACATAAAAAATTTGGGGAACCACAGTTGGAAAGTGGAGTTTTTGGTTTGGGAAGAGACAAAATTAGTGAAATACAAGCATGGATTTAACCTAACTTAGAAGGCTGGGCCCTTACTTAGCTAGGTGGGTGGAAGCTTGTTCCTCTGGACCTCTCTTACCTAACCTAACGTAGAGAGTTGGGTCTTTTTTTTAACCTGGGGGCTTTATCCCCCTGGACCCCTACCTAACCTAACCCAGAGGGCTGGTCTCTCCTAAGTGGAGGGTTTCTCCCCCTTGACCCTGGGGCTTTACCTAGCTGGGGCTTTGCCCTCTTTGACCCCCCACATAAATAAACTCAGGACACTGTAAATTAAAATAATAGAGTTGTCACCCAGCTTATCCTAACTAGGGTGCTGAGGCCTTACTTAGCCAGGTAGTTCCAGCCCCTTGTACCCGCTCATCTAACCTAACCGAGGGCACCAGGTTCTCACCTGGCCCACCACTGAGAAGCTAGGTTAAGGCCCTTAATTACCTAGTGCATAGTATTGTTTTAAAAAAATTCAATAAACCTTACATTAATCACAATTTGAACTTGCAGAAGTATCATAGGGAAAAAAAGCCACAAATTGGTGAACGAATATATTTAGAAGCACAGACAGCTTCAGAGTGTCATGCTCTCTTCAGTGTGGAGACATTAAAACCCAACTACATTCTATTATGAATGAAGTTAACAAAATGAGAAAGAAAAAATATAATACATGAAATATCAATAACAATAAAACAGGCTAATGTCAAGGCAATAGCATTGTCAATATCTAAACAGGTCATTTAGGAAACAATGCAAAAATGTATGCATTGGTGTTTTGGCTATAACAGTGAATTGCTAGTTTTTAGGTATAAATTACAAGCAGACCCCCCCAAAAAAAAAATTAGATGAATGGCCAAAATTAACTTATAAAAAGGAAGATTATACATATTACTAAGTCCACATACCTAAATACATATATAATACATCAGTATATAGATATATAAGAGCTATCAGTAAGGGAGTTATAAATGTATTCCTCAATAGAAAATGAAAGTACAGTACTGTCCTTGGAAAAATAAAAACAAAAAGATTTAGTTTTTTATTGAATACATTTGTAACTCCCATACTGATATTTTTATATACTGTATTTATATATTGTACTTATGTATATGTGTCTAGGTAAGTAGACTTACCAATTTGCATTGCCATTCTTTTTGTGTAATAATTTTTGCCGTTTATTTAATTTTTTTTTGGACTGTTTGTAATTTATACCTAAATAAAACTAGCAATTTTGCATTTTTTATTTTGGTTGCTTTTGGTGCTGTACTTGAACTATTGTTTCCTAAATGACCTGTTTAGATATTGACAATACTTTTCCCTTTCTAGCGCATGGCAGCTTAATCTGACAACAAAAGTTTTCCTGCGCCTAGTAGATGTGTATAGCTTCAGTGGCATACTCGCTCTGTCAGGATCCTTCATTCGGCCTAAGCAGATTATAATCGTACAGAAAACGAAAGCTAACGTTCGATGAAAGTGACATTAATAGTGTTTGCATTTGATTTGGTATTATAAATAAGTTGGATTAATCAGTGCAGGGTAATACCAACAATGAAGATGAAAACCGAAACTTGAAATAACATCCAAGCATTAAGCCTTTTCCGCGAGATTCGGTACAGTAAAGTAAGTTTCAAGAAACTCCGTAAGAATTTCCTGTAGGAGAAACGACAGTTGTTAACTGCACGAAGAATGCCGTTTTTTCATGAACATTTTTTAAACACAAAGGGAAGCGGAGTTTCTCACAAACATCTTTTAATTATTTTTTTTTCATTCCATATGTAAAAACAGTTTTCTCACTAAACTGTGTATAAGTCTCTTTCTAAAGTGTTGTAAGGAATGTTCTCGACTGTCTTGAACAATTCTGAACTTCATACTTAGTTTAGAAGAGAACAGAAGTATTATTTTCAAGTCCTGCTTATATCAATAACTACGTTGTTAGCTATGGGGGAAAATTCTCTATTAAAAAAGAATGAAAACAAAAGGCTACTAACAAAAAGGAAAGGGCAGAGCATCTGAATTTCAAATTAATTTTAAATTAGACTTGTACTTTGTGTTGCGGCACTCTGATGACCTGAAAATTTCTGTGCATTTTTACGAGATCCTAACGACTGTAATGTATTGGTAACGAAGAACCGCAAATTTTTAGTCCATAAATATCATTTAAGATCGAATCATGTCTTATGTAATAAATACACCGACAGTAATGCGTTTGGAGAATAAAATGTTTTTCATCCTAAGATTGCCTTGTGCTTAATGGAGAAAAGTGGTCGAGAGCAGGAAGTATTACATTCTTTTAACCGAAGTATTTCCATTCTTTTCCCGCTCGCAGAAGCGGGCCTCTGATACCAGAGCTTAATTTCCTGGTGCTCAAACAATTAAGTTATTAGAGGCCTCTGGAAAAATTCAAAAGCTTTCAAGCTTAATTACCTCGTATCAGACTACATTGTATCACAATGTATATAGCCTACATCTCGAAACAGCTGTACCTGTCTTAAAGTTAAGAGTGCGAGACATTGATATAATTAATGCTTATATTATCCTTAATTTTTCTTTAATCTTTTGAAATTATATCTTTCTGGTCATCGAAGTGCTGGTTAGATGTTGAACGATAATATATTACTAAATATTTTCAATTTCCCTTATGGTTATCATTAATCAGTAGGGTTTATTCCAACCAGAGCTTTCATTAACTAGTTATTCAGAACAGGTTTTTCCCTGGTCTTCAGGAATCATTAAATGAGTTTCGTTGGGCTTAGGGGGGAAAAGGCTCAGTGTGTTTCAACGTGCTTTGATCACGTGGAGAGAATGGAAGACCTCACGGTTGTAAAAAGGGTATATAGCCTAATCCGGAAGTCTTGTGAGGAAATAGAGAGACTGAGAAAGCATCAGCCGGATTGAGCAGAAGAGGTGTTAGAACATTAGGGGTTTAATATCAAGGAATTGCAAGATTTGTATGCAGAATATGAAATAATTGGTACAGTTTTTTAGTCATTTGGATTAGCCTAGTACTTGGAAGGGTTTCTGCAGTGATTCATCGTGATTTAGCAAAAAAAAAAAAAAAAAAAAAAAAAAAAACCACCTAATTTTTTTCTGAGATTTTCATCTCTCCCCCCAGGGAAAAACCGAGAGGTAAAGAGGACAGAATATCCCCGGCGATAATGTTTCAGTGGAAATAAATTCAGTCAAGAGCTCATAACCGCAATCGATTTGCCATTCGGCGAATTCAATAATCTCTCCCTTTGTTTACCGTGATTGGCTCCTTGTTTGTGCTTTGATTATGACCCTTACTATTGCTTTTCCCCTCAACGATGCATTTGTTTTGAACTCCCCTCACTACGAGTCCTCCCTTTGGAGCCACGAATCATGATCCAGCCTCCATCTGCAAACTCTTCGCATCAGAATATTCTTATGCGCAGTCGATGTATTCTCGTGGTTTCATCGATAGGACTTAGGATTCCTCGCTTACTTGGAATGGATGGAACTCCTCAGGCCGTACAGTAGTGGCTCATCGCTTTCCAAAGGTCTTCTATTTTGTAAATAGATTTGAGCTGAATAAAGCCATTCAGTCGCTCGTTTTTGCTTCTACTCGCAACTAATACCCTGAAGCTGATTTCACGGACGATTGCTTCGCGTTCGAGTTCCACGTAGATGCCAAGAAACCAATCATCACTTTCTACCTCGCCAGCCAGCGCAAAATCTCTACACGATCGCAAATTCTAAAGAAAATCACATTTATAATCGCTTGTAATCTCCCTTTTCCATGGACGGATCCGAACTCGGGCCAATCAAGTACGACTTTTCGCGGATACTTTTTCCCCTTTGATTTTAATTCACCCGAACCGGCCTTGATAATCCTTCCAATTATCTGTAATTATTCTCTCGATCATTTCCTGCGAAATATTTCCCGTTTTCTTTCAGTGGGCCTCAGCCCGGGCTGATTTGCAAACTTCTCGAGCGGGGATGAGTCGGTATCTCGGTCTGATCGGAGGTAATTTATTTATGCTTGAAGACCCTTATTTTAATTGTTTGCTTTGAAAAGTCCGTTTAAAACATTTCTCCAAGTTGCCCCAATAGTTGATTAGTTTGTTTTATGCTTTCTGATTGATTTTTTTTCATATAAAATTAATAATTATTGAAGTGACTGCACGTTCAGCGCAAAAGAAAATTATAATCATTGGTTTGGCTTGCTTATCTCCCCGTGCGGAATAGATTATTGTACAATACATCCAAAATTTCCCTGTTGCAGTTTATTGGTCGAATGCAAAATATCCTGTATTTGCTCTGCAAGGGTAAAGTAAGACTTAGATTGTGTAAAGCCTTATACGCTTTTGGAAGCTAATCTTGTTTAAAAACCCTAAGATGGAAACAGTGAGGGTACGATAATGTATGTATTTTAATTTCATAAACTTAATGTACAGTTAATCCCATTAAGTCAACTTGTTTATATATATATATATATATATATATATATATATATATATATATATATATATATATATATATATATATATATATATAATTGCAAAGGACATGAGAGGATGGCAGGTCTTGCTATCAGTTGTAATTTTTTATGTATAAGTTGTTTAGTATTGTCATTTCTGATATCGAGATTCAAAATGTTGATGATACAGCCCCTGAATTCTCCTCTGGGCAGTTTTTCTGATGTAGTGTCTGCTGTGAGATTCACACTTCTCCTCTGGGCATATGAAGTAATAAGTTGGAGTCGTGCACATCTTAGGTCTAGCGGTTAGCGGTGCTATTTTCCATTTACTAGGGCTGCTACCCGGGCTGCGTATTCCCCAACTATATTACGGTTCGGGACCTTCCCTGGCATTTTCCCATCTCGGGAAAATGCCACCTGGCATCGTCAGATTCTTTGATTGTAACAATGTTCGATGTACCGCCCATAAATCTTCGGTTTCTGTGGTTTCGGAAGGTCCTGTCATCAATGGTAGCCATGTACGTGTTTGCAAGAAAAGGGCCTCTAGGGGAGCTCCCATGGCTATTCCAGTTACTTGCAGAAGGAGTTCCCCTCCTCAGCGGGAGGGGAAAGGGCCTACTGAAGCAGTTGCTTTCAATGGGAATTGCTTAAGGGAAAAATTTTGCTCCAATATATTCCTAGCACTATCATACATACATACACACACGCACACTATATATATATATATATATATATATATATATATATATATATATATATATATATATTATATATGTATATATGTATATATTTATATATTGACAAAGTTCTATGCATTTTCTAAGTTTTGATGTTAATAGTCTTGTATTTAACAGGTGATAGCAAAAACTGAGTGCTTTCTGTTTCATGAACGGAAATTTCAGCCTATAATTAGCTACGTGGGGAAATGTTTACCATCCCTTTTGCGGTTGAATAAAAAAAAATATATTCTTGCGAAGGCGGACAAACTTCTTCGCTGTGTGAGCACATTTCAGGATTAAGGTACAACTTTAGTCTAATCTTCCTACAAACTTCATATTTTTTAACACCGACGTGATCCTTAAAAAGGGGTCACCATTTCTCAGTAACTTTTGCTCCTGTGGGTGGATGAAGGATTAACCTGGGGGACGATATCCCTTCTGGCTGTTTGAGAACACGCGTGTTAAGTAACTTGCGGAATGACATTTCCTTTCGACTCGGTTCGGGATCAGTGTCGTTTGTACCATGAGCTCAAGAACTCGACTCAGACCAGTACCTGGAACTTTCAGTTTAATCTTGGGAACTTTAGTTGACTCTAAGTCTTTTCACCAGGACATTTATTAGCTAGAAGGTCATCCTCAGTCATTCACTTAATTCATTTAAGTGTAATTGTTGGATTTAATAGGTTATCTTAATGAAATGCATGAATCACGGAGACTGTATTAGAATTTTTTTCAAATGGTGTGTAACCACTGCGACGTCTGAGATTAAATGGCGTTTGGTTTTGAGGCATTGTTTGTTGTACCTTTTCAGCAGTTTCCCCTTTGCTTCCCTTTAAATTTGAATTTCTTCTGCAGCCACTACCAGATGTCAAAATTGCCATTCGCTGGTCATGTTTCACCGTGATATATTTCTCTTAATGATCTGTGTCTGGTAAGATATCAGCGAGAGAGAGAGAGAGAGAGAGAGAGAGAGAGAGAGAGAGAGAGAGAGAGAGAGAGAGAATGCCCTTATTACGTAGTATTTTTAACGGTATTTGTTTTATCATGGATATGCACCTAATATAAAATTTTCTTCGGAAACTTATAATTCATCTTATATAATTGAAAGTAAGAATGAAATTCATGTCTTTTATACAGAAGAATGAAACAATTAACGCCTCGAAAAACGAACGGGAAAAAGCTAGGGAAATAAGAAAAGTTACGGAGTGCGTAAAGTTTTTTTTACTGATCTTCATAGGGGAATACCAGTACATTTTAATTCTGTATGCATGTATGTAATTGCAGCGTGTACATTTGTGAGGTATATGGATTTGCTGAAAATGCTGCCTTTCAGTTTAAGATTTGCACAGCCTAGGTAATGGAAGTATCTGTGTAAGGGTAATTTATATGCTGCATTTGTAGTTGAATTTTGCCAGGTAGTGTCCAGTCCTTAGCTGTGCCATCACCGCTCTGTCATGGATTTCCACAGTCTTCTGACTTTTAACGAAATGTAGTTTTAATGTATATTTATAGTTTTCATATATATATATTTATTTATTTATTTATGGTTCTTACATTTCAGTTACCTGTTTTTCAGTTTATCCTTAGCATTTGTAAACAGGGAAATTCCCAGCATTCCCATTTCCAAATTGTGTCTATTCCGTCGTTCAAATAGCAGAATCCTTATGGTATTCATTGGCTAAATACACTCGAGGATAGCCAGTTCCATGTAGCGTGCTGTTCCTGACCACCCAAGGTCATTGACCCTGGATGGTGGCTGTCGGCTTTTAATGAAATTTATCTGGGGTTCCTCCTGAGCAACGCCACATGTTTTTTTTTTTTTTGTGGATCTAGTCTTTGCCTATGTGGTGTCAGCCTACAAGGCAGCATGTGAGAAAGGGTTAATTCATTTCTACTTTGGTTCCCACTTGGGGTTCAAGGCTTATAGTAGTAGCCGTATCCAGAAAAAAGGTGCGGTTAGGAAAATAAGAATTCCAGAAATTATTGGATGATTGTGACTATAAAAAATATTGATACATCCAGTGAAAATAGCCATAATAGTTACATTTTTTTATATCCACTGATTTTTTATCTTTATTTATACTGCATTTTTGTTTATTACTTCACAGATTTAACTGCTAATTCGGTTGTTCTTCACTTTTGTAGTGACACAGCCTTTGATTTTGCAACTATTTTTTTTCATTAATATAGTGATATAGTTATTCTCTCTCTCTCTCTCTCTCTTTCTCTCTCTCTCTCTCTCTCTCTCTCTCTCTCTCTCTCTCTCTCTCTCTCTCTCTCTCTCTCTCATATTGTGAACCTTAATCATTCACAAAGTTCGGAGTTGTGTCGTTCCTGGTGTAACCTGCAAAGTTTTAAAAGTAGATCATTTTAGGAAGTTTGCCATGTTTCGTTTTAAAGTGATTCAGTGCCTCTCTTTCTCTTCACAATTTCTTCTTGTTCGCCTATTTTTTATCTTTTGTGATTTATTTCTCCTGTCGAATTTCTGGTGATACGTGTAACGAGAACGATATAATTTCTTTCTTTGTCATAAACTATCTTCTGTCGCAAACCCTTTTTTTTTTTTTAGTTTTCTGTAAAAGAAAACTATTGCGCCGGCTTTGTCTGTCCGTCCGCACTATTTTCTGTCCGCCCTCAGATCTTAAAAACTACTGAGGCCAGAGGGCTGCAAATTGTTATGTTGATCATCCACCTTCCAATCATAAACGTTCCAAATTGCAGCCCTCTAGCCTCAGTAGTTTTTAATTTATTTAATGTTATAGGACAGGCCACCACCGGGCCGTGGTTAAGGTTTCATGGGCCGCGGCTCATAGAGCATTATACTGAGACCACCGAAACACAGATCTATTTTCGGTGGCCTTGATTATAAGCTGTAGCGGCTGTACAGAAAACTCGATTGCGCCGAAGAAACTTCGGCGCATTTTTTACTTGTTTATGCCGTTATTGAATGGAAGCTTGCTTATTTATTTGTAAGATTAATTCTATTAAGCTATTTTGCGATATTTATTTTTTATGTGATAACCCCCCTTACATATAATTTTTTCGGTTATTTGTAAGGTTAATTCCATTATGTCATTTTAGATATCTATTTTTTTATTTATGATAAACCCTCCTCATAAAAAATATGTAAATAAACCGTGGCACATTACTAAGTGTGTCATATGATAAATTGCTAATAATATTTGACGAAAAATGGAAAGTGCTTATTCATTCATCGCGGCCTCTATTTTTTCTCTTACATATTGTACACTCAGCCATCGTATGGTTATAAAAATTATTTGATTTTGGATTAATTTTCTAACACTGCTTAACATTGAAAACAGTAAATATGCCCAAATTTGCTTCTACTTATGTCATTGTATCTTTCTAGGCCAACTTTTATTAATGTTCTGTTATTAATGATAATAGCTGCAAACACACAATTATTATTATTATTATTATTATTATTATTATTAGAAACGATACTATTTGTAGCGGAGAATTATCCATTCACTGATATAGCCTACATTATTATCTGCAGAAGTGATAATAATTAAGCTAAAGATTTACCGATTGCTTTTCTTGGAAGGGAATGATGATAGATCATCTCATTCCGATGGGAAGCTGTGTGCGTGTCCAGGCAAGCACTTACTCTCATAAGTGGTTGGATTAAAAAAAAAAGTGCTTGTGCATGAGAAGGCTTTACTCTGTTTTAAAAAACGCATGCTTTCGTCGTTTACTCTCTCGTGGTTTAAAATAGTTACTTCGCTACCAACTGTAGTGGTTTCCTTCACGAAACAAAGACTTATTTGAATTTATTTGAATTTATTATTTATCTTTTCCCTAAAACACCTGTAATTCCAAACAGGTTTATCTTTGTAATAATAGTATGGCGTAATATTTACCCATGTTGTTCAGTAGCTCTACCGTAATCTGTAATGAGCACATACAGTTATGGAACAATCTCTTAACGACAGTTATGGAACTATCTCTTAACGACAGTTATAGAGCAATCTCTTAACGACAGTTATGGAACAAT
Organism: Macrobrachium rosenbergii; assembly: GCF_040412425.1. Classification (NCBI taxonomy): domain Eukaryota; kingdom Metazoa; phylum Arthropoda; class Malacostraca; order Decapoda; family Palaemonidae; genus Macrobrachium; species Macrobrachium rosenbergii. The sequence continues at coordinate 48,635,924 of NC_089783.1, read as the reverse complement.
CTCTTAACGACAGTTATGGAGCAATCTCTTAACGACAGTTATGGAGCAATCTCTTAACGACAGTTATAGAACAATCTCTTAACGACAGTTATGGAACAATCTCTTAACGACAGTTATGGAACAATCTCTTAACGACAGTTATAGAACAATCTCTGAACGACAGTTATGGAACAATCTCTTAACGACAGTTATGGAACAGTCTCTTAACGACAGTTATGGAACAATCTCTTAACGACAGCTATGGAACAATCTCTTAACGACAGTTATGGAACAGTCTCTTAACGACAGTTATGGAACAATCTCTTAACGACAGTTATGGAACAATCTCTTAACGACAGTTATGGAGCAATCTCTTAACGACAGTTATGGAACAATCTCTTAACGACAGTTATGGAGCAATCTCTTAACGACAGTTATGGAACAATCTCTTAACGACAGTTATGGAACAATCTCTTAACGACAGTTATGGAGCAATCTCTTAACGACAGTTATGGAACAATCTCTTAACGACAGTTATGGAACAATCTCTTAACGACAGTTATGGAACAATCTCTTAACGACAGTTATGGAACAATCTCTTAACGACAGTTATGGAGCAATCTCTTAACGACAGTTATGGAGCAATCTCTAAGCTCCGTTACCTCGTAGGGGAGCGTAATACCGTCATTGCATCTCACATGGTGCACTGTAGGCATTACTAAAGGTTCTTTGTAGAGTCCCTTCGTCTCCTAGCTGCAACCCTTTTCATTCCGTTTACTGTCCCTCCGTTCATATTCTCTTTCTTCCGTCTTACTCTCCACCCTCTCTTAACAATTGTTTCATAGTGCAGCTGCGAGGTCTTCCTCCTGTTACACCTTGCAAACTCATGTACTCTTGATTTCCCTTTCAGCGGTGAATTACCTCGTAGGTCCCAGTGCTTGGCCCTCGGCCTAAATTTTATATTCCATTTCATTCTAAGCCCTTTTAACTTGGTTATCAATCTTCAGCTGAAGAAAATGCTTCAAGTAAAAATGCTTAAGGTGCAAAATACTCTTAGTTAGCGTATAGCGTAGAAATGTAAAGTATTGTAATAAACATTAAGAATTCATTAAAGAATTAAGGTAGGGATCTAGAATTTCAAGGAGAATTTACTAGAATTGTTTATTAAGAAGAGTGATGAAAACTCTGTATTCAGAATTGACGAGGGTGATGTGATTCCGATGAAACTTGGATTCATTGTATCCAGTGCAGAATAAATGGTAGGTTGGGAACATGGTATACAAGGCCACGTTACTATAGGACTTTAGAACTTTGGGACTTGATAATGCGTTGACTCAAACACTCTATCCTGTTTTTATAACGTTAAATGTCGAACGTCTCCCGCAGTTCCATTCCGTGTGTGTGTGTGTGTGTGTGTGTGTATATATATATATATATATATATATATATATATATATATATATATATATATATATATATATATATATATATATATATATATATATATATTTTTTTTTTTTTTTTACGCATCTTTTAGTATCTTCATGCATGTATTTTCATCGTGCTTAAGGAAGGGTTCATATAAAAGCCCTCTTATTCATAAGAGTATACGAGAGAGGGACTCAAATAGGCCTAAATGTGTATTTATCAAGCACGCGGCGCCCTTGTAAACTGAATGTAAGGAACGCAGTGGACGAGTGAAAAGCAGAGACAGCGTGATTGAAGCAGACACAGGGAATCGACGTAAGATGGTCGCGCGATCACCCAACGGAGAGAGAAGCCCCCCTTTAAGCGGAGCGAGGAAGAGATGAAACGGGATTGTAGGTGCATGATCTTTGTTGATATTTGGCAACTCTCCAAGGAGGCTAGACATGCGATACCCGCTGCCCTTTTCGGCGGGGGTGTGGGGGTTTGATGGGACCTCTCTCATGGCCTTCCCCGGAAGGGGTTGAGAAGGTGGAGACACACCAGCGTGAAACTTAGGGGACGGGAGGGGGATAAGGGGAGGGGAGAGAGTGAGAAAAGTCTCCAAGTGAACACCAATCAGACAGATTCCTGCAGGCGACTGGAATGAATACCTATCTTCTTCATTTTGTGCTCCAGGGCCGCTGTCTTCCTTTGTTTCAAGGTATTCCCCTTCATTGCAAAGTGTGCCATAACGTAACGCCATTTACATGAGGAACTGAGAAATGAATATAGAAAAAAGAAAGAATGGAATGATTTAAGACAAAAGAAAGGAAAACTTTCCCATCATCAATTCAGAATCAGCTAAAACGGTATCTTTGTTTCCAGGAAATTCGATAGGTACAGACACAGTTCAGTCATACGTTTTATGAGACTGCTGTTGCCAATTGGCATTTACTGCGAAATTTTTAGTTTCGTCATACTGTCGGGCTGCTTCCAATTCTCGAGCATTTTCTCGTGGCGAATGGGGACGAGGGAGCAACACTCGCTCTCTCCTTTCGAAGCCTCTCTGGCGGACTCTTTCTCTAGCTCGATCATTCACTGCACATTTCACCAGGATTGTTTTTTTAAAAATTCCACAGTTAATTAAGGGCTCTTGTTAATTAATTATGAAGAGCTACGGTCACTCTTCATCTCATTATGTCCAGAGCCGTAATGGGACACTTAGGGTCCTAGGAATGTGACAACTCCTCCCCACGGAAATTAAGTTGTTTCGGGTCCCCTGTTTTCCCAACTGTGCTCACACTAATTAGTCGCATATTTGCTTGTGCTGCGTCTCTCTCTCTCTCTCTCTCTCTCTCTCTCTCTCTCTCTCTCTCTCTCTCTCTCTCTCTTCACCACCCTTCTGCTGTTTGTTTTATCGAGTGGCTTGCAGTCCTGATACGCCCTTTTTACTTTTCGTTAAATGTGCGTTTTAGGCAAACGTTGACACGTGTAAAAGCTAAACGCTGACACGTGTAAAAGCTAAACGTTGACATGTGTAAAAGCTAAACGTTTACACTCATAAAAGCTAAACGTTGACACTTGTAAAAGCTAAACGTTGACACTTGTAAAAGTTAAACGTTGACACGTGTACAAGCCAGGCGTTGACACTTGTAAAAGCTAAGGCAGAGATAAACTTGGTCCTCGTTGTTCCATACTATTTTTTTTCTCCCAGTTACCCATTTACCCATTTACCTATGTGCCAGTCCTGTAAAATGTGATCTAGATGGTTCCTTTGACATGAAATGCTTTTTGCTTTCAACACGCAAAAAAGAAGGTAAATAATGTCTGAATTTAAGTCTTGTAATCATTTATAATTTTCTGAGTTACCAATAATAGAGAACTAAAGAATTGTGAATGCAGAACATTTTTCCCTCTCTTCTTAATTCTTCAAAGCAAAACATTTTTCTTGTCCTGAGATCGTCAGATACTGTTCATTTAAGGTGCCTGGTCATGATTCTATTAACATTTTAATTAAAAATCAAGAATCTTGGTTGTTAATACCCATAACTACCAGTTTCAAAGCTCTTTCGTTGGTGCTTTATTACAGAATGTGAGAGTCTTAGCTTAATCTTTAAGTAATTTTTAGGTTAAAGCTAACATATTGCTTTTATTTTAAAGAGAATGTACTAGTCTTCAGAACAGGAAATAACATATATTGATATTTCGTAGAAATAGAAAACAGGAAAAATTGCCCTCCCCGTGTTAAAGGAATAATTAGATCCAAATCAAAATCTAGTCAGATTTTACTTTGCTAATCGCCTAGTTCATCTTCAAAGTATCGGTGAAATCCTGGGTCTGCATGAAGCAGATCTCTCGCAAATTGTTATCAACTCATCTCTGCCACTGAGCCCATCTTTTCACAGATAGTAATTAGACCAAACATTCATAAATCATAAATCATATCTTCACTGGTTGTCACATGAATCCATCCTGAGATTCTCTTATGCATCTTTGGACAAAAAGTCAGGATTATGATATGGTATCCTAACTTATTCTCAGTACCTTATCAGTCAGCCTCCTGAAAGAGATCGTCCTGGTAACTAATCACTTCTCTTAGCTGTGCATCACATGTTCCTTTAAATGTTGGAAGGGGTAAAGTTTTTGTACATAAAGGTTTTCAGAAGCATCCCTATAGTGAGAGATTGTCGGTAATAACGAACTGATCCACTTCAGATTTTTATCAGAATACTCTCTCTCTCTCTCTCTCTCTCTCTCTCTCTCTCTCTCTCTCTCTCTCTCTCTCTCTCTCTCTCTCTCTCTCTTTTAGAAGACTAGCTGTATGACAGTCAAGGCCATCAAGTTTTATAGGTCAGTGCTTGGCATACAGTTTCTGCACTGTCGGGGTGGTATAAAATATCCAGACTGCTTTTATTATTTTTCAGTTCAGTTAGTTTTCAGGTATCCAGGAATGGCCTCCCCATGAATGGGACGTTATCATTGTTGTCTGGACCAGGATGGAACGTATTTGCATGTGTGCGCAACAGTTTCAATGGTTTTATTTTGTCCCAATTTAGGCAAGTCGGTTGGCGAAGTTAAAACCCCACAAGTGCTCTGAAGGGTTGGAATCAAGAATTTTTTGCGATCATTGGAACAAGTGAAACACGGAGTTTCTTCTCCGTAGATTATGTGAGAGCCATGTGATAAAAATAGAGTACTATTCTTTTGCGGAAGTTAATTTACTGAATTTTGCGTGACTTTTTTGTTGTTGCGCTTTGCTGAATTCTCCTGTGTTCGAGATGTAACCTTAACATCTCCAAATGGGTTAAAGAAGGTATTTTGCATTCCAGGTCTTCTTATAAGACACCAGTAACTTCCTAACTACCTTTTGAATTGGACTTATGGAACTTATGATTCCTGTGTGTAATACCAAGGCACCTTTTGAATTGGTTTTATTATGGAACTTGCGTTGCTTAATCACATTTAAACGTATTCCTTGTGTTACTGATTTAAGGTGATATCCGTATATTTCCAAAATCTTTGGTGGGCACACTTTGTGGCTGTCATCCTGTTTGTCATCCTTTCTTAAACAGGATTATGCTCTTGGGGCTGTTGAGTGGGGGAGGGGAACATGTGGATAGTTTATAGATATATTTAGAAGAGTAACCATAACAGAATTTTCTGTAATATTAGAAGTTGTACTAGTTACCCTTAGAGAGATGCCATAATTGGTTTCCATATGACACTAATTTTAGCAAGAAACACAATCACTGGCTTCCGGAGGGGAGTTAGTCCCAGGAAACACAATCACTGGCTTCCGGAGGGGAGTTAGTCCCAGGAAACACAATCACTGGCTTCCGGAGGGGAGTTAGTCCCAGGAAACACAATCACTGGCTTCCGGAGGGGAGTTAGTCCCAGGAAACACAATCACTGGCTTCCGCAGGGGTGGGGGGCTAGTCCCTGGAAACACAATCACTGGTTCCCGTAGGGGAGTTAGTCCCGTCAGTGCACTTCACGTTGTGCACTGTAGGCTTACTTGAGGTTCTTTGCAGCGTTCCTTGGGCCCGTAGCTGCAACTTTTATTATACTTCCTTTCATATTCTCTTTCTTCCATCTTACTTTCCTCAACCCTCTCCTAATAATTTTTTCATAGTGCAACTGCTTTGAGGTTTTCCTCCTGTTACACCGTTCAAACCTTTTACTCTTAATTTATGTTTCAGCGCCGAATGACCTCATAGGTCCTAGCGCTTGGCCTTTGGCCTAAATTTTGTATTTCATTCTATTCCTTTTCCGCAGTCACTGGTTGAATACGTCTTCTTTGAATAGTTTTTTTTTTTTTTTAAATGTGAGTAAACGAAATTTACCCAAATTGCTTTGGTCTGCCTTTTGGAAAGCTAATGTTTTTATTCCAAAGGATTTCTGTGCTGTGGTTTTTGTGAAATTAGTATGTATATATATATAAATAAATTATATATATACATATATAATTTATATAGTGTGTGTGTGTGTATGAAATATTTCTTATACGAAACTCCTTTTAATATTTTTTTCTTGCTCAGTTTCGTTACGGCGTCAATAACCTAAATGTTACGACTCCAGTTTTAGTAACCAGAAATCAATCATTGTGAGGTCTGTCTTTTTCGTCTTATATCATTTGTCAGTATTCATTTGATGCTGTTACCATGTGGTCAAGTCCTCTCAGCGTAGATGTTTGAACACTTATCGAGACAAATTTGAGACGTGCGTGCGCAGTATCGGAAGAACAAAAGCTATTATGTCTGTGATAGCTGAAAGGGTGAACCATAGAGGGGGTGGTGCTTCTAGTGTTAGGGAATCTCTTGAGGACAGGTAAATGGGTACAATTGTGCTGTCTTGAGGATTGTGCGATTAAGACTCAGTACTAGGATTTCACAAGGTTCGGATCCAGCCCCTTGTGTGGTTTTACCACATCCTTTCAGTTATGGCTGTGCTAGGCACAATTCAATTCTTGCGTGTTTTTTCCTATCTATATCTATCTATCTATCTATCTATCTATCTATCTGTCTGTCTATCTGTCTATCTATCTATCTATCTATCTATCTATCTATCTATCTATCTATCTATCTATCTATCTATCTATATGTAAGGTGAATGGTATCACCACATCGTTTTTATTAAGGCTGTGCCAGGTACAGTTCTCGCCTATTAATCTCTCTCTCTCTCTCTCTCTCTCTCTCTCTCTCTCTCTCTCTCTCTCTCTCTCTCTCTCTCTCTCTCTATATATATATATATATATATATATATATATATATATATATATGTGTGTGTGTGTGTGTGTGTGTTTGCGTGTGTGTGCATTATAATATATTGTATATGTGTGTTTATGTATATGCTAAATGCACATTTTCTCTTCCGTTTCAGACATAGTGTTGTCTCACGCGTTCTTTTGCTTTTATACACTTTTTTTCTGTGTGTCATTGACCAATTCAATTGGCCTCGTTTATTCATGCATTTGACTATAATGTACTACTCCACATTTCTTATTCGAAATAACCCACTCATCCTCCGTTGTGTACTTTTCTCAAATTTCTCCTTTAACTGTTCTGATCTTGGCAAAGTATATGAAAGGGGATATATCATGATTAAGTAAAGTGTCTCCAAGTGACAGTTTCTATTCAGTTTCTCTCATATGTATTTCTTTATGTCGTTAGTTGAAATTGTAATTGACCTTCTTATCTTTGTGAACATATTGTATAACCTGTTACTCTGAGTGCATCTCGGAATGTTGCCTTGGCTTGCATGTCTAAATATGATAATAAAAGATTAGAAATGTGGATAAGGTGTTGCTGTTTTATCTGCTGTTAATGTTCATTTTGAAGTATTGCCCTCACATCTTAAGTGCTTATATTTTTTTTTCTTTATGGATAGAACTGAATCAAAGCCAATATATCTGAACAATGACCCTGCCCATATTTCTTCTGTAAATCATCCTCCCTGTAACAAAGTGGCCTCACAGTCTTTTTTTCTTCTTCTGTAGGTGCTATTTCACATTTTTTTAATCTCATAGAGAAGCGTTTTTCCTTCTATTAGTCGTCTAATGGCACCCATTTGGCCATTACCCTCCGGACTTTCTTCTGTGGAAGTCAATAATTTGCAGATTTTTCACAATTGGTGATTTATTTTCCAGTCACTGCCAAATTTTCTTTTGGATTTGGTTTTCCTCAAGATATTCATCCATCACTTGTTTCGTGGTTAAACTTTACATTGTTTAGCTGACCTGAGCTGAATGCTCATGTGAATTTTTCTGATCGAAGGTGATTTTATCTCAGCATGTCTGGTAGAAATTTAGAGGAATCAGTTACCTGCTGCTGCAGCATCACTAAATCAATTTCAGCCAAACTTAGCTTGAGGCATCCTTGAGTAAAGAGGATTAAAATTTACTCAGATGGGTGGTGTTGCCCCTCATCAAAGGGGAGATGCTTAAAAAGTGGGGAAAATAGGGTAGAGTTTCCACCAGAGTTAATTGGCCTGAAATGACAGAGCCTGTACAAAAAGCTTCGTTAATTAGCGTTGGGTCAGGCTTATCCAAACTGTTATTTTGGAACCAGGGGGGAGCCACAGTGGGGGACCAAAGATTTATATAGGAATATATAGGGAATGCTGCAGTTAAATCGATAAGTAAGCATCTTCAAATAATGTTGAATGACGTTTCTTTGAACTGTGGGTCTTTGGACCATTGAGGGGCTACAGTAGGAGTCCAGTGGAATATGCAAGGAAAATCTTATACAGTATATTATCAAGTGCAGGAAATTGTGTCAGGTGTTCACTTTGAACCATGGCCCTTGTTTACTTCTCTCTGCTTTCCTTCTGTTCTGTAAGGAAATTTAAGTGGCTTGTTGTTTTCTCTGGCTCTTCAGTAAGAATATATATATATATATATATATATATATATATATATATATATATATATATATATATATATATATATATATATATACATACATACTAGTGGATCCTGAAAAAATTTATGGGCACCAATATATATATATATATATATATATATATATATATATATATATATATATATATAAATATTTATATATATATATATATTTTATATTATATATATATATTTATTTCTATAGTAGATTTTTATTTTTTTATATTTATATTTCTCATTTATGTTATTATTATCTAACTCTTCAATATTATTTTGTAATTATTTTTCATGGCGGGGACGTGCCTAGGTCCCCCTCCCCCCCAATACATCGATCCCGACAATCGGATTGTAGTATTTATTTCACTTTGGACAGATTGTATATACTGTACATATATGTATATATATATATTATATATGCACAGATAGATAGATAAAATTTACTAGATACTTTAACTAGATATATGTGTATACTTATTAGGAAAAAGGGCCTCTTTAACTTCTCGATTTTCTCGTACATTTCGGAAGCGTTACAAACCTGTGACAAACGAGCGAGCTTTCAGTTTCGATGGAAGGTTTTGAACCAGTTCACAGTTATGTTCCAGCGGGGATGCACTGTCACGTCTTGCTATAAAGATAAATATAAATGTATTCCAGCTCGTGCTTACTCGGCTTCAAGCGTATAGTGGTGAGTATAGCCAAGCTATGCGAAAAGTAGAGAAGTGAAGAGGCCATGGTGATATATGTGTATATATATACATATGTATGTATGTGTGTATGTATGTGTATAGGCTATATCTTATGTATAAAAGTGAATATTTGTTTGTGTGTATGTTTATATATTTGTGTGCTATAGAAATCCGAACTGCTTGAACGCTTTAGACAAAATTTGGCAAGTGGCCATCATTTGACCCAACTTAGAGAATAGGTTAGGTTTCAGACCCGTACCTCCATCCCCTTCCCCTTCCCCCATCCCTCTCCCCTTTCTCTGGCTGAGATGTTTAGTTATACAGACAAACACACACGAACATTGGGAGGGATTTGCTTTGAACACTGGAGCTAACGAGGATTCTTTGAAATGAAAGACCACTTAGTATAAACCTTATGTTTATTTATTATAATTCCTGTTTACATATGAAGCAAGAATGAGCGAGCAATGAACGCTTGGATATCATACAACAGCATTAAACGTTTAGTTTAGGGGAATATTCTTTTATTTGTAAGAAGAAAAAAGAGAGGATAATGTCATGAATCTTTGATTGTGATTATATGATTAGAAAAGGTACGAGTTATCTTGATAATTGGACTTAAGGAAGAAAAATTTATTAAAGAGAAAAGGAACACTTGCTTAAAAGTGATTTGTTTATTGTACAGGATATAACAATAGAAGCTTCAAGTATATGATATATAAGCAGAGAATGTCACACTTGAGTTCATCTATTAGAAAAAGTAAGATGAGAGAAATATCGCTTTATAGTTTGGCGGGGCCCGTGGCTTCTTCTCTCTCATTGGTTGGTGTCGGTGCCCAAGCTCTGCTAAGGAGACAAGCGAACAAAGAAACATTTATTAACCGTAATCAAAGTCCTCGGCCACCATTAAACTTGTGTTTTTATCAATGCAGATATTACCGAGTGAGAGAGATAAAAAAAAAAAGATGCAGGCCTCTTGCCGTCTGGCGACTGCAAAAACAAATCCTGCCTGCAAGTAAGTCGACGCCTGAAAACTCTTCGGCGTCATCTTCGAACGTCCGAAACCTCGGTCAAGAAAGGTACATTGGTAGGATTTTTTTTTTTTTATAGCTTTCATGTTTAAGGAAAAACTTGCTAAGTGAATCGTTCACTCTCCTGAGAGTATATATTATGAATAATTGCGGTGTATCTAATATAGCATTATTTCTTTGTCTCTTGTACGAAATCACAAAAAGCCTACACGCGATCGAGTTCCTCCCGACGACATCTGTGACCTATGTCAATCTGTCTCGGTGTCATGGAGCAGTAGAGTCTTATCGCTACTTACAAAATGGTTACTTTAGTGTCAGTTTAAGTGGAAGTCATTTAATATAGGCCTTTTTTTCGTTCTGTTTTATGACGCCGGGCGGCGCGTTTGTTTTTATATTCTCTTTTATTTTAAAGGGAACTGCCTATGGCACCAAGACGAGGATCTCCTCCAGTCATATGAATCGCTAAATGTTGATAACAAAAGTCTAAAGCTGCACAAAGAATTATTATATATATGTACAAGTCTTATCAGGTAAATAAGCTACGGTACCCTTAATACTATGAAACCTTATGTGATATAGTTCATACGAACATACATAACGAACGGCAGAAACATTCAGCCGCTGCAAAGCCCTCAGCTATCCTTTTATTATGAGTTATTTGTTATTATGATAAGATATCGATCCTCAAAATTGGGTCTGGGGGTAGGAGGTCGTGGGATAAGGAGGGCATATGGTGGTTTAGGGGGGTGGGGGGGGATGGGGTGGAAGTGAAGGAAGGTCAGGAAGAGGGAAGACAGTCACTGGAGAGGTCTATAAGGTCACCGAGTCTTGTCATTGTCACGTCGAGTAAGGTCAGTGGTGAGGGGTCAGTGTCAAGCAATAAGGAAAACCCCAAGTGACCTTCCAAATATTATTCGTCCGAGAATTCAGTCACAAAAGCAAGCAATGAAAGGAGCGACGGAGCAAAATAGAATGATTATGCAGCTTAAGAGGCGGAGCCACATTTTCTCCGTCGACATTACAAGCTGTTTAATATCACGCGAATGCTGAAATATTGCCCCGAAGATACAGTATTATTGCGGTTTTCATTACTTTGTGCGTAAGTCACAGACGAGTCTGTCTGTTATTTTTATCGTATCGGTTTTATTGTTTGTCAGTTTATTCAATCATTTATTTATTATTTAATTGTAGATAAAGTGAAGGTCCATCATTCAGCTTTATGCTTTAATTCACTTGCCAAAGGGAATGCATGTCAGGTACAGGCAATGGTGATTATATTTTAAGATTATACCTATCGATCTACCAATATATCTATCTAGCTAGTGTATGGTAGTTGGCAACTTAATTAATACTTGGGAGCTGCTATCAACTCTACGTTTAGGTAGTCATTTTGAAATGTTCAGTTATTTCTTCCCGTTCTTCTTCATTTCATTTTACTTGCCTTCATTGAAATGGAAGGCAAATTATTTTTCCTTTAGGGGCGTCCTATTACGTACGCTTACTCACTCAAGCAGATTCATATGAGAAAGAATGGAAGAGTATTTATTTAAGTTTTGATTTAGGTCATGAAAGCATCAGTACATTTTATGTCAGTTTCTGGGTCACGTTCCAATAACAACGAATGCTTACTTTCCCCCCCCCATCCACAACTCCACGGCAGAGGGAGGGTGGGGGAGGTAATATTCGTGTAGCTTTAATAGTAATCTGTGTTGATGAATAGCTTCCTCCCTCGACTCACTGGCCGTTGGGTATGTCATAACTCTTTACAAACATTACCATTAAAGTTTGATAGAACTAGTATTTTCCTCCGAGACCTTCCGTGGCGATGCGAGTGCATTTTTGTTCACATTACCTTAATTTTTTTTCTATTTGGAAAGTTTTAATTTTACCGTAATTTCTGTTGGCTCCAGGTTGTACTTCAGTGAATAAAAGCCAGAATGTCGCATTGTTGACTGAGCTTTAATTTTGCACGGCAGGCATGCAGTGCTGCAGCTTCTTTGGTTGTTTCTCATATTTGCTCGATGGTCACGTCTGAAGTCGATGATTTGAGATGAGCAGATGCGTCAGAGGAGGTGTCATCTCCCACAAAATATTTACACTGAAACTCCCACTTTTCCCCTCCTCAGAATAATGTGGAAGTCTGGAAGTTGACTTTTTTTTTATTTTTTATTTTTTTTACGTCTTTCCCAGAGAAAAAAAATGGTAGTATTGAAAGCTGTCTGTCGTCATTCCTTAAAAATATGTCGGGGTTGGGGGGGGGGAGGGGGATGTACAGCGTCGTCAGTCGCGGGGTAGAAGGGAGGGTCATCACTTGCAATGCAATAATTGGACTGGACAGTTGGGAAGGGAACTTGAATTGAAATGGGTTTTTAAGGGATGGGGTTAAATGAAGCAGGACTGTATTCGATAATATACAATACACTAAGAGCCCCGAACATGAAAGCAACACGTACTTGCAGAACCAACAGCAGGTATAATACAGGGGTGTTTTTTTTTTTATTCAAAGGGGTCTTGAGTGCCAATTCTTTAGCTCTCATTATGTTCCATATAAAAATTTTTTTTTCCTGTTGTTAATTATTTTTTATGTAAATAGTTACCTGGTCATTGCCGGTTTAATATATTTTGCTAGGGCTTACACAATTTCACAAACATGATTCTTCTCACAAGGCGAAGAAAATTAACTGGAGAGACTAATTTTTTTTTTGAAAAAAACCCTTTTGAAAATGCCGCCACCTGGCCGCGTTACTGAGACGTACTGAATGGGTGCAATCCCGCTGTTGGCTCCCAGTTTGGTATATGTTGTTTTAGACGTCCGGGATTTAAATCCGACTTGGAATTGAGCGTCATTAATCCCCTTGCGATTACATACTAACTACACATGACATGACATCGATACTCCTAAACGGGACTGAATAAGGAGGCCAGCGAGTGCGCGCGCGCGGTGCCGAGTGTGTGTGCTTTTTCGAAGAGATGTAGTGATGGCCTCCGGTAGTGAGATAAATCAGGAAGGAAAACGAGGGGTGGGCTAAAGGCACGAAAAAAGAGAAATCCTTTACGAAAACGATAAAAAGCACGTTGATGGGATTTATTTATTAATACGTGTTGTACTTTGGTACTGAACGCAGCTGCCAGATTGCCAACGATCCTGAATTCTGGATTGGTTTCCGCGTCAGTTGCTTTTCGCTTTCGACTTGTTTTCCTGGTTGATACTTTACACTAATGCGTGTGTCTGTTAACAGTAATTCATTGTCTGTATATATATATATATATATATATATATATATATATATATATATATATATATTATATATACACAATCATATATATATATATATATATATATATATATATATATATATATATATATATATATATATATATATAATCTATAAGTAAAATCTCCGTGCATATGCTGCATATAATAAGCATAGATGATCATGTATTAGTCATTTCCCGTAGGTCTAACGTTGTTAACCGCTTCAATTCGCAACGAAAAACATGATAACTCTTTTGGCTATAGGAAGACGTCCATCTAGGATTCGATCCGTTTCCCGAATCATTCAAGAAGTACGGGATATCTGTAGTTTTTTTATTCCTTACAAAATAAACCGAGATAATTTTTACTGCATGCATTTTGAAGTCTCTTAAAACTGCATTTCGAAAGTTTTAGTTGAATGTCAATGAGTTTTAGTGTTGTGTCTCATCTAGACTAGAATTCGAGTAATATACTCAAGTGTGTTTTATATTTTGGATGGTTGGATGTCGTTTCAGTATTTTGACATTTGTTTCAAAATGTATTCCCAAAATGTTTTATACCTTCCAAGATTTGTCTCTTTCTGCATTGACTGTGCTTTAATTTTTTTTTTTTACTATTTTTAATCTTAAATGTCACCTTTTCCTTAATTGTGGTATAGTTTGCTCAGAAACTTTCATCCGTAGAGGCTTATCGGTATAATTATTTTTTGCAAATGTTAAATGCTTCACCGGTGTACGCACTTTTTCTTCACAGTCATCAAACTCAACAATCCACCATCTCCTACCAAACCATTCACTCTATAAAAAATTTCAGTTTCATAAAAAGATAAATAATTAAATTACCTTAGTCTCTTAACATAATATATCCCGGTCAGTTTTACGTTAAGTCTCATTGAGATTTATAATTGAGCACCAAATTCACCCTAACTCTGGAACATTTCCGCGATAGAGTTAAACTCCGGATTTCGGAGCCCTTTCTTTTTATATATATATATATATATATATATATATATATATATATATATATATATATATATATATATATATATATATATATATATATATATATACATACATACATACATACATACATACATACATACATACATACATACATACAGGCAACCAACAGCTGTAAAGCACTTTCTCAGTTCATATGATGCATTTGCATATATGCGTTTATGTACATTCTTGAAATAGATAAAGAAGGTTACTATAGACACTCTCTTCCCTAATTTGGGTTAGTGACTTTCATAACATATGTAGCTGAAGTCTGACTATACATATATATATATATATATATATATATATATATATATATATATATATATATTTATATATATATACTCATATATATATATATGTACATTATATATATATATATGTATATATATATGTGTATGTATATATATGTATGTATTTAGGTATATTTATATGTAGATATAAATTATATTATATATATATATATATATATATATATATATATATATATATATATATATATATGTACTATATATGTATATACTGTATATATATATATATATATATATATATATATATTTATATTTATATTTATATATATAGTTATATATTTCAGTCGGAACACGAAGTTTATTATTTTGAGCATTCTTTGATGATTAGGAAGATTTTTCCCATAAATTCAGTAATTTGTTGTGCGATTCTAATACTGGTGCTCTTTCAGTCAGTTTCTGGGGGAAGGTCAAAGGTTGAATCTCTTCTCCAGATCTCGGAAGCCAAAAAAAAAAAAGAAAAAAAAGTCTGTAGCCTAATTACTGCCCGCGTTCTCTTTTGTTTGCTTGAATTCTCCCGCTTAAGGCATGTATTTCGTGTTTGTATTTTGCAGTCGTGCTTGGATCCATACCGTAAATGCAATGTGGATGTATATGTCTCATGTGGGGAGTGCATTAGTAAAAGCAGTATGAATTTAGTTTATTAGCATTTGCTTTGCTTATTTTCAATGGTAGGATGAATGATTTTGAGTTGATCGTTTCTTCATTTAACCTTTGCGGTTGTTAGCGTGGTCTTTTCCAGTTGAGGACATGCTATGCCTTTTAATACAGACATTATATCGTATGTAACAAATCCTTTATATTTTTTTACACTGAGCTGCAGTTCTCTTACGCTTGATTCCTGGCTTCCAAATTCCGTTCTTCTTTTTCTTCTAACACAATAATTTCAAGGGTTTCACTTCACAATGGACGAGGACGAATTATGAGTCACTGAGTCAACAGCGCCCTTTTTCTCTCTCTCTCTCTCTCTCTCTCTCTCTCTCTCTCTCTCTCTCTCTCTCTCTCTCTCTGTCTGAAGCGGCAACGGAATAGGTAAGCGTTGAAATTCGAGAGAGAAATAATTGGATTTGCCGGAAATAATGCCGGGTGATGACAGCGAAAATAAAAGTGGGACAATGCAAGGATGTTCGTATAAAACGATGGAAGAAAAATGTGATAATGACGGGTTTTTTATGAGACGATGGAAAACTTGAATATGAGGAAGGTTATGTTATGATTAGGAAAATATTTTGTAGATGTGAGTGTTGTGTAATTACGTGTGAGCTAAAATGATTGGAAAGATTGTTTTTAGTGTCGATACCTATTCATATTAGAGATGCGAAAATATATATATTTTTTAGGGGGGTGAGAGGAGAAAGAGAATAAAATCGGATTAACTGTTCTGATGCTAAATTAATTAGTTTATCATTTCGGTCCCGTGAAAGTAAGATTCTTTCACTTGAGCTTTATACCTTATTTTGTAAATAATGTTGGTTACACAGTTCCGAAGATATGCGTTGTTTTTAGTGATATCTAGAAAGCGCTCTTGTTGCATATGTTGGAGAGTTGACACTCTTAGCTCCCTTAGTTAAATGTGGGAGTGGTAGCTATTGCCTTAATGGATTACTGCCCAATTTTTATAAATCCAGTATTACGTAGAGATTTTGAATGTTTGTTGGCAAAACGTCTGAATCTCCATGCTGAAAGTAATTATTACTGTTCCTTAATGAACTTTTTGCTTTCACAGGGTCATGGGTGCTTGTAATGCTTTTCATTTAGCTTTTCATTTAGTTTCTAATGTTGTAAACAAATCCATTCATTTTGGTAAGGTAGTCATCAGATTTGCCTTAACATTGTTCATCGTGAGGCCCTGGTTGTCAAATACGGAGGTGGTGAAACATTTTGTAGTATGATTCTTGAAATTTTAATGAATAGATAGCAAAGAGCAGTTGCTGTTGGCAAGTATTGCGAATACAGAAATTTAATGTCTGGTGTTCCTCAGGGTAATGTTTATGACACTCTATTATTTGTATAATATAGTTTTGCCAGAACAAACACGCTGGTTGCATATGCTACAGTATATGCATTGATGCTGCCTCTTTGTTGTTTGAACCTTCAGTTGCTGGTTCTCTTACTGATGGTTTACCTGAAATTATTGTAGGGTGTAAATTATGGGGAATTACTGACTAAATTCAGATCTTTTCTTTGACAATGTTTTTATAATTACATGCACTTCAATCAAAATTCTATGTATTATTCTTGACCTGAAAATCGCATTTCATAAACACATCTGGTGTATGTCGATCTTCTCCAGTTCTGTAACAAACTAGTCTTTTGAGAGTTTCAGGATTTTTAAAGACCCGTCTGTCCTAAGGACTCGTCCTTCTTCCTTTAATTTGCCTTGTTTTATATATTGTGTTCCTGCACGGTCACATTGTGCATCTTTTATAAAGTTGTTCATAATTCTGTCCATCCTTTGGTTTCATGTCCTCCTAGAGCAGTGGTTCTCAAATTGTTTGGTATCATTACCCCCGGCCATGGTGTGATAGGTCACCATTACTCCTACCCCATTCCTCTTCAGTTATGTGAAGTTTTTGAATGTAAAGGAAAGTAAAATATTGGAATGTTTAATTGCTAATGCATTTTATATGTAAGAAATTAATTTAACTTTTACTCAAGTCTTAAGAAATAAAGCATTTAGATTTTAGAGACATTATTCCTTTGATAAAATATTAAATAATCAAGTATTGTTCCTTTTATTACAAATTGGAATTGCCTCGTTAACCCCCCCCCCAGAAACGGCTTCATTACCCCGAAGGGGGTAATTACCCCTAGTTTGAGAACCACAGTCTTAGGGTAGGTATGCCGTCCACAGCAAAGTAGTAAATTTGGAGTTCATTTTAACAGTCTTGCCTTCTCTTTTGTAAGGTTCAATGCCACACAGATTTTTAGAATTTTTGTGCACGGATGGATCAAATTGTGGAATGATCTTACTAACCATATAGTTGAATGGATGGAACTTTATAAGTTTAATTCTGATGCAGTTTTTTTATTAACTAGACTGACTAAAGTCTGATATGACAGTGTATTGTTTTTTTTTTATGTTTTTCTTTGTCGACTCCGGTATAGAATTTATTCTTCTGTATTTTACCGTAATGGACTGCTTTCCCTATTGGAGCTCTGAGGCATGTAGCTCTTTGCTTTTCCAGCTGTGGTTGCAGACTGAGTTCTAATATAATAATAATAATAATAATAATAATAATAATAATAATAATAATAATAATAATATAATAATAATAATAATAATAATTAAATTAGGATTTCCAAAGAAAAACCTTAACATTGCTCTGTGACCGTTACGATACTCACAAATAAGGTACGTTATAGTTCTGAACTCCGTAAATGGTCTGAAATTTTGATCGTGTTGAAGTGCGATTGGCCGGTGGAGGATCATCCGTTCATCATATTTGAATAATTTCCATTTCATTGACCTCTGGAATCAGCGTGGCAGACTGCGCGGTCGTAGTCACGAATCCCCAAACGATGAAGCGTTAATTTTGAGAGTATCTCATGGACAGTTTCACTCTCATTTCGCTGCAACAGTTAATTGTAAGGAACAGAGTAACTTATTGCAAGTAACTCTTCCCCATGGTCTTTGCATTGCTACAGGAAAGTATCACTGGAATTAGTGGGGTTCTAGAACAGACTGGAATTCTTCGAATTCATATTTTAGGTGCGATGGTGGGACCCTTCTTGAAATGGTTTTATGAAATTTTCATTTAGCAGGTTTTAATCGTCCACTTTTATGACCGCCAGTTCGTAGCAAATGGCGGGGCAATTAATACTTCTCGGAGAAAGAGAGAGAGAGAGAGAGAGAGAGAGAGAGAGAGAGAGAGAGAGAGAGAGAGAGAGAGAGAGAGAGAGAGAGAGTTCGACAGGTAGATATGGCGTTTGACTGGCAGGAGTCAGTAATGCACCTTTAACAGAGTTGGTCGGGGCAATTGACCCGGAGGCGTGTTCTCAATACAACGTACCAGATAAATTAGTTTACAGTTATGCAGTCTGATGAAGAATGCGTCTGTTATCTTTATAATCTCGTTTAGCAGATTGTTCCGATCCGGGAGATTTTTCACCATTTTAAAACAACGCCTCTCAAACTGTTGTCAGTGATTTCGTCGATCGTAGGCCACAAAAGGCGTAACTAATTAGATAAAAAAAAAATGTATAGATATTTAGGTTTTCTCATTTTTAAAGCATGTCCATTCAGTTTCCTTTGTAAGGCACCTTGAAAATGAATTCATTTCCCGAGAGAGAACTTGGAGTTAAAGGAATATTTACCGTTTTCACCGGTTCTAAAGAAAACCGGGCTTTTCCCCAGGCATCATTTTCCCATAAAAATTTACTATCATCGCTTTTGAGAGGCAGGAATATAAGAAAGTGTAAAGGGAACGGTTCGGTAATTTACCTTAATTTTCGCTGAAATGTCTCGACTCGAGCCATTTTCTTTACTCTCCGATTAGGAAATTGCCTTTTGCTAAGTTTACGAGTAACAATTCACTTTTCGCGTGCTCTAGTTCGTCCTGTTCATATTGTTACCGCTTCGCATTCCCTCTGTAATCCGTTTTACAATTCGTTTAGTTCGTTCTGCTGTAATACGTCTCGTTACAGTTTACGAATGGCATTCCCTTGACGTGAATTTGTAAATGGTTCCCTCTGTCAACCAGCTTATGTGGTCTGATTCCCTGGTCCGTGAAA
>NC_089783.1:48549124-48611624 GCF_040412425.1 Macrobrachium rosenbergii | reverse complement strand
AACGTTCAGTTTGCTGGGCATAAGACCACAAAGGTGTAATAGACAAATGGAAAGGCAGACAGCTTTGCAAAAAGTATTGCATCAAATGCTATATAGAAAGATTGCCTCCTTTATTTTGAAAGTAAAGGAGGCCTTGGCAAATGGTAGTAACCAGATGGAACTTCCCGATGTTTTCTGAGGACTTTTCACGCGTTTGACCCATGAATCCGTTGACTCTAAGACACTGGCTGGTCGAGAGTCCCAAATTTAGTTTCCCAAATCTAGTGACCCGAGATGTTTCCTCTCTGGTTGTTGGGATGGGGAGTGAGTTTAAATTTCTTTGGCTTTTGTTAAGGTTGCAGAAGGACCTGGGCTCCTTGATAGTTATAATTGGTTTATAATGGCAGGCTTAAGAGCTCTTATGATTTCAAATTGTTTTATAAGTTTTGAATTTTTTTTTGTATCATTTTATAGCATGTATGAAGTGTAATTTTAGAGTGTGTGTGTGTGTGTGTGTGTGTGTGTGTGTGTGTGTGCGCGCGCGCGCGCGCTCTGTGAAAATAATTTGATGACACCAGATAATTTACCGTTAAATCAATGAATCAGTGAGAGGTGAAAATGACTTGAATATACTCAGTAGGAAATTGGGGACTTCTTTCAGATCTCATGTCTTCCAAAAAGGGCAGGTAATTTCATTCAGAATTATATTGATATATAATGAAAATATGATGGAGATGGAAGACTATTTTTAGATAATTGTATATGATCTAGTCTGGATAGTTGAACATTTCAAGACATCGACATTTGCATTTCTTGTAGCAGGGTGGGTGTAAATGGGTTTATTGCCATTAAGATAAACTAGATTAGTTCCGTAGTGTTTTGCATATTGAACCACGCACTAAATATCGAGATGTAAGTGTCAGTTCATTGGTCTTCATCGTCAGTCATGAATAGTTGTAGAGGTTTCTGTTGCTGGTACTCTTTGGATATGCGCTGCCTTTTTGTGAGATTTTTTTTTTTTTTTGTCGTCGACTGGTTCCCCTGTTCCAAGTTGTGTTCTGTAAAAATGTTGACCTTTATTTGTCTTCGACTGATTCTCCTGTTTTAAGTGGTATTTTGTAATTATGTTGACTTTTTTTTATTTGTCTTCGACTGATTCCCATGCCCTAAGTTGCATTATGTAATTATGTTGACTGTTTTTTTTATTTGTCGTCGACTGATTCCCCTGTTTTAAGTTTACTCTGTAAATATTTGTTGTCGACTGATTCCTCTGTTGTGAGTTGTATTCTGTAAATGTGTTGACTGGTTTTTTTTATTTGTCGTCAACTGATTCCTCTGTTGTAAGTTGTATTCTGTAAATATGTCGACTTTTTTATTTGTCGTCGACTGATTTCCGTGTTGTATGTTGTATTCTGTAAATGTGTTGACTGCTTTTTTTAGTTGTCGTCGACTGATTCCCCTTTTATAAGTCAATATGGTGACTGTTTTTTATTTGTCGCCAACTGATTCACCTGCTGTAATTTGTATTCTGTAAATATGTTGACTTTTTGTTATTGGTCGTCGACTGATTTCCCTGTTGTAAGTTGTAGTCTGTAAATATATTGACATTTTTATTTGTCGTCGACTGATTTCCGTGTTGTAAGTTGTATTCTGTAAATATATTGACTTTTTTATTTGTTGTCGACTGATTCCCATTTTATAAGTTTTATTGTGTAAATATGTTGATTCTTTTGCTTAAAATAATGTACTACATTTGCGATCTTTTTGGCGATGAATTTGGAAATATATAGCCTCTTCTCTCGTGAAGAGAAGAGGTGGGTTGAAGAAAGGTCAGGAATGATTGAACTCGTTCAGTATTTGAGTCCTTTTGATATTTACCAAAAAGCTAGGAAAGATCAAGATTTTCATGATGGCTCGAATCAGAACAATGACTTTCAGATCATGTTATTTTCCCCATGAAATTATGAATTTTTTTGATTCTCGGTTTCACCTCTTTCCCTTAGCGCCCACTTAACTTTCAACATGTATGAAAAGACTGCAATTTCATTTAGCTTTTTTGTGAGAAAATGGCTGAAGGGGTGGTACAGTGTTAAAATTAAACAAACATACAAATTTTAACTGGAATTAAAATGATCATGCTCGCAATGGTAATATAGCAGTCAATACCATTACTACGTCATAATTTCGGTGAAGTGTATAGCTGTCGAAAATAATGTTCTGGTTGCCAGAAATTGGTCCTAATAATCAATATACTGCTTTAAATCAAAATGAAAGTTGTTAATTCGGTCACATATATATGGTAGGTTTCTTGCAATTACTTTTGACATGTGAAAAAGAGGGTTCAAGATCAGGTACTCGTTGTTGCCTTATGGAATTTGGGCTGTAATATGCAATGAACAGTGGGCAGCATTTTTCCACTGAAAATGGTATCTTCGGAGGTAGAACTTTTCGAAAGACGGCTAATGTCGGAAGACCTGTTGTAAAAGTAAATCATTCAGTAATTTCTTTTTCACCGGAATAGTGTATGTATATATATATATATATATATATATATATATATATATATATATATATATATACATATACATACATATGTATATATATATACATATATATATTATATATATATATATATATATATGCATGTACATATATATATATAATATATATTGTACATATATATATATATATATATATATATATATATATATATATATATATTTATTTATAAATATATATATCTATATATACACTATATATATATATATATATATATATATATATATATATATATATATATATATATATATATATATATAATGTGTGTAGAGTACGTAGAATGGAACATACATGCACACATCATATTGATATGAACCTTCATTTATAGTATGATTGTGAAAAATGCATATAGATGTCAACTGAATAAGCATATGCATATTATAATAAACGCACGGATTCGCATTATTTCATCCAGAATTCAGGATCGTGTCCATCTGTTGTTATCAATCGAAATATTTCTCAGAAAAACAATTTTCTTTGATTTCGTCCGTCATATCACGTTTGATTAATTTAGGAAACAGCCTTCGCATGAATCAGAGTTGGCAAATGGTATATACCCTTCAGTTGCTAATTTGTGGAAACAAAATACTACGCTTAGCACAGGAATATATTTACGCGTTTACCCATAATGCTTCGTATTATTGTTTGCAGTACAAAAACTACAGTTGAGACAATTTTTTGTGTTCCCTGATATGGGTCATTGATGTAAGCTAGACTAAGACAGTGAACTACTTTAAACTGTGTTTATCTTTAAGTTATGTACATATTAGAAAAGAAGTTTAGTATCCTCTGCTAAAAGTTCATTGATATATTCAAGTCCTCTGCGGAGATTTTACTTGACGAGTCGACTGTCTCTCACTGTAGGTCTTTCTTTTTTTTTTTTTTTATAGAGGCCAAGAATGGTCCTCAAGGAAGGTTGATGACTGGGTCTTCGAAGTGAGACGTTAGAGGGTGGGAGTGTGGGTATTTCGCGGCTACCCCTGCCATTGTATTGGTATTCCTCGAGAACCCTAAAGTTTTATATATATATTTAGATATACCAAGGAACAAAATATGTTTGTTGAAACATACGGTCGAGGTCGAGGAAAGAAAAGAGATACTGAAATGTGAAGCTTATAGACGCGTTATTTACATCTTGTCCATCTTGATCTATGGAATGAATGAATATATATATATATATATTATATATCACACAATAAGTCTATTTACATGAGTGACACACTTCACTGGGGTTGGTGGTGGATTAACGGAAGCAGTGTAATACACAGAAGCTTTCAACACTTACTCGAAACATATTTGTGCTCTGAACGAAAAGCGAAACTATGCCAATTGTACATAATGTTTCATATTTTAACAATGCAGTCTACGTAACTTTTAAATATTAATAATTCCTTTTTTTACAATTTGCAATCTACCTGGACCATTTCTTTTAAAAATAACACTTTAATTTCTATTGATTTATTCATTGAGTTATTTACGAGTTTTAGTCTTAATCTACCGCATCTTCCTTAGTTACCACATGTGGGGGGAAGCAACGTGGGTCGCTGCGCCCACGTCACTCTTCTTCCTAATGTACAAAAATAGTGCCATCAGTGTTTGCTACGACGAGGCTCGCGTTCAAGTATGTCCAATAGATAATAGATATACACGTGTGCAATGAAGATGAGAAGCTACCGGTGATACAAAGGGCTCTTAGGGGTATTACTTATCTCGGTTTGACCTTGCCTTGGCTACTCTCTCTCTCTCTCTCTCTCTCTCTCTCTCTCTCTCTCTCTCTCTCTCTCTGTGATGACGTCCTCTGTTCAGGAGGACGTCTTTTGATTGTTTCTCCCTCTCGGTGTGAAAAGAAGTGCTCCGCGTCCGTAAGTCACGTGACTCCAAGGTGTCCTGGTGATTGAAAGATGAGCATCGTGTGATGATTCACGCCATTCATCGACTGCAATCGTACGCGCTTGCGCACCGGTAATGTCGCGTTCTCAGTAATGGCATGCGCTCTTGCTGATGCCCTATTCTCGACCACACTTACAGACCAGCTATCACGGGGGACGAATTATCTTCTGACCCAAATGAGAGAGACAGAGTTTTTTTTTTTTTTAGTCAGTTTTACATTATTTCATCTGATTTCGTTTACCCTAATCGACTTAACAATGGTCAGGATGATTGTGGCTACGATTGGAAGGAAGGGCCTCTCGTTGGTCGCCAAGCAAGCGACGCGTGAAGCCCGGAAGGAAATTGACGTGGTAACGAAAAGCAGAACTTGGAAAGTAAATCTCGTATATATTAGTTACCCGAAATACTGTATGCATATAGTGTGTGCGTGTATGTATATATATATATATATATACATATACATACTTATATGTATATATAAATATATATACATGTATGTATATGTATATATATAATTTTATATATATATGTATATATATATATATATATATATATATATATATATATATATATATATATATATATATATATATATATATATATATATACATGCATACACATACTGATGCAACCACTTTCTGTACATTCAAGTACCCTTATTTTAGATCCATGCGGGAGAGGATGTCGTGAGGTATTTGACGTTATTTCCAGTGCCCTTGATATTTTCACCCAGGAACAGAAGATAGCAGCTACTGACTGTTTTCTCCGGTGAAAAGACTCCCAGAGAATGTGCTAGCGACGATATCGATGACAAAGCGGGACCCAGTGATCCCTCGCGGTTAGGTTGGCTCGGGGAAGCGAAAAGTACCGACAGGCTAATGATCGAACTCTCTAATCTGCAACATGAGTGATAATCATGATAATTGCTCTTAGACGTTGGAAAAAGTTTGTATAAAATGTAAGAAAATGGCGTCACTACATGTCACTTCCGTTTTTAGGAAACGAAATACCCATAATGGAATACCCAGGTGTTTCCGGAAATTTTCTTTTTCTCGAGGAATTGTGTGGGAATTTGTGATTCTCTTGGGAATGCAGTGAAGAGCAGAGAGCAGCGGCGTTGCGAGAAGGCTTTGGCATCCTCCCATCTTCAGGGGGGGAATGCAATAAGGCCTGTTTATTGATTTGGATCATTCCTTCGTTAAAAAAACTAGATTCATTTGATTAAGATCATCTCCCTTTCTTTCATTTCTCATTTTTATGCAAAACTAACTCCACAAAGTGATCATTTTTGTTTTTTTTTTTTTTCTGTATGAACTACCTATTCTTACAGCAAAGACTAGATATGGCAACGGGATTTTGGGTATCGTCGCTCGCTCATAAGAGACGTGGCAACAATGCAAATAGTAGAGTCAGCAAAATGGCGGCGTTGAGAGTGTTGGAGCATGAGAGAGGGGGCTGTGGCCAGCAGTCCGTTCTCAGCAGGCACAGTTGGATGGCACCGCGGTTCTTCTTGTGGTACTCCGGGAGCTGACCCTCTCCTGGGTCGTGTGGGTGCCACGCCCACAATATCCACGTGGGGAAGTCCTGAAAATAGAAGGGTCAGAGTTTACTTGCAGGGTCAAAATAGCTGAGAAAGTTGGGTCAAAATGTGTGCGGCAGTTTAGTGAATGAATCTAGAATGGAAATCAAGACAAATGGATTATAATGATTTTAATATTATCCTAGCGTAACCTAAATTCGTCATGCTTCAATAGCCGCCCATACAAACAGTAATTTTACATACACATTAAAACTAAGTATTTATTAACTCACTGGTTTATATATATATATATATATATATATATATATATATATATATATATATATATATATATATATATATATATATGTGTGTATGTGTGTGTGTGTGTGTGTGTACAATATATCCTTGCTAATTTCCTCCGTTCACTTTGTACTTTAAAATTCTTCAATTCCAAGATCGTAAAGATTAGAAATATTTGTTTTTATTTATGTAAAAATGTTTGGTCCAAAAAATGACAGAAGTGTTCCACAGTAGATTTAATTTTATTCAAAAGCAATGCAGGTGATTTCCTTTATTTAGCCAAAAGCAAAAGCAAGGAATGCAATTTTGTTTTTTTATGGTGAAAATTGATTAATTCTGATTCAAGCTGAATAGGTTGTCTGATTTTAGGATCTAAGCCTGTGTGGGCAAGCTGTTCTCAAGGTATGGGGTATTTGATGCTGCAGGATATTTTTGGCAGCCCATATATTTGAATGTAGTTCCATGGGTTAATGGCTGAAAAAGGTGTCAGCTCGGGAATAGATAAATATAGCTGCATAAAGTAGTTATGTTTGTCCCTTCTAACTTCAGCCTTGAATACTGGAAGAAGTACTGGAGGTTATTGGAAGTAAGTTTTAGTCACCACATCTGCATTAGCACTTGAAGATAGTAAATGAGAGACTGTGCTATGAAAGCATAATTTAAAAATTGAAAGTCATAAATCTGCTTCATCGTGGAAACAGGGTGACCACAGCTGTTGGGGTGTAATGCTGGAAGCCTTCAGCCTCCCAAACCTGACATCCACCAATGAGATGAGAAAATTGAGGAAAGAAAGTTGGAAGTTGAGAGGTGGAGTGCCAAAATGAGTCAGTATTTACTGCCCAAAGAGGCTGCAAGCCAAATATTCTGTATAGATGTGAAGCCTATGAATTCATGTACACTGACGAGTCTATAAAAACAGTTTGAAACTTCACTGAGGAAGATATGTCAGAAATGACTCTCCATCCAAACCTAGCAGTAAATGGAAATGCACCGAGATACTTCAGTTCTCGTATTTGGTGGGCCCTGGAGTGATATCCGGGGATAGTTAGTTTAAATGATTTGTAGGGCGAAGAGTGAAGAGCTTTCAAGTTGTGGAAACACTGAAATATTGTAAAAGATGAGCTTGAACCACTGTTCAGGTGTTCTCTTGTGTAGGGAAATTTAACCGAAGAGCTTAGGTGCTTTAAATGTTCCCTCGCTTAGACCAAATAATTGTGTGTAGACCGGCAAAAAGTGCGTTTTTGCGAGGTTTTCCTAACGGATACGAAAGGAAACGATTGAAATAGAGTTCTAGAGGAATGACACACAGAGAAACAGAAAGGTCATCTGATTTGTAGGGAGCGTTCACTAGTGTAAGAAAGAGGTTATTGTCATATCGCACAATTCAAGGTTTCCCTTCTGGTGCATAGAATACCTCTGAATATGTTGAAGTGTCTTGATTTAGGTTTTAGTTTTCTGTAAAAGAAAATTATTATGCCGGCTTTGTCTGTCCTGCCACACTTTTTCTGTCCGCCCTCAGATCTTAAAAAACTACTGAGGCTAGAGGGCTGCAAATTGGTATGTTGATCATTCACCCTCCAATCATCAAGCATACCAAATTGCAGCCCTCTAGCCTCAGTAGTTTTTATTTTATTTAAGGTCAAAGTTAGTCATAATCGTGCATCTGGCTACGATATAGGACAAGCCACCACCGGCCCGTAGTTAAAGTTTCATGGGCCGCGGCTCATACAGCATTACACCGAGACCACCGAAAGAGAGATCTATTTTCGGTGGCCTTGATTATACGATGTACAGAAAATTCAGTTGCGACGAAGAAACTTCGACGGATTTTTTGCTTGTTTCTTATTGCTTTTCCTCTTTCTCATTACTTTTCCTCTTTTCTGTTAACACTTCAAAGTATTTACAGTAGGCTCCGAGTCGGTTGAGCTTCAGACTGTCACTCGATGGGCCGGAGTTCAATTCCCGCGGCCGGCTGATGAAGAGTTAGAGGAATTTATTTCTGGTGATAGAAATTCATTTCTCGCTATAATGTTGTTCGGATTCCACAATAAGCTGTAGGTCCCGTTGCTAAGTAACCAATTGGTTCTTAGCCACGTAAAAACAAGTCTAATCCTTCGGGCCAGCCCTAGGAGAGCTGTTAATCAGCTCAGTGGTCTGGTAAAACTAAGGTATACTTACTTACAGTAGGCTTAACGCCAACTTAATAGAGGTGACTACCGAGAGGTGGATCACGTAATTTCAGGAGTGCCATTATATTAAAAAGGGGAAGCCTCACATTCTTGCAGTTCTAAGCTAACGATCACATATTTAAGAAGTCTCTGAGTCCTCTCATGTATTATTATATAAGTATTCACAATAGTATGTTGATGCAAATTTCGCGCAGATGAATTCTTATTGAGATAACTTGACTCGACATTGACTTAGTGGTTTCTCTAACTGCCAGATTTTAGGGACGAGTTCGTGATGAGGGCTGAAGCTTTACGTAATTTATTTTCAAAGCTTGCTGTAATGACCAGCGATGGAAATTGTAAGTTTTTGTCAGATTATGGAAACACTCCCTTCATTTTCGTTGCGTCAGCTCATGCCTAATGCTTTTACGTAAACACAGATGTCGTCAGGGAGATGTATTTGAAGTGTTTTGGACCGGGAGCTTTCATGTATATTAATATTCAGCCTAAAGGGTGCCGGTTTCTTTTCTTGTCGTAGTATTCGACGTGTGGCACTATTTTCGTGTCCAGTCTTTGAGTTTATATCCTGTAACCATTTGCTAGGTGGTGGGAAAAGCTCGGAAAAACTCGTAAAGTTCTGCGGCTGAATGTTAAAAGTGGATCTACTTAATTGTTGAAATGAAATGAACAGAAGCTACTTGTTCCCTTACATGCCGCCAAGTCAGATTGATTGAAAAAAATCGATAACTGATCATGTTTATGTTGCAATCCATTAGAGAGTAGTCTGTCAGAATAGACGTGTCTGGCAGCAAGGAGGTCCATTAATTTTATGCCGTTCTTTGCAGAGGCAGTTCAGCTGTAAAGG
Organism: Macrobrachium rosenbergii; assembly: GCF_040412425.1. Classification (NCBI taxonomy): domain Eukaryota; kingdom Metazoa; phylum Arthropoda; class Malacostraca; order Decapoda; family Palaemonidae; genus Macrobrachium; species Macrobrachium rosenbergii. The sequence continues at coordinate 48,602,341 of NC_089783.1, read as the reverse complement.
AGGCTTTACAGCTGAAGTCGTGCATGAATATTTATTTTTTTTTATGAGACTAGCGTCATGCTTATATCGTCTCAGAAATATTTGTCTCCTAAAAACTGTTTCTTAATGGTTGCGATAGAGGAAGCCAACACATCCGAGGGTTTCTTCATTAAACGATAAAGTTGTGTAATAAAAATATTTCTGTTGCCGCCATATGACTTTTGTGAGATTCGTAAAGAACAGAGGATAAAGGGGGTGAGGTTTTTTGTTTTTTTTAAACTGGTATCTGTTACCCCATGGATAGCAGCTCTTAAAAACTTTGAATTTTGTGAGATTCGTAAAGAACAGAGGATAAAGGGGGTGAGGTTTTTTGTTTTTTTTAAACTGGTATCTGTTATCCCATGGATAGCAGCTGTTAAAAACTTTCTATATGGCTTTATTCAAAGAGGGGTGTATATATAAACTGCAGTATCTGTAGATAAGCAGACTTACATGGGTGTGTGTTTAACTTTTGAATGAATGAAACCGTATTTTACCTTCTTTCTTAAAAGACCATTCAGAGAATAGAGATACAAAGTCTGAAAGAAATACATAAAGAGTTCAATACGAGGCGTAGGTTTAGCATTTCGTCCCCGGAGGCGATGGAACTTCGTACTTTTTGATCGGGGTGCAAAAGAGGTCAGACGAAAAGTCCTTATTTCATTTTCTTTTGAGGTTGCTCGAGCGATACAGCGTTCAGAGTTAAGCTTGAAGTTTAAAAAAGACGTCTTCTCTTTTCAATGGGCTTTCTTTTCTTTTTATTTTTCTTATGTAAGAAGGGAATATTCATAAGGCCTTCAACTCCTCCGTATATGCCAGCTTGTTTGAGAAGGCTTGGAGTGCAGTGAAGTCATGTGGAGTATATTGGTTTTGCCGCCATGTGAAGAAAATCTCTTTAGAAAATCTCTTTGCTTTTGTTATAAGAAAACATATGAAAGAATGCCACTTTTATTGCCAATTGAAGAGTAGCAGACTTGGCAACTTTCATAATTCTTTAAGCCATGTTTTGAGAATCACTCGGTCGTTAACCAATACTTTGTACGTGTGTTGGATTACAAGAATTACACCGTTCCTTGTAAACAGTTTTCCTTATTGTTGACAGTGTTCCTCACGTCATATCTTTCCAGCTCCGTTCTGTTAAAATTAGAAAACACAAGTGACTTAACATACGTATCCCCGTGCAGGTGTAGTGCCGGTAGTAGATCTCACAAGGTGCACTGTAGGCATTACGGAAAGGTGTTTTGCAGCGTCCCGTTGACCCGTAAATGCACCCACTTCTTGGCTTTACTTGACTTCTGCTCCCGCTTCCTTTCTTCAGTTTTGCTGTCCAGCACCTTTAACTCTCACTTCCCGGTGGGACTGTGAGGTTTTCTCCCAGTTCCACCTTTGGATCCTTGTATTTCATTTCCTTTATTTTATGGCTCTCTTTATCCTGCTGTTCAGTCACTCCAAGTCCCTTTTTTTTCACTGTCTTAAGCGCTGATTGGCCAGAAGTACCCCATACAGACTCGAATCCTGGCCAGGACAGATGGTAATCTACTGATTGTGATCTTGGGCACGAACATAGAGAGGGATCAAGAAGAATTCTGATTAGGGATCTCAAAATTTAGAGGTGGGTGTCGGGTGGAGGGGGAGGAAGGATTTATTTGTGGAAAACAGCTTGCAGTCAAATTCTTGATCTAAGTAAATATTAGCGAGTAATGTAGTAAAAAAAGGGCTTCAGAAAAGTTTGAATTTGAAGTAACAGCGAGATATCCATCGATATCATGTATGTAATCATTGCGTAAATTAGTTTAAGAAAATCTTAAATCCAGCTTTTAGTTTTCTGTAAATATATTGTGCCGGCTTTGTCTGTCAGTCCACACTTTATTCTGTCCGCGCTTTTTTCTGTCCGCACTTTTTCTGTCCGCCCTCAGATCTTAAAAACTATTGAGGCTATAGGGCTGCAGATTGGTACGTTGAGCATCCACCCTCCAATCATCAAACTTACCAAATTGCAGCCCTCTAGCCTCAGTAGTTTTTATCTTATTTAAGGTTAAAGTTAGCATAATCGTGCTTCTGGCAACAGTACAGGATAGGCCACCACCGGGCCGTGGTTAAGTTTCATAGGCTGCGGCTCATACAGCATTATACCGAGACCACCGAAAAATAGATCTATTTTCGGTGGCCTTGATTATACGCTGTAGCGGCTGTACAGAAAACTGGATTGCGCCGAAGAAATTTCGGCACATTTTTTACTAGTTTACTAGAATGAAATTATGAGAAGTTATCCTTTATGCAAATAGAAATATGTCGAATTGACAATTTAGATCTAGCCATGCAAGTTGAACTCACAAGAAATTAACCAGGCGTTCTTAGAAGAGCCTTGCAGACGGAAAGTAATAGGTTTTTTGCGGTGTTCTCCTGGGTCCCAATTAACGTTATTTTTTCTTAATTTTCGTCCGTTCAATTCGGCCCTTTCCCTCTTAGCTTTCCATCATTCTTATCTTTACCTTGCCTCTGTTTTCAAATCTCACTGAAGAACAAAATCATCGAGCGAGGTCTTTGAGAAGGGGCCTAGCTCAACCTTTACGAGGACCCTCACAGAACAACAGAACTTTGATACACGTTAGTCAAATTGAATAATGGTTATAGCATAGAAAAATCTGTTACTATTATAAGATTTTTTTTTTACTGTTAGGACTGTCATGATTTTATTGATAATACACCAGGCAGTCTATAAAGATACAAAGAAAAATGCAATAAAGCTATTGTTATTGTTAATTTGCATATTCAGCATTGCAGTAACATCGTAATGAAAATACTGACAAACATCAGTCCAGACTGATGCACTCAAATTAAAACATTGCAAAAACACTACACGTGCCTGTATGCTGTATGAAATAAGAACAATCATAGTATGCTATCAGGACTGGGAAAATTACACACACACACATATTGCATATCTAAATGTAATTCATAATCATTCGAACTTGCAGATTTAAAAAAAAAACACGTCTATACATTCTACCAGCAAACTTCTTGGTCAGCTTTAGCGCAAATAAGAGACCTTCCAGTTACGTGTTTACCTAAAATAAATCACACGTTCAGCTAAAATAGCTTTAAGATCATGAAGTTTGTCCTTTGACAATGTTAATCTAAGTAACTTCTTACGGCACATGTTGTTGCCATTAGAGAGATCAACTCTTCCACGCCAAGTACATATATACCTCTTAAAGATTATTCCCACAAATACATTTAAAGAATCTTGCCGAGGAAGGGTAACCTTATGATAATTCACCTCCATTTCCAATTCTCAACCATCGATACCACACATTTTTTCATATTCTCTACTTTGGACAATGAGTCTGATCTTGGTGATACTTGGCTAAATTTTGTTTATTATGTAAATCGAACTATACAATTCCGACAGTTGGTTGACTTACTAGATAATGTATGGTGATTATTATCTTATCCACATGATTTCCTCCTCTGATGCAACGTTTTCAACGCCGAATTCAGATGTAGATAGCTTTATCTTTTTTTAGGAAACGCCGAAAGTTATGTAAAACCTCGCCTCTTTCAGAAGCATTTATATCTGCCTTGGAACCAGTGAGCCCGCCGTTGCATATTTGTAAATGAGTGGATAAAGCATTGGCTGTAATGCAGTGATCGGCAGTTTAAATCCCCAAGGAGTAACTTATTGTTAGCAGATTCTATCACGGATTTCTGTACACATAAAAGTAAACTCACACTCGCTGCAAAGGATACAAAATTTTCCTGTACTCGTTGCATTAGGAAATGCTCTCCTTTAAAAATTGTTACGTATAAAACACGGAAGGAATTTGGAGTATTATAAAATATTAATTTTCTCGTCCACTTATTTAGAAATAATTGTTTTGAAGTGTATGCATACCGTGTTCTTTGCATGAGTAGTGCTTTAACCGCGAAAGTTCTGCAGGTAATTTGATTTCATTTGTTATTTTTTGTATTTAGTATTATCAAGGACGGTTCAGATAAAACTTATTTTCACTTTTAAAAGTTGCTCGTAAATGCGAATTGATAACCTCTCCATAAGGAAGCTGTTCGAATCATTGACACGTTAGATATGTGCAGCTGAATGTTAGATTTTGTAACAAGTTAAATTATAGTCGCTGGCTGTGCAGAGGAACACACGAATACGCTGAAATAATTTGAATGAAAAATTTGCTTTTAAATTTTATCTTGGGGTAATTTTGCTAGCAAACTTTGTCCTGGGGAAAATGCCACTTTTTCACGTAATTTCCTAAAATTAAAACTTCAGAGGCAGAAGGAAGAAATAAAGCTTTTATGCATCACTTTGTAATGTTCAGAAGAGCTACTAAATCTGAAAGGAGGAAGGGTCATGTCGAATCTTAATAAACCCACCGTTCAGTTCATTCTTCTGCTTTTAACTGTGGAGACTAAGCTGAAATGCATGAGTAAAATGAAAGCTCTTAATATGTTTGATTAGGAAAACTGCAATGAACTCATCACTGAAGAAGAATCATACACAAAGAACTGATAGAAAATTATCACGTGATAAAAGGAGGAAGATTGGACGAGGAAAAACTGGCTCAGGATGGAGTATGAACATCTGTCAAAGGGCCTTTTGACCTCTTTATGAAGGTAATTTAAACTTGGGCGCCCAACATCACTCAAGAGTTGAATGCCGGGCGTGGGAGCGTTGGGCGGGAGAATATATGCGACTTGTTTCTTGAAATAATATCATCGCCCGCCATAATAATATGATGTCGCGCTATCAGATGCCTTGAGGGATGGCGCTTTTAGTACAGTTTGGGTTCAGGAGACAGTTAAAAAAAATTTTCTTTGCTCGGCATCAATACTTTGCTCCGTTAGTGTTTATTTCCTGAACGGTATTTGATAAGTGACGACAAATATAGGGAAGGTGATGCTGCATTTATGCCGTGATTGCCACTTGAAGTTTATTTTTTCATTTTGCATTTCTGTGCTTGTAAATGCTTTTATTTTTCTCTGCTTAGAATTTTCTCAGATCGGATTTTTTGATTATATTTCCTGGTGATTCCGTAAGTTTTTGAAATTGTGATGTTATCAGACATTGATGTTTTTTGTGGTGCACCTTTCTTTTGACATTACTGCCTATATTCCTAAGAGATGCGTCTGCCAGGACTTTGTGTCTGTACCACCAAAATTAGAAAAAAAAAATGTTGGTGTTTATTATGATTTTTTGAACTGGAGACAAGGTATAACAAATCGGTATGTATATTTTTTTACCGTGGAAGTGCTCCTCTGTAAATGCTTTTATTTACTATGTATGTATATGTAGACAAACTATTCTCTTCAGAAGAGTTATGTTAAAAATGATTGACTCTGCAAATGTAGAAGATCGGAAATCCTCATTTGAATTATCCAAATGAGAAACATTATCCTTATAAAAATGTCACATTATGACTTGATACATCCAAGCACATGGAAATCCGTGCAATTAACATTTGTCCCTTGGCACGGCAACTTCCGGAATTGATATATTTTTATCCGATTTTTTTTTATATACAGGAACACACATCCAGTGTTGATGACCACTGCTACTGTGACGCAAAATACCTAAATCAATCATTCAGTCAGTCACTGTACAATAAATATATTGTGGCTTAATAACTCGTCATACCTGACTCAATCATTCAGTCAGTCAGTCGATGAATTTGTTAAATAATAAATATATTATGATTTTAACTCCCCGCAATACTTGATCAAGCTCCGTAGAAGGGTAGCGCCGTCAGTGCACATCATGCGGTGCATTGTAGGCATTACTTAAGGTTCTGGTTCTTGCAGCGTCCCTTCGGCCCCAAGGAGCAACCCCCTTTTACTGTACCTCCGTCCATATTCTCTTTCTTCCACCTTACTTTCCTCAGCCCTCTCCTAAAAATTGATTCTTAGTGCAACTGCAATGGTTTTCCTCCAGATACACCCTGCCAACCTTTTTACTGTCGATTTCCGTTTCATCACTGAATGACCTGTCAGGTCCCAGCGCTGGAAAGGATCCCAGTAATGTTCAGTAAATAATTACAGACCAATTTTTTGAACAAGTTGCTTAAGCAGATTACTAGAGAAAATGGTAAATGCTCGACTAACATGTCACATTCGAGAAAATAAAATTTTGACTCCCACTCAATTCGGGCCACAGTGTGACATATGCTACATTAGATTCTCTCTCTAACTTAGAAGATCATATACGTAGAGGATTTTAATGAAAACAAAATACTACAGCCATCTTTTTTGACAATGAAAAGACATACGATACTACGTGGAGGTATGCTACATTAAAATCTTTATATAAAAATAGCATCCGTGGACATTTACCTAGGTTTATCCAAACCTTTTTGACTGATCGCAGTTTTCAGGTGAGAATTGATGATGTTTTGTCCAGAACATTTCCATTTGAAAATGGTGTTTCCAGCAACGTACTAACTGGGAAGACTATTTTAGAAATTTTAAATAATGACGTTGAGGTAGATAACCTTATGAGTTATCTGAAAGAATCTGGTTATTTTAATGAGATATGATTTCAGTATATTTAACAAAGATTTTAGTCATATTTATTCTTATACTAAGTATATATTTTGAATATAAAAGTTTAGTATATACTTATTTTTTTGTTGGTTTAATATCATTCTTCTTTTTTTACGTTCGTATTTTTTTTTACTGTAATCATTTATTCATTATCAATCATATCATTCATATCACCTTACGGCGCTGAATAATCCTTTACCACAGAATTCAAACATTGACAAGTTCTAACTCGTTGTCAACAGAGTATCAATAGGTGAGTAGTTCTAACCACTTATTGACAGTTCCTCGTTGGACGAGTCGGTAGGCCTGAGTTTGAGTCTCCGACCAGCCAATGAAGAATTAGAGGAATTTATCTCTGGTGACAGAAATTCATTTCCAGGTATAATGTGGTTCGGATTCCACAATAAAATATAGGTCCCGTTGCTAGGTAACCAGTTGGTTCTTAGCCACGTAACATAAGTCTAATCCTTCGGGCCAGCCCTAGGAGAGCTGTTAATCAGCTCGGTGGTCTGGTTAAACTAAGGCAGTGGTTCTCAATCTTTTTCTAGTGATGGAAACAATGTAATCATTACCGTGGCACCCTTTCTTCACCATCCCACCATATCGCACGAATTAACTCCTTATTTAATGAATAAAATTGTTATCCATATTCAAACCAAAATCAGCTCGCTGTACATGCAGAAGAGCATATCAGAAGAATTAGATAAACATAATTAGAGTAAACACGCTGATAATAACTATACAAAGACTTCTGCAAACTTTTTTTTGTTTTTGCTTACAAATGTTCATTGAGATGATCTAGCCAAGACAAAATTCATGACAATCTTGCGGCACGCCCAGGCACTGTCTGTGGCACCCCAGGGTGCCACGGCACCCAGTTTGAGAATCACTGAACCAAGGTACACTAAAAAAAAAAAAAGACTTACATTGACATTTATGTCGTCGTCGGTGTATGGGGTGATGGGCCTTCGCGCGCGGATCATGGTGTGGGACTCGTTCTGCCTGCCGTCCACCAGCTTCCAGTCCTGAGACTTGTCGAGTATCGGTTCCCCGTTCTTTGGCGACCAGTAGTCCTGGTGGAGGAGTGAAGAGATAAGGAAAAAAATGTGAGATTTCCGGTGCTCTTTGCTTGAAAGGTAATTATGTTTGCGTTTAACAGTAGAGTGTGAATTGTTTGATGCCTGTTTAGTGGCCTGTTAGTTAGATTTTAAGGAATTTAATAACCAGTGTTATTTCCAAAGGCTACAATATAATGTATATATAAAATATATATAATTTATTTACTTAACTTCTTGAGCAGTCTGTCAGATATTTAATTCTAAAGCTACTAATGATGCATGGATGAATAAAAAGTAGTTTTGTTTTCCTAGTAAATATGAATGATATATATATATATATATATATATATATATATATATATATATATATATATATATATATATATATATATATATATATATATTATATATTTTTTTTTTTTTTTTTTTTGAGGTCAGTTTTTGACATGCACCAGCAACATTGGTACTGCAAACCTCAAAATGAAGGTGACCTTTGTTTTAGGTTCTAGATGACGCGGGATGATTGTTTGGTCTCCCTGACTGAAACATTTGTTTGTCTTGGAAATCTTAGGAATGTCTTGGAAATCTTAGGAACCTATTTAAATTTTCTTGGGCCCTTGAAGATCTGAAATTCCAGTTGTGTAACTAAATATTGATATTGCTTCCATCCTCATCAATCATTGATATTCTTGATGTTGTTATGAAGGCAGATGCTGTTCAAGTTAAAGAAGTTAAGTGTTCAGCGTTTCATTTGTAAAATAGCTTAAAAATGATTAGTCGACAAGTGACTGAAGGGGTGTGATTATCCTTGTTATTTCTCCTTATATTCGTAGAAATAGTTGTTAATTCTTTTGGAAAATGCTGTGCTACATTTACCTCACTTTAGTACTTTTTTGAAATATGTTAAATGACGTTAAATGAATATATCTATATTTATATTATATATATATGTGTATAAATATATATGTGCATGTTTTAGTGTATATATATATATATATATATATATATATATATATATATATATATATATATATATATATATATATATATATATATATATACTTTAACTTTATCACGTACACAATTATTTTTCTGTGCATTAGTAGAATTACTATTAGGACCTCATTCAAACTGGATGGAGTAAATATCTCCACTAGATGCCATCCAGTTTGAATGAGGTCCTGTTAGTAATATATATATATATATATATATATATATATATATATATATATATATATATATATATATATATATATATATATATGTGTGTGTGTGTGTGTGTGTGTGTGTGTGTATGTGTATGTGTGTATGTGTGTGGGAGAGATAGATTAATAGGTAGACAGGTAAGGGTCTATAAACTTTCATGTATAGAGTTGAAGTGTGGACACTGAAAGGAAAAAGGCTTAAGCTTTTGAGGTGAATCATTTGCCTAGGAAATGAGGCGTTAGAAGAACTGAAGGGGTGAAAAGTGTCTGGATATACAGAAGGGTAAAAAGGTTAACTTGAGTGAAAGGAGGGATCAGAGTGTTTTGAGATGGTTCGGTCATGTGGAAAAAGCGAGAGCAAATGGTTGGTGAAATGAGTTAGGAGTTGGTGGGTGGAATGAGTTGGTGGTTCGGAAATAACAGGAAGGAGGAAAATAAAAAGACATAGAGATTGCTGAATGTGTGGAAGTAGTTAGAGAGGTAATGAAAATGAAGTGTTTTGATCTCCAGGGAGCGCCTTGTGCCTTGAAATTTTTGGAAGTTTTATGCAGAAGAGGGTTCATCCAAGATTCAGGTGGAAAAGTATGTGTATTTGGTAATGAAAGATGTGTTGTTTATATATATATATATATATATATATATATATATATATATATATATATACAATATTATATATATATATATATTTATAATTTATAATTATATATATATATATAACTGTATATATATAATTTATAATTATATATTTTATATAAATATATATATGTATATATATATATATATATATATATATATATATATATATATATATATATGTATATAAATAAATAAATATATATATATATGTATGTATAAATAAATAAATATATATATATATATATATATATATATATATATATATATATATATATATATATATATATATATATATATATATATATATATGTGTGTGTGTGTGTGTGTGTGTGTATTATTACTTTTAAAAAAGCAAAAGCTATATACTTGTATATACAAAGTATGATGGATAAATACTTAAGCACATTCGGACATCCATACGCAGAGACGTTTACGAGCGCACCTATGCAAGCAGCGTGTTTCCATGAATGTTATTAAAAGATTGCAGTTCGAAGCTAATTACCCTTAGGGGATCAATTTCATAATTTTAAATTCAGCGAAAAGCAAATAAGAGAGAATAAGTGATTTGTAATTTGGGTTCGAAAAATCAGGATTCGTTTCCTGGCCACGTTATATATTAAGATAAATGATTTTTGCTTGTGATCAGTTAAAATTAAAATTAGCGACTGCTTTCTGGAATTAGTGCTAAATATTTTAAGTCTTTGATTTAAAGACCGTGATTTATGAATTTATTAAGTTGAGAAAAGTTTTTTTTAAATTAATTTTGCTCAGAAGACTCAACGTTCAGAAATTTCAGACAGTATGAAGTCCATTCCTTGACAGGACTCATCAGCTTTTGCAAATTACGATTCATTATTATTATTATTATTATTATTATTATTATTATTATTATTATTATTATTATTATTATTATTATTATTATTATTATTATTCAGAAGGTGAATGTCAAATCTTGTCGTAGTAGATTGCACTTGCTCAGTTGCACGTCTTTTTTTTCAATCATGAAAGGCGGGAATGATAGGAAGATCCTCAATTGTAATTAATTATTTTGATCAATCTTCGATTATTTTTCTTGTTCCCAGATGAATTGCCGTAATTTGTCATATGTTGTGGATACAAGGAGAATACGACATTGCATCAAGAAAATAAGTTGTAGCAAAAAAAAAAAAAAATATCGAAAAAGTGGTTATATGCCATCGAACACTAAACACTAAATAGAAATATTCATATAGTAACATCGGAAGACCTTTTGCCCCCATTCAGAAAAATTTTTATAGTAATCTTTGGGGACAGAAACTCCATTGGTGAATGCTTCTTTGAAATCCGAGATGTTGGTTTTAGTAATTTTTTGTTTTAACCTAAATGGTTTATAATCAAAATAATTGTTTTGGAGTCGATGATCGTAGTCGTTTTGATTCCAGATTGCTTACGTAATTCAACCAATCTTCAGTTTAATCATTAACTGGATTAAATTTTCGCGTGGTTGGTACGGTGGGAAATATGAGCACTTCAATAGTTGGAGCCCACCAGTGATTATTTATCTGTAACTTTGTCGAAATAGGATTTCATACCAGAAAAACACGTATATGTGATTCACTCCAGCTGTGTGAGACTTCTAAATTAAACTATGAGTAGCGGGTAGTATGTATGTATGTATGTATGTATGTATGTATGTATGTATGTATGTATGTATGTGTGTGTGTACTTTCTTTGATTGATGCTTTTCATTTGCGTGTTTGTGTATTTAAATGAAGACATAAAAAAAATTTGCAACGAGGAATTGCTCATCAACACTCAATTTCCCCGTCAGTTTCCTAAAGGCTTTTGTGTTACATTTAATCATCCTACAAGTCTCGGGCGTTAAAGAAGATTATCTTTCACGCCATGTTTTATGAACTCTAATCATGACTTAAGTCTTTCAGGTCATCCTTGTGTCCGCAGCTCTTACGTTTTGGGCGAAACGTACTTGTAGAAACATTCCTTTTTCTAATATTTACAAGCGTACGTTATTCCTCTTTCGGTCTGATTATTGTATTAGTCGACGTTTATTTTGTGGTCCCAAAGGAACAGACTTTTGGACGCCTTAAGGATAAAAAGTTTTTCCGGGATGTCCGTAAAATTAATGAGTGTTCTGTAACTTTGTAAAATTATAGCAAGAGAAAAGTTCTTTTTATTAATTATTACTTTGGTGTTAGTGAAACACTGTAACGACAAAACTCCTCAGTTTCAGTTATTTTTTTATCTCCAATTCGTAGTCTGAACGGACGAGATGACTAATACACTGTCCCTTTACGCAAGGGTGAAAAATGTCCGCCACAGAAGGAGTTGGTTTGCTCAGAATTTCAGATCTTTTTTCTAATATAAACTCTGTAGGCCTATACACGACAGCCTTAGCTTCAGTTATGGCTCAAGATTATTCTGTCGTTATCTATGATTTTGTGATTATGTCCTGGTTATATTGTGTCGAAAAAATTTCGTTTGTATTTTGTAAAATAGATGTCCCTTATTGTATTACAACTTGTGGAAAATGAGTCAGCAGGGTGTACGGCTGGCAAGTGGCTTTAATCATTATTATAAATCCTAATTATTATAACAGAAAAATTAAATCACTACATCAGACAATATTATTCAGAGGATATTCCACCTTGCTTCTGATCCGTGGTGCTATTCATGTCCAGGGAATTATGGAATGGTGCAAGTTGTGGATTGGGTAATCAGTTGTCAAAGTTTTACTAGGTTTCAGCCTCATGCACCACAAAATTGACGAACTGATCCACCCCTTGAAACAATGTTTCAATCAGTAATTTTTATAATCTGACATGATACTACTGGCTGAAACAAGCAGAATATTCATTAGCTCCTTTATTGAAAAGATTTCAAATAGAAACAAAAACCAAAATAAAAAAACTCTTTAGATTATGAAAAAGCTCTTTGAAAATCTTTTTCAAAAAGTGTACTGAAACCCTTTTGTGGATGTTCTTCACCCAAACAGTCTGGATTTTCTAGGATCTCATTTATATCTTTGATGCAAAGCGAATTCGTTGAGAAGTAGCTTAGAATAACATACCAGGATGAAGAAAGTCAATAGAAGGCTAGCCTAATTAGCAGTTATATTTCACTGGAACATGTTGAAGAAACTTTTTTTTTCAGTGTAGCTTGCTTTCTTTAAATAGCAATTACGTTTCACTGGAACATGTTGAAGAAACTTATTTTTTTCAGTTAAGCCTGCTTTCTTTAAATAGCAATTACATTGCACAGAAACATTTAGCTTTTAATAGTAATTACATTTCACTGGAATATGTTGAAGAAACTTTTTTTCAGTTAAGCCTGCTTTCTTTAAATAGCAATTACATTTCAATGGAACATGTAGCTTTTAGTAGCAAATAACATTTCACTGTAACATATTGCTTTTAATAGCAATTACATCTCACTGGAACATGCTGAAGAAACTTTTTTTTTTTGTTAAGCCTGCTTTCGCTAAATAGCATTTACGTTTCACTGTAACGTGTTGAAGAAACTGTTTTTTATCAGTTAAGCCTGCCTTCTGTAAATATCAATTACGTTTCAGTAGAACATGTTGAAGAAACTTTTTTTTTTCAGTAAGCCTGATTTCTCTAAATAGCATTACGTTCCACAGGAACATGTTGAAGAAACTGTTTTTTTTTTTCAGTTAAGCCTGCTTTCTATAAATAGCAGTTACGTTTCGCTGGAACATGTTGAAGAAACTGTAACCGAGTTGTGTTCAGGTCCGAATCCAACAGATATTTTTGCTGTTGAAGGTAAATGCTCTTTGGGGAAAGTTTATAGTAGAGGGATGAGGTGATTTAACGAACAAATTGCCCGATAGTGAGCCGTTTAATCATTCAGTGAGAAGGAAAACTTTTACCTCAGTAGTAAGAGAGATAAGTTTACAGTTAGACTGGATGTTCTCCGCCCAGTTTGCCAAATGTAGAAGTCTTGAAATAAACTGACAAACACGAAGCCACCTTTCCTGTGAGCTAGTCTGGGAAAACGCTTCTTTTTTTATCAGCCTGATTTTCGCTGATTTTTTTTCTATTTATGTTTTTTGGTAAAAATCAGTACGAACGAAGCGAGAGATGCAACAAACCAGCACTCAAAATTTCGATTGACTGTTCTCAATGCTAATCTCAGTAATCGTCCTTAAAGAAAGATTGTTATAAGTGAAATTGAACCGATTTCCGACTTTCTTGAATGAATGTTGCCTTGTTTTAACACACACAGGTGGTCTGTGTATGTGAATGTATGTATGTGTAACGAGGACAGAATTAACACTCTTTTGAAAGTGTACGTAACGTGCTCCAACGATCTTATTTCATGGAACGGAGGCGTATGTATCACGGCAATACATCTATTTTTCTCCCTCTTTCTCTCTCTCTCTCTCTCTCTCTCTCTATCTCTCACCGTGTATCACCTCTCTCTCTCTCTCTGTGTATCGCCTCTAGAATCATCGTTTTCTTGAGTTCACTTGGGAATCTCGCTCATTCTCACCAAATCAATTAAATGGACTATTTAAAGAAACGCAATAGTTTCTCAAAAATAGGTTTATTATTCAAATAACCCAACAAGAAATGAATAAAACAAAGCAAAGATTAAAATGCATAATAAATGAAATATCGAGTTAGATAACTAAACTCTGAACTGCAAAACACTTCTGATTAAAGAAGTTCTATGGCTAATAGCCTGAAAATATCCAAACTCACACATACTCCCCAAATCAATAATTAGTCATGTCAAAACCAGTCTACCACATGTTATTCAAACAACACTGTCCACCGACATCTGTCCACAGACATCTGTCGGAAGAATAAAACATGATGTTAATGAAAATGCAAAACACAATAATGGAAAGTGTAAAATGCTGCCAAGATATGGCAAACGTAACATGACAAAACAATAATATAAAAGAGGTATGAATATTCATATTAAATCTCCCACACCAGTTCAAAAGTTCATAATGATTAGAAAATCATGGTAAAAATCACAAGTTCAATTTTTCCCATAAAAACAGAGATTTCAAAGTCTACCTTATCTGCCGATTTAAGCCTGGATCCTCTCCAAAGCTACGTCTAGACAACTGCAGTTCTATCACGTTAATGAACGATCAAACTCACTTTTAGGGCAGATTTTGGCGTAATCTAGATCAAATTAACGCACGTACTCACAAATATACATTTTGAAGATCACCTGACCGGCAATATTGCTGAGGAATCAAACTATTTGTTGAACACAAAGATTTTACCTCGAGTCTCTCGACCTAGTTCCATCTGACTCCATAAATTCTTTCATCACATCTTAAAGCATTAATGAAATGGATGTGTCCTTTAAAATTGTAGCAGCCATATTTTCTGAAATATTATGTATGTATGTATGTATGTATTTGTATGTATGTATGTATGTATGTATGTATGTATGTATGTATGTATCTATATATATATATGCATGTAATATAGGATATTTATGTATGTAGAATAATTTCTTGAGTTCAGCTTGGGAACCCAGGTTTAATTGAGGGTCATTCCTTGTCTAGATTTTCCTACGGAATCCAAAGGGTAAAGTGCATCATCCAGAGCTGTTTCTTCTCTGTCTCTTTTCTTTCTCCAGTTTAAAGACTCGCTCTGATTAACAAAAAAACACGAAGGCAGGAAGCCGTGTTAAACCCAATATCTTGCTGTTGGGGAAAGTAGTATTTGTAGGAAAGAGGGAGAATGGATAGATATATAACCTCGATCTTGTCTTGGAGAGGTCACACAATTCAAAAGGCTAAATCATCCTCTTAAAAGCCTTAGGCGCTATTTTTTCTGTTACTGTAAATGAAGGATGCATTTTTTGAATAATGCTCAGATTTCTGGAGAACTTCTTCCTTTGCCATCTTTCTCGACAGGACTGAATCAGAGTTAATTGGATGTCAATGACCGCTCACTCATTTCTTCATTAGGTCCATTTCATGTTCACCTTGAGGTGTCCTTTCTGTGGTAGGTATTTCAGGGAGAGAGCCCTTCCAGACAGGCTCGTAACACCTGTCGAGCCATTTCTTCTTGCATTTATTGTCCAATCAGCAGTCCTTGCTGTGTTTTGTTGGGTAAAAATGTATCTTTTCATCTGCTGCCAAAGTTTGGAACAATCTCGCTGCATCCTTCCTCCATGAAATCTACGTCTATTTTTAAGGAACAGATGTATCACCTCCACCGTGATGTAAGCTCTACATTTTACTCTCATATTCTCTTCCTTTTTTTAGTATCCTTTAGGTCTAAATATATACATGTATATATATAGCACACACACATACATTATATATATATATATATATATATATATATATATATATATATATATATACATATACAGTATATATACATATATATATATAATTATATGTTTGTATTATATGCATGTATGTATGTATGTATGTCTATATGTCTATATATATGTATATATATATATACATACACACATACACATTAGGTAGCCGCATCAGATTGCACGACGTTCAGAACGATCTTTTATTCTTTTTTTCTTTTGCGTCGTTTGACACGAGAAAATAACTTTTTCGTCTCTTCATTTCTCATTTTTCTCCCAAGTGCTTTCTCTACTCTCTCTCTCTCTCTCTCTCTCTCTCTCTCTCTCTCTCTCTCTCTCTCTCTCTCTCTCTCTTTACTGTACACTTAACGATTCAGTTAATTTCAGTAGTTTTAAGTCTTTCCCCATTTAAAACATTTGTCTCAAGTCCCCTCTCTTCAAAGGCTCTGCAAACTTTTCGCAATTTTCCTGGCGTCACATTCACCATGACTCATCTTCAATCATCCGGCCTTCATCTGTGTGTAACATTTACTCTTAAAAAAAAAACCCGAGTCAAACATTTTTTCATTCATCCTCAAGCAAACTCGCAATACACCTCCATCAGTGCTTCCATTCCCCCTCTTCACTAATCAACATTCGTATCCTCTGTAGGTGGTAGCCAGCCATCTTACCTCCCATGTACCTCCTTTTTTCAATAGCCCGCAATATTTTCTCGGATATATTTCGCTACTTATGTTAGACTCTAACGTTAGAGCGTCCCTTCTTCTGTGAAAATCATACGGAATATGTTGGAACTGTAATTTGGTTGAGTTTGCCCACACGATGGATATAGGCCTACTTTCATACATTTGTTATATTTTGGAGCGAGGAGTATTTTACCTGTTTTGATAGTCTCGTTTCAAGCGAAATCGGATGCCAGTGCTGTTACAAAAATTTTGAGGTTTCTAACGAAGCATGCAAAAAGTGATATCTCTGTCATTCGCCAAAAATTATACAGATATAATATCCGCAGTAAGTTTAACAGCTGAATATATATATATATATATATATATATATATATGTATGTATGTATGTATATATATATATATGTGTATATATATATTATATATATATGTATGTATATACATATATGTGTATATAGATTATATATATATATATATATATATATATATATATATATATATATATATATATATATATATATATTTATATTATATATATATATATATATATATATATATATATATATATATATATATATATATATATATATATATATATATATATATATATATGTGTGTGTGTGTGTGTGTGTGTGTATGTATGATTGTGTGTGTGAGAAATAGTAATAGCTAGTGTCCCCTTAATTTTTCGAATTCTTCACACTATTTGGACACGCTCTTCACTACAAAGGTTCAGATCCAAATGCAAGAATATGAAGTAATTCTGAATGTTCATATCAGCATCCGAACCTGCATCCAGAGTATCAGAACGAGGTCATGTTGCCGACCTGACCACAGTAAAGTGACCTCGTTCAGATATTTTGGATGCAGGTTCGAATCCTGATGCTGACGCCAGAATCATTTCATATACCTGCATTTGGATCTAAGGCTTCGTAGTGACAAGTGTATCCAAATAGTGTGAAGAATGAAGAAGTTAAAAGGCTATTGTGGTTATCAATTATATACGCATCTGGTAAATGTATATATGTATAGATATACGTGCATACATACATACATACATATATATTAACTTTATCATATATACAGTTGTTCTGTGCATTAGTAGAATTACTAACAGGACCTCATTCAAACTGGATGGTATCTGATGAATAAATACTCCATTAGATACCATCCAGTTTGAATGAGGTCCTGTTAGTAATTATACATATACATACATATATATATATACTGTGTATATCTATCTATATATATATATATATATATATATATATATATAATAAATTATACATGTATATATATGTATGTATATATATATATATATATATATATATATATATATATATATATATATATATATATATATATATATATATATATATACATACACACATATACACACACTACCTGACCAACCCGGCGCTGCCTGGGAAAACTCTGACTGACAATCGATAAACTCGCTCTGAACTCTCTCTCTCACTCTCTCTCTCTCCTATAGATTAGACACTAATGTCTGTTGCTTTCGGTTATTATTACATGTCACCCTCTTCCCACACCCACCCCCTTTGGTGCCAGTGAAGTCTTCTTCCCCCCCCCAACAGTGTTCTTTTCCAGATAGTAAGTCATATGTATACTGAAATGAGGTATGATAAACCCATAGAGTTTATTCATTTACTAACTCTATAGGCAGAACCAGCCCTTTTTCAGGGAAGCCATTCCCACCCCCACCCCTTTGGTGCCCTTTGGTGCTAGTGGTGTTTTACCCCACGGTATTCTTTTCCAGATAGTAAGTCATATGTGTACCAAGTTTGGTTGAAATTGCTCAATGTATTTCAGAGTTATGCTTGAACATATATACACAAGCACACACACACATGCACACACACCCAAACACATACATACATGCATACATACATACATACATACATACATCTGTTATTATATATAAAGATTTGTATATTCACATACATGTATATGTGTGTATATATATATATATATATATATATATATATATATATATATATATATAAACAAGATTTCTTTGCAACTTTGGCAAAATATCTTACAATGTGTCATCAATTAACAGGGAATCATTAACCTTTCCATTATTCACCATCAGTATTGGTTTTATAAAGATAAAACCTCACTCTGCTAGTCTACTCTCCTGACTTATGCTGCTGGGCGCCCCTCTGCTAGTAGACTCTCTGCTAGCCTTCCCCACGACGTCACTCTGCTGATTTACCTGGCGACTTCCCTCTGTCCAGAAGTCACTGGTAGACTATGCTCGAGTCCTACTTGACGATTCCCTTACGCTCCTATGCTGAAGATTGTCGTCTCCAGCTGCTACCCTCTGCGCGCTGTCTTGCTAGCCCACCAGCGCCCCTATACCTTGAGTGACAACACCTCCGCTGACGCCATACTGTAGAAACCTGGCTCTACAAAACCTCACGTCTTGTCCACGGACTAAGGTAATGCCATCGGAAGTTGTATGTCGGCCTTGCCTAACTTTGTCCTACCTGTTTTATAGTGCTGTGATTTTGATTGTGGTGGAGATGGTGATCAATAGTGGTCTAATTTAGTGGTTATTTGCGTACTTGGGCTGTAACAGTAATTGTTACATGATCAGTGCTTTGATATTTTGCCTATGTAAATTCATTGTCATTTTACTCGAGTCCATTCGTATGTTTTCAACTTTCATGCTCTTGCAGATTTATGGTTTTCAAGTACCTGTTGTGTGCTATCAACTGTAGATCAACGGTGTCACCTTCCTGCATACCCAAGTGCCGTACCTGGTCAAGATATCCGGCCTGTCAGTGGTGCCATGTTCTCGCTTAATGTACCCTTCCTGTGTATTCTTTGGATCCTACCTTATACATGTTGCTTGTTAGCCTACGAAAGGCCTAGTGTTTAAAGATTGCAGTTTGTGGCACTTTTCTCTAGTATTTATGATTTGAGCAACATTATCTTGACAGTGCCACAGAGCTCCATTGTTAGCCCCTGTACATATTTCATCTTCTGATTGCTTTTAGTGAATTATACTATTTAGTGGACACCCTAAGTTTACCTCCAATCCTTACTTTATTGGTAAATTTTGAGTATTTTCCACTTATAACTTTTCTGTTCACCGGAGTGCAGCCACCCTTAGTCAGGTGTAATTATCAAAGGTCATATTTAGAGCCATCCTTTTATCCTCACGACAGCAGCGAACGTGACAATATATATATATATATATATATATATATATATATATATATATATATATATATATATATATATATATATATATATATATATATATATATATATATAGTACGCAAAGTTGATCCAGTGTTTATATGCTTAAGCGCATTGCCTTCAGTTATGTGAAAAATTTATATGTGTGTCATTTGTAATAGAGTAAGAGGAAGAGAGACTGAACTGAATACTAGAAACATGTGAAGTACGCAAAGTTGATCCAGTGTTTATCTTTTGAATGCTTGGAAGCGCATTGCCTTCAGTTATGTGAAAAATTTATAAGAAAAAACTGCATGGCTAAATCCGCTTCAAAAGAATTCTATTTACTAGTAATTAGAAGTCGATCGTCCCGCAGGATTTCCTATTCGCAACCTGGGAATTTCATGCTTTCGTTCGTCTGTACTTACTTCAAATTTGTTTTCTCTTCTTGTCAGTTCCTCTTTTATAACCTTTATTATTTCTAGCATGCTATATTTGTACTCGTTTTCATTTGCAAACGCTCTTATATTTTCTTGTGTTTCCATGGGATTCTTACTTCCTCTGTTTTTCATCTGTTTTTTTTTTCGGAAGAAATTCTTCTCTCAACGCTCATCTTGTGCCGTTTATATTACTTTCTCTCTCTTCTAGTGTAGACGGTGTCAGTGACCCTATAGTTGTGACGCCAGTTTAAACACATATATTTTACTGTTGTAGATATTCCTGTTTTGTATATTTAATGTTACGATTCACTCTGCGTGGCTGTAATCAATCTAATGGCTTACGTCTACTCAGTAGAGCTCATTTGATGAAAAATGGTACCCACATTTGTGAGGAAGTTATGAAAATTTTCATTACTTTTATTGGGCTGATCTGTGTTTTTATTTATTTATTTATTTCCAGCATAAGACCTTTAACTTTGAAGCACCGAACGGCAAGAGTTCCATTTCCATTGAAATTCAGCGGTCAGTCCCTTTGAGCGGTGTGCTGTGTCCTGCATTCCCTGTTCCTTCCAGTCTGACATGCATATTTCACTTCTTTTTCTATCATTATTCTTTTCCCCAATTTCCGCCCGATGGTGGTGCCTTCATCTTACATGCATCCACTCTCTTCTTGACAGAGTCCTGGTCTTTCAACCCCAGAAGCCACTGCTTTAAGACAGGGCTACCCGTGATGCAACGGTCTTCCTTCGAAGATCCGAATGGAAGCCCTTAGCATGAAGAGGAGGGGGCGGGCGGGGGAAGGGAGAAGGAGAGGAAGGGCGAACCAGTGAAGTCTGCCACCCACCAGATGGTGTGCGAGTCGTTGCGTACTGAATCCCCAGACCTCTCTTATTTCGTCTCCTGTACTCCCATCCAATCCAATCCACTCCCCACCCCCACCCTGTTATCAGCAAAACTTATTAATGTATTACTGTCAAGGGTGATGTTTCATGAGCTTCATTTGCTTGAAGACGTTCGAAGAACGCAGAAAAGCAACTGTTAGCATAAATAATAGGGTATTGGCATGGAAACACTTTATTAACTGATTTTATCGTTAAATACGAAGAAGAAAACATTGCGGGTTGTTTCAACATAGTCTTAGATGTCTTAAAAAAAAGTGGGGGGGGGCATGCAAGCTCAAGTATAATACGCCAATGTGTGTGCGTGTTTGTACATTTTATGTTGAATAAGTTCGTGTTCGTTTTTATTATTTGGATGTATGTATGTGTAAACACGTTACAGTCTGTCTGTACTTAATTTTGTTCAACTGCCATCGCATCATTTGAAAACAAGAAAGGAATCGTATGGACTTGTTACGATGTCATTCATTGTTTTGACGTATATATATATATATATATATATATATATATATATATATATATATATATATATATATATATATATATATATAGTGAATTAGATAGTTGGTATTTAGCCATCTGCATGTAGTGGGTATAGCTAGGTAGAGAAGAGCAAGGGGGAAACTCATTCCAGTATATTATTTGAAAATTCTTCTTTCTCTGCATCTTTTCCCACTCCCAGTGGGGGTCGATGTTTCTGACAGCTTTCCTCCTCCACCTGGCTCGGTCAAACACATTGTCCTCTGACAATTTTTTGCCTCTCAGATCTTCCTTAACAACTGCCATCAATATATTTGAAAACAGGAAGAGGAATCACTTGCATGTTTTTAACATTAAGCCGTTTCCCTTAATGAAGATTGGAACCAGAGAGAGAATCAAGATAACGCCACTGTGACATTATTGCTTAAATTGCTGAGCCGTGGATGAAATCTCAGTGCAGAAAATGTTTATATCATCTGCCCATTACACCTACACAGAAGGCTCATCAGCACTGCATTGAAACCATACATTCACTGCACCATTTACTTCCTTCATATTCTCTGTTGTCCTTCATGGATATTTACCCCCCTTTCTTCCCATTATCTCTCTCACTCCATCTTGATATTCCTCTCCTCTTTCGTTATATATCTACGGGAAAATATATTTTGTTAACTAGAGTGAAGCCTGAACATAGTATCGAGGTCATTTACTAGAGTCATGGTTTTGTTACCTCATCATAAATTTTAAGAGAGATATAGAGTAAATTTTAAGAGAGATATACAATAAACTTTAAGAGAGACATAGAGTAAATTTTAAAAGAGATATAGAGCATAGCCGTATCCATTGAGTATATAGCTAATTAGATAAAAATCTCATAACTTCACAGACGTGTTTTATCGTCGCAGATGTTTGTGGTGGTGTGCCTTGTAATCAATAATCTTGGGCCTTACTAAAATCTAAGGCGAAAACGCATCATGATTAAGATTTTTTATTATATATTTTTCAATTTTTGCTTTTTATTAAGGTACTTGATGTAATGTAGCTTGATATGCTCCTGTAACATATATAAAATGAAATGTCCTCTTGGCCCTTACCTCTTCCTGGGCTGAGACGTCTTGCTACATTTGAGTTAATCAGTCAAGTTTGTCTTGGGAACGATTAACATATAATGTTGACACATTCACACCTATGGTCTGGCTCGGGTACGATTCTCCAGGTGAAGATTTCAGAATTCCCAGAATTTTTTAAGATGCTGTAAAACAAGAGCCGTGGTGGCGCAGTGGTATGATTCTCGACTACCAGTCGAGAGGGCCGGGTTGCAAATCCCACCGCTCATTGATGGCTCGGATGGCAACACTGCAAAAATCCGGCAGCCCGTCAATCTAACGGTCAGAAAAAACCCGAGAGGTTCAGTAGGAGAATAGGCACCAGCCCTCGGGCTGGGGAGTTGAACAGTGAGCCTAGCGACACACTGACCACATGTCATAGCATTGGGACCTGTCCCCCACTGGCTGTCGGCCTAAGAAACAGGAGATCAGCGCCTGCCCTATGAGCCTACAGAGGCCCAGGAGGACTTTAACTTTAACTTTAATACGAGAACTGTACGAAATTAACAGTGGGCTTTACGTCACAGAGGCAGACATTTTAGCAGGACCTTTCCAAGTCATATATCTTATTATTCTCTCTCTCTCTCTCTCTCTCTCTCTCTCTCTCTCTCTCTCTCTCTCTCTCTCTCATATGATGTTTAACGTGTGCCCAGGGAAAGGATTTTGATGTAGGTTTACTATACTGCTGGCGTTACGCCACCTAGCACCATTTAATTTATTTATTTAACCGTTGATTGGGATATTGAATCGTTTTATATTACTTTTATACATCGATTCTGACTGTGAATATGACATCATGGCATTCATAATTGCTTGATTTGGAGTCTGATAAATCTCTGTGGATCAGATTTAGTATTTATATATGTGTCATTATCTTTCTGTTGCTGAAGTTATTGCTTCGTTCAGTTAATTTGAATTTAAACATTATATAGAATTGCAAGGCTTATTATAGAATTGCAAGGCTCTAACTTAACTTTTCATGAGTTTTTTAATTCTGTATCATATTGCAAGATCATGCATTTGACATTTACTTTCCTTTTCATTTTATTCCTAACCTTCGAATTCCTCCTTTCCTATAAAGACGATTGTAGACTGGCTAAATTTAAGACTTGTTTTTATTATATTAGTTTTTATTATATTTTCAAGTCGATTTCTTTTGATATACGTTTAATTAGTCCACAAAGGTTGACGCCATACTTAGCATTACCTGTGTTATTGTTACTAGCTGACATTGGGATATAGTTTAAGAATATTTTTCAGTTATTTTCTAGTTATTATTGTCTAAATTTCCCTCTTCCCTCTGACACATGTCTGTGTGTGTATATATGTATATATATATATATATATATATATATATATATATATATATATATATATATATATATATATATATATAAAACATACATACATACATACATACATATATTAACCACAGCACGCGCTGTATAATATTCAGGTGTACCACAGGAAAAAATGAAACGCTGGGCATAATTCCTGACCAATTTCACCTTTAGTATTTTGAAGATGTCTTCCAGAGGACTGATAAATTTACAGTGTACAGACGTGAGTTACAGTACAAACGAACATACATTCAGTTCTCTATTGAAAGACCTTGTTTATCTATGAGGGTGGGCTCACACCTTTGCTGTAGTCCCAGGTCAACTGCCTTCCTTAAAATCCATACGTTTTACAGATGCTTCTGGAAATAAATGTATCTAGTTTATACATTCTGTAGATGATTTCCATATGCTCCTAAAAGACTGCTTTTATGAAACTTTCTTTTTTCCAGCGTCTCATTCCAGTTTGGCCAATACAAAAGTTGTTCCAATGACTTACAAGGGATTTGATGAACAGATTCTTTAGTATTGTCGGGAGAATTCTTTATAAGTGCCTGTTTCTTTGTAATATTGTTTTATGCTGCATTAATTCCAGATGTCTTAAGGAGATGGAGAGTATCTTTGAAACTATTGCTCTGTGGTAGTGCTTTCAGGTCATGTTTGTTTAAGTTCTGATGATATTAAAAGTCCCTTTTCCCCGCTCCTAATGCATTGTCTAAAAAAAATCAGGGTATTTGAAATTCTTGGTTCTGTTCCAAATTATATTTGTTTCATCATCAAAACACTCAACGCTACACGAACGGAATGATATAAAAAAGATGGATGTGGAAACTGTTCCTTAATTGCTTTGGACAGAATAAAAATGTACATAGGCAGATATATTCGTAGTGTTTTGTACACACCATATTCAAACCCATTACTACGTCTGCATATTAAGCAATCCAAAAAAGTTTTGGTTACTTATGTTTTCCATTTCCATGGTGAATTTTTATTGATGGGTCCAAAATAATCGAATTTGCCAAGGAAAGTATTTAAATTTTCGTTCTGTGGCAGGATACATTTGTCATCAGCATACCTGAACTACATTACATCGCGTCGAATGATTTTGTCTAATGCTCTGCTTTCAAAAATTCCATTTACAAGTTGATTAAAACAGGAGATGAAGGATTTCCCTCTGCATTGCGTAAATTTTGAGAGTAAAACTTTTTGTTGAATTAAATTTACATTTTTTACAGCTATTTTCATGAATTCTATAAAGTGTTTTTGGAAAAAGATATATTCCGCTATCTCTTTCTGAAGGTATCAGATAAAATCTTAAGCAGATTATCAGTAGGTTCCTTTGTGAACAATGGTGTCATCTCAAAACTCACGATAAATCTGTACATTTTTGATTCATCAGCTTTACTTTGTTCTTTACATTAGCACCAGAAATGGTACTGTAGGGTCCCACAAGAAACACAGCGTACGTCACGCATCTTTTATACACATATCTTCTTTTATATTATTGTCAGATCAAATGTATTATTGTCACCGTATGCATTATGATGTCAGCATTTCAGCCATATGTACACAGCTTCAGTCATAGCTCGTATGTCATTTTATGTGTATATATTCATCTGTCAACAAACAAATGACTGTGGTGACCTCTGTTTTCGTAGGCGCTACATTTCCGCTCGCAGGAGTTATTGACCTGTGTGTTTATTGTCTGAATAAATTAGTAAGTTTATTTCTCGCTATAATGTGGTTCGGATTCCGCAATAAGCTGTAGGTCCCGTTGCTAAGTAACCAATTGGTTCTTAGCCACGTAAAATAAGCCTAATCCTTCGGGCCAGCCCTAGGAGAGCTGTTAATCAACTCAGTGGTCTGGTAAAACTAAGGTATACTTAAGTTTTTGTAGATGCTGACTCTTACTCACGCCTTCGCTACAGTACCAACCCAGGGTATCTCAGGAACTAAAAATTTATATGGAGTGTTGAAAACCAATAAAACAAATTTTCTCGTAAGGACAATTAATTGCTCCGTTGGTTCTGCTTTATACAGTTTAGCAAAACACCTTGCTGATATTCGTCATACACTAGTTGGCACCATTTCTGGGTAGTAATATAAAGAATTTTAGTAAGGAAAAGAAAAGCCCGAACTGCATAGTCGAGATGGATACTTTCTGAAATGTTATATTTTAAAGAATTGATTATTTTTGTAAATGTAATTGTTCCTTTAACTTACGGTGTTAATCGTCCAGAGTCTGGATAATTTAGTTTAAGTAAAGATTGCCGATAGAAAGTCGTTATGAGGTTACACACTTTACTCAACTTTAATTAATAAAAAAATGACTAAAACGAACAAAATCATCAGTGCCTGATTGTATATTTATAATCAAAAATAATGATTACAACATGAATAGCTGTAGATTAATTTGACATCAGACCATTGCCGAGGTATGTTAGAAGATTGTATATTTTTAAAATCATTTTTGCAGTTTTGTTTGATAATTGAATTAAGTTACTGGTTCCTCACGTCTTCCTGGTTGACAAATCTCATAAATGGAGAAATGATTCCTTAAGTGTGTATGTATATATATATATATATATATATATATATATATATATATATATATATATATATATATATATATATATATATATATATATATATATATATATATATATATATATATATATATATATATATATTGTGCGCAAAGAAACATACAATTCGTAATTTGTAGCATCTGAGAAGTAGATACAATATCTTTCGAGCCATCGTTCGTTTCCCGAAATGAGGCAGCGCTCGGCCGTACTCGAAGTTTCCGTCAGTTGTGCTTCTGAAAATTCCCCCTTCGTTACGACGAATACCTTCGCTGTCAGACCCTAATTTATCAGAAGGAGTATCGGGAATGATCCCTACTTCCACCCACAGCTTTAAGCGCGGCATTCGGTGTAAGGAGGAATAGGTTTTCCATAAGCATTAGAGCGCGATTTATCACGGGGAATATCGGAAATTATCCCAACTGTAAACACCCAGTGGGAATATCGTTTGTCTTCCGTTATTTCGCGAGGCGAGAGCGTTTTCGGAAAATGCCTTTCTCTTCTCCCTTCAGTGTTTACGGTATTAACCCTTAAACACAGGACGCCTAGCCTGACGGTTATTGCTGCAGCTGCGGGTTAAATGAACAGATTTTTCTTTTCGCAAATGCTTATGAGATGCAGAATTATACATCATCGGAATTTTGCTTTTTTCATCTTTCTCATTCTTTTCCTTAAATTTCCGCGGCTCGCAATTACAGTCGAAGCCGGGATACAGTTTACGAGATACATCCAGCTGTTAGGTTTCGTTCATTCTCCGTCCAAATGCTCAGAAAACGGTTATGATATTAGGATCCGCATGGAGTTATTGGACTGGTATCATTACCTGTTTGGAACGGCTGTCATATGACCTACTATACAGTAAGAAGTGTTTTAATTGTTATGACAGGTTGCCGATCGTTAGTGGCTAATGGCTTGGACGGAATACGGCAGTTGTGACATTCATTCGTCATTGGCAACTTGTCACTTCGTAATTCCTTTATTGAGGAGAGCATATAATTTTGAATGCAGGAATATGAGCATGGTAATTAATGACGCAGGAATAATGCGTAATAGCTAAAGACATCAGTAGCAAGAGGGAGAAAGAAAACTTAATACAATACCGGCCTAATGACAAAAAAATCCTGTCTTTAAGTTTTCTGTACAAGAAAACTATTGTGCCGGCTTTGTCCGTCCGCACTTTATTCTGTCCGCACTTTTTCTGTCCGCCCTCGGATCTTAAAAACTACAGAGGTTAGAAGGCTTCAAATTGGTATGTTGACCATCCACCCTCCAATCATCAAATATACCAAATTGCAGCCCTCTAGCCTCAGTAGTTTTTATTTTATTTAAGGTTAAAGTTAGCCATAATCGTGCTCCTGGCAGCGATATAGAATAGGTCACCACCGGGCCGTGGCTAAAGTTTGATAGGCCGCGGCTCATACAGCATTATACCGAGGCCATCGAAAGATAGATCTATTTTCGGTGGCCTTGATTAAACGCTGTATAGAAAACTGGATTGCACTGAAGAAACTTTGGCGCATTTTGTACTTGTTTTATATTTAAAATGATTAGGCAGCCTTTTAAAAGTATGGTTGGAATAACGTTTGTTAGAAAATTTCTCATATCCATCAATATTATTCAAACAAATAACACGATCCAAGTATTTTTTTATGAACATCTTCATAAATATTTAATGTAAAATTTATCTCCCACAGATCAAAATAGTTTCAAAATTATCCTGTTATGCTGATGTCATGTCGAATAATCATTATCATTTATATCAGGTCTTATGTAATTTATTATCGATATCTGCCACCCTTGATCTTAAACTGATAATATCTAGCAATCGTATAGCCAATGAGCCATTAGGCTATTTAAATCGGAAGGGGAGCTTTGTCAAGTGAATTGGCAGTAAACAGTGGGTTGCTGGAAGGGAATGTTATTTCACCTTTGCAGCTTGTCCTTTTCATAGTTTTTATAATAAAAAAAAAGTGTTAGGAGATGGAAGAGAAGGTTTATATAGGAGTAACAATAGAAACTTGACAGATTTAGAATAAGTAGGTTTATAAAGTTTTCTCAGTAGAATGTCTCATGTATCTAGAGAGATGGAACTAAATAAACCTTGTTCAGACAAACAGATAATGAAGACAGAGTTTGAACAAAGGAACTTAAAGAACATTAGATGGAAAAGTGATTTCATATATGTAGGAACAATTAGATTTATTAGAAGTTCCCTTGAGTTGGAATTTAGCGAATGTCAGAAAAAGGATTAATCAACTTTGAGTTGGCTGAATCAGATAGTTTGAAATTGCATAAAAAAGTAAGATTATTCACAAGTCTAACACAAGATGTATTGCTGTACGGACATGAATCATGGTACGTCATTGAAACTATAGCTAAAAGGTTTAAGTGGATTTAAAATGAGACTTTTAGAAGAATATTGGAAGCCAGATTGCAGGACGGTTAGAAATGTGCATCTAGATTAGATAATGATGAAAGGGGTATGGAGATGGCTTGGACATGTCCTTCGAACTACCCCTGGGAAAATAGTACGTGATAGTGATAGCTGTGGTCTTGTGAGTACCAGAAGACTTGAAAGACCCAGACCTACTTTGATGAGACCTACGAAAAAGGGAGGATGGAGATTTGTGGAAGATAAAACACGAAGAAGAATGAGTGGAGTAATTTCGTAGAGACCCTTTGTGTCACGCAGCGGTGGTGGCGATATATATATATATATATATACATGTAAGTAAGCATTAAGCTACAAATGTCCTTTAATATGCAATTTGCTCTGCCTGGGAAATAATATATTTTCATATGTGTTACCCGAAGGGGAATTTTTTAGTTGATAATAAGTTCGTCGTCTCGTGGGCTCGAACCACGGAAGACAAGAACTCAGGACTACACTGACGGTGATGTGATAAATTTCATTCATATATATATATATATATATATATATATATATATATATATATATATATATATATATATATATATATCATGCATCTAGATTGTGTGTATTGTCTCTACTTTGTACATTCCATGTATATGGCCTGGAGGTGAAATAAAATTTATTATTGTTATTATATATATATATATATATATATATATATATATATATATATATATATATATATATATATATATATGTGTGTGTGTGTGTGTGTGTACTATAAATATATGTATATATATGTATATTTTTTTACATGTAAATAATACATGTGGCAATATATGCACTAGAAAGTATTTATTTGCGATGAAAGAAAGACATTCAAATGACAGAGAAATGCCGTAAAAATTTCACCAAATAGCAACTCGAATCGCACAGCAAACGACCACTCCCCGTGATCGCATGAAACTTTTGTCTCGAATAGTCGTGTCCGAAGTTTGTAAGGTCATAAATATATCGAAAGCAATTTTCTTCGCAGTTATTTAGGGTATTCTACTAAACGTGCCTGTACCTACAAAAGGCTATATAACCTCCAAACTCTGGATTTCAACAATGCCCAATGTTTGGGAAAAGGAGCTTGTGTATATAAAGGTGACATTTTTCGTAATTTGTCATATAGTTAGGTCTTTCTAGCATGATAGAAAAACTAGTATTTTTAATTTAGTCATCATACAACAGAACTTTCATGAATGTTATGGAGAAGTAGAAGTTAGATACATTTGTTTTATTAAGGCTGAAGCGTTGCCTCCATGAAATTTGAAGCGAGTGGAGCATTACAATATTAAACACACCTCTCAGTATTCATTCTATCTCTGTGATATAATAGGATTAGGATTTAAAATCCTTAGATGTCTAAAATAAATGTTTAGCTTATTGTTTGATAATGTCCTCATATTATTATGTAAGAACTGAAGTTTTCATAGACCTAATGCATGCGCAGTACTGTATAAAAGTAAGAAAAAATAAGTTAATTCTAGCAGTCAAAGAAAATTACTATATTTGTATAAATCGTCCTAGAATTAAGAAATAGCATAGGTGATATAGTAAAGAATAAACGCTGAATTATGGATTTCCTAACAGTTTATTGTTTGAGTTCTATGCATTTTTATAGCGGTACGTTGTAGAAGAATCATACTAATTACAGTGTGTTGTTAACGGAGTGTTACGCAGTTTAGTGAACTATAGGAATTGAAAATTATCTTTCACTAGAATTGAAAATCATCTTTTACTAAACAAACTTCATCCCTTTGTGGGGCAATACTACGGTATTCCTTTCGCTGGACAATGTATGAGACGCAATTAATTATTAGTAATGGACGGTATTATGATGGTTTTAGGGCGCAAATGTGAAAATGATAAATGATTGTGCAGGTAATTGTTAATTTAGCGTACTGAACTGGATTTAATGCATGATAGTTAATATTAATGTATGACAGTCCACGTATTTTGGGGAATTTACAGTAACGGTAAAAAACTCATTCAGTAGGAATTAACATAGCTTAAGTACTGTGAACTCCCTGAACGAATTCAGTGAAAGAAAAATTAGGATTTTTTTTTATCCTTTTTAGGTTGTTAAGGCTCAGTTAAGTCATACTAATCTACTAAAGCAAAGATATTTGAGGATGACGACTCAATAGAAATTTTTAGTTGATAGTTTGGAATGAATTTATCATAACTATTATTATGGGTTTTGGGTTGGTTAACGAAATATGCCTATTTCTTGCCATATTATTTTGATTGCGTTTCGGTTTTCGTAGCATTTGATTATTCACTTTGTCCTGCTTACTATCCTCTTCTTCGCTGTTTATTTTTTTTATTTCTTCCTTTCTTTTTATTTCAGGTCTCTGCCAGATATAGGCACTGGGTCTTCCTTGCCATCGACGTTTTTTGAAAATAGGTAAACAGAAATCAAACAGGCTATGTTACTTTTGCTGGAAGGTTGATCAGATCGCTTTTATGACTCAAAATATTATTTGGAAATGCATATTAGGAAGCGATTTATAGTAAAAAAAAAAGGTGATTTGTTTTGATCTTGATTGAAATTGTAATTAACGTACCTCGGTCTCTTCCATACTTGCCGTGATCCATAAATTTGACCGGAAAAAAAATTCTACTCAAATTGAAAACCTCCCGTGCGAATATGGGCCTAGTGGACCCCAAGTCATTTAGTCTCTCTCTCTCTCTCTCTCTCTCTCTCTCTCTCTCTCTCTCTCTCTCTCTCTCTCTCTCTCTCTCTCTCTTGGGGTTTTCTTTCAGTTTCACCTTTAGGTCCTTTAAACTTCATCCCCTTCATTATCTGGATCTATTTATCCCGCTGTCCTTTGTCTAAGGCGCTGAATGGCTGACGGTGCCCGAGTGCTTGGCTTTATAGCCTAAACTTCATGATTCATATATTCATTCACTCTCGCCTAGCTCGCAATTAGCCTCTTTGTTTCTCTGTTTATTTTTTATGTTGTATACCAGGTGGCAGAAGATTGCATGTCTCTTAAGGTGCAACAAACCTGAAAGTGCTAAGTAACCTCAGGTGCATTGTGCTTGCCATTGAATCACGCCTCCAATATTTTCCTTTTTTTCTTTCCTCGAAAGAAACTGTCTGTATTCCCGGCGTTCTTAGCTTGAAAGAGATGGTTTATTTTCTGTCTTCTTTTCTTTGAAAGGACACCGTTTCTTTGTCTTCGCTTTGTTTCGTCCTTCTGGGTTTCAAAGGGGAAAGTTTATTTTGTCTCGTCTTTACTTAGAAAGACACAATTCCCTCCTTTTCCCTTTTGTTTCGTATCTGTGTTAATCTGCTGTCATGTCCAGGACAGGGCTTTCCCCACCTAGGCTACCTGATATGACTTTGGGCATCGTACATTTTTCTTTTACCAGCCTGCTCTCTCTCTCTCTCTCTCTCTCTCTCTCTCTCTCTCTCTCTCTCTCTCTCTCTCTCTCTCTTATATTTGTCTTCGTTCTTCTTATCCCTCCATGTCAAGGTAATTCATTTCAGGAGACTTTTGTCCCCAGAAGACCACTTGTCTTTCTTCAAACAGGTCTCAGCTGCATTCATTAGTTCACAATGTCATATCCCCTGTTGCTACGAATATATTATCCTTGCAGTTCTGTCTCCTTTTAGGAATGTCCAAAGGATTGTCAGTAGAGTAGAATGATATTATATTATATATATATATATATATATATATATATATATATATATATATATATATATGTATATATATGTACATATATATATAATAAATATATATACATATACATTTATATATATATATATATACATATAGTTTTATATTTATATATATATGTATATATATTATATATATAATATATATAATATATATATATATATATATATATATATATATATATATATATATAGAGAGAGAGAGAGAGAGAGAGAGAGAGACAGAGAGAGAGAGAGAGAGAGCGCCGCCCATATGCTTATGGTAGAAATGTACGCATGATCCAGTCCTCAGAATGAAGAACAAATGAAACCTTTTATTTTTTCATCAATGAATTCACAGAGCTTAATCTATATTATACACACACACACACACACACACACACACACACACACACACACGCTCACACACACACACATACACACATTACTTCCATCACGTTGCCAGACAAGTGGAAAGAGTTTGTTTTGCTGAGAAACTTGAAGACTTGCTGCTAGAACGTTGTAGGGGAAACTTTTCCCTTCCCGTGATCCTCCCGCGTGTGAAAATTCCCTACCCGATTTATTTTGTGGCCAGTAACCTCTTGTTAGGTTCCTTACCAGTGGTTGTGGTTCCATGTACGCGTCTTTTCGTGCAGTTTTAGAACACACTGTACCAAGTAGAATAATGACCTTTCACGGGGCGCTTTGCATGTCGATTTGCTAATATTTTTCGATGTAAATTCGTATGGAATCCTTCGAAAATTAGAAAAGGAATAAATTGGAGACCCTTTTTTCCACTCCGAGCTACTACCTTTGTCGAGAGAAAATGGCGATTTTTTCGTCCAGTATCGAATGTTATATCGGACTCGAAATGATTTACTCCGAAGACTCCTACTTAAGCGATATTATTACTTGGCTCTTAAGGAACTCAAGCCAAGCTTGCCACGGTGTTCTGGAATGGACATCCCGATCAGTATGTTGAAATAATGGCGGTAGTTGTTATGTTCGTTTGCAGATGATTTTTCTTTGAAATTGGAGGATTTTTATTGTTATATTAACTACTTTAGCTCTCTTTTCCCTTACCTTTTTCATATTTCCCCTTTTTTCTATTTAATGTACGTATTGTTTATTTTTTTTTTATTACTTTGTCACCACGCTTTTAAATTTTCGTTTTGTAATAACTACAGGGATTCTGCAGATTTTTCTCTGGCAGTTTTTAAAAACCTCACATAGTCTTGCCCGAAATTTAGATCCTAGATCGCAATTTAGAAATCAAGTCCATTGAAAGCATGCTAGATCTGGCGTCGAGATAACTCCGATATGAAATGATCGTTTTGTAGTTCTGAGTTTAATGGTACCAAAACAATATGGACATTTGACAGTGAATACTAAAGATTAGCATTATCAGCTGCTATTAGCCTATATGAGGTGCCGTAAAGTGAGGTACTGCCAATCATGACCATCAGTGGGTTATTGTAGATGTTTGATGATTGTAAACATCGTGTTGAATATTAGAATACATATCGTAAATATCTGTATAATATTAGTGTATATTGTAAATATGTTTAATATTGAAGTATATATTGTAAATATCTTGTTTTTTAGTATTAAAACATCATATACTCATAGATAAGGATAGACTGTAAACAGTGTTGCCTACATTCAGGATATATTGGCTCACAGAAAAGACAGAATCTCTAAATAACTAAAAGTCGAGAGGAGTTACCGTAACAGTTTCTATGAAAATACGAATAAAAAAAAAAAAACTCTGCCCCTTACAAGAGGATGACTATGTCCCTGTGTCCTAAGGACTAAGCCCGGAGTAAAAACATATCCATCTTAAGTAAAGGGATCAAGTAAGTTACTCGAAAATTCCCAGTCTCTCCAGTGGGTTTTACGGTTACATCGAGAATGTTATTTATTTTTGCATTAAAATTGTATCATGCCTGGCAAGTTTGAAAACCAGTAACATTTAATACTAGAGGAGAATGTTAACTCCACGTATACTGCAACTGTACTGACATTGATTCATTTGTTAAGCCCAATATAGAATTTCTTTGACCCGTGTTGTAGTATTGAAAAAAAAAAAAAAAAAAAAAAAAAAAAAATATATATATATATATATATATATATATATATATATATATATATATATATATATATGTATGCACATTATGCTGCTTTTATGAGTGAATATTGATATATCGGTATCTACATTTAATTTATAAAAGTAGTCGTAATCAATATGCGTTATGTATTCTGTTTAAATTTTTCTTATGCCCTATTTACACAGTATGAAATCGTTCAGTACATTTAAAGAGATATATACTATATGAATACATATATATATATATATATATATATATATATATATATATATATATATATATATATATATATATATATATATATGTGTGTGTGTGTGTGTGTGTGTGTGTGTGTGTGTGTGTATTTTTCTTATGTTAATCTTTCAGCTGTTTCCTGTAACAGGGATAGTTCCAGAAAAAAAAATTGCCGCTGACACATTCGTGTTTTTCACTAATTAATCGTGGATGAATTTCCTGTGCAGTAAACTTCCGCAGTTTAGCCACTTCATACATGTCAGCAGAAGACTTACATAAACAGTGCATCGAATCTCCCTTCATCAGTATTCCCTCTATCTCTCACTTGCAAGCGCTCTTGAGAGTCTTAGATCTTAAAAGTCCTTCCTTTTCACTCGTTTTTCATACATGTATCCTACTCCCTTCTAACACTTCTGAATTATATATACGAACCTGTCGTCCTATATTCTTTCAACATGACCAAACCATCTCTTGGACGTTAATCCATCCTTTGACTTACGCTTAATTTTTACCGCTTTAATGTATAGCCACCGTTCACACCTTTCGAGTTCTTTTTACGCCAATTAAACAAGACCCAAAACATTCATCTCAAAAGCTTCAGTTTTTTTATTTGCTTTGAAATTTGCAGTTCGCTTTCATAACTCAACAGTCATCCAATACATTCGCTTATTGTGTATGTCATTTATTCTCATATTCAAATAAACAAGACTCAAAACATTCATCTCAACAGCTTCAGTTTTTTTATTTGCTTTGAAATTTACACTTCGTTTTCATAACTCAACAGTCATCCAATACATTCGTTTATTGTGTACGGCGTTTATTCTCATATTCAAATAATCAAGACTCAAAACATTCATCTCAACAACTTTGAAATTTACTTTCATAACTCCACAGTCATCCAATACAACGGCGTTTATTCTCATATTCAGTATAACATTTACGACCTACAGTATAAGACTCGCCAGCTGCAATTTTCCACCATTTTCGTCTCATCTTCCTGGTTTCCTTTTACTTAACCTCTTAAGATCACTCATCGGCTATTTACTTTAGACTTTCTTATCATCCATTAGTTTCAGACGCTTTTGCTTGTTTTTGCAGTTTCTCCTCACGATCCCCTATCAGTCGCGTATCTTTTGCAAACAAGAGCTATCCTTACTCCTTCTGTGGACCATTTTTTTTTTAAGGCCATAACTCTGCACCTATGTCTATTGTTTTTTTTTTCTATTGATGTTTCATTTCACTCCGTGGATGAATCTAATAAGGATCCATGGAAACATAATTTAGCATTTTGAATATTCCAACACACTTTGTTTCCATCTTAAAATAAAAAAACTATCTTCTATACCGTCAAGACCCTCCACATTGTCTCTCGATTCTTTCACAGATTTTTGTAGGTCCATATAAAGCTTATCCCCCTTACTCTCAAACTTCTTTGTGTCCGTTTTATGATAGAAACGGTTTACGTACTCTTCTGTTTCTCACTCTTCTGTTTCTCAACTCCTACTGTTCTTTTCCTGTCGGTCCTTCTGTCGTCTGTCTGTCTTTTTAATCCAAATCCCCTGTCTTGCGTGCCGGGCAGCAGAGTAATGCTGTGCCCTAATGCGTCTTGCAGTCGTTTCTGTCACTTTGCCGTATTTATTCTGGAGTTATTACTCCTCTCATATTCCTTCTGAATCCCTCCCTCTCATATTAAACACACTATATATACATATATATACACATAAAAACACATTTTATATATCTATATATATACTCTCACACACACACACACACACACACACACACACATATATATATATATATATATATATATATATATATATATATATATATATATATATGTGTGTGTGTGTGTGTGTGTGTGTATATAATATATAATATATATAGATATATAAAATGTGTGTGTATGAATTTAAGATTAAGATTTTAATTTATACAAGGTATATATATGTGTGAATTTAAGATTAAGATTTTAATTTATGGTGTGAACAGTAAAAAGGTATCTTCACAGCTATATGGCCTCAACATAATCCATGCTTTCTTGTAGGATTCTTATCCACGGGTAATATAATTGTGATGTCCAGAGGTGGGACAAGCACAAAGAAAAGTGTCCTAAGGAGAGAAAGCCTGAAGAGGCAGTAGTTAAGGAGGAAGTGAAGGAAAGAAATTTAGGTGAAATTTTATAAGAAAGAGAAGAGGAGGAGGAGGAGGAGGAGGAGGAGTTAGGAAGAGGAGCGGACGGGCGTTTGTGTGTGTGTGTTGCATCTTGCAATTCAGTTGCCAGAGAATGACGGCCAAAATAACCAGTGTTAATGTGGAGGTTACCGTTTCCATCGGACAACCGGACGTGAGATCTTCACGTCGGGATCATCACGATGGCAAGATTTGATCATCACGACGCCTCACTTTACTTCACGCACACGAATACTTTCGACATACCTCCACTTTTGCAAATTTTATTAGCGTATTAAGCGGCATTGATTTTTGCTGAGGACAACACCCAGTGCCCTGAGGAGGGAGATGGAGGAGGAGGAAGAGAGAGAGGGAGAGAGAGAGAGAGAGAGAGGATAGTGGTGAAGTCGGTGAGTGGGTGGATGGGCGGGTAGGTGGGTTTAGGATGCTTGGGACGTGGGCGTTGGGGATATCGACTACGCCAGTGGGCGAGGGGAGGAGTAGGGGTAGGTGTTTGGAGGAGGGGGAGGAGGAAGAGGAAGTGTGGGTGTGGTGATGGGTATATTGGATGCTTGTGATGCAGTATACTCGTGGGCGTTTGTTGAAGAACCCTAAAACACACATACATTTGTGAGGTTGGCCGCGATGAAATTTGTCTTACCTCTCTCTCTCTCTCTCTCTCTCTCTCTCTCTGCTTACCCAATGATAATTTATCCTTTTGAATCTCTTTCTCTGTCATTTACCGAGTGATAATTCATTCTTTTGAATCTCTGTCTGTCTGTCTGTCTGTCTGTCTGTCTGTCTGTCTCTCTCTCTCTCTCTCTCTCTCTTCTCTCTCGGTGATAATTTATCTTTTGAATCTCTCTTCTCTCTCTCTCTCTCTCTCTGTTTACCCGGTGATAATTTATCTTTTTGAATCTCTCTCTCTCTCTCTCTCTCTCTCTCTCTCTCTCTCTCTCTCTCTCTACCCAGTGATGATCTATCCTTTTTAAACCCCCGTCTCTCTCCTTTTCTTTCATTTGTCCATTGACAGATCATCCGTTTGGATCTCTCTCTCTCTCTCTCTCTCTCTCTCTCTCTCTCTCTCTCTCTCTCTCATCACCACCACTGTGCGTGCTACGGAGCATTCGTCGAAGACTTAAAGCCGTAGGATCTCGGTGCGCAACATTTCGTCTTTAGATCCTTCCTTTGTTGGTTAGAAAATAGATCCTTCCTTTGTTGGTTAGAAAATAGATCCTTCCTTTGTTGGTTAGAGAATGGGGCCTCCCTATCAGAAAATAGATATCTTTTTTTATTAGAAAATAGAGCCTTCCTCTGCTGGTTAGAAAAATAGATCCTACCTCCGTTGGTTAAAAAATAGGGCCTTCTTTTGTTGGTCAGAAAATAGATCATACTTTTTTGGTTAGAAAATAGACCCTTCCTTTGTTGGTTACAAAAAAGGTCCCTTCTTTGTTGGCTAGCAATAGATCCTTCTCGTGTTGGTTAGAGAACAGATCCTTCCTTTGTTGGTTATGAAATAGATCCTTCCTTTGTTGGTTATGAAATAGATCCTTCCTTTGTTGTTTAGAAAATTAGACCCTTCCTTTGTTGGTTAGAAAATATACCCTTCCTTTGTTGGTTAGAAAATAGATCCTACTTTTTTGGTTAGAAAATAGATCCTTCCTTGTTGGTTATAAAATAGGTCCCTTCTTTGTTGACTAGCAACAGCGCCTTTCTTTGTTGGTTA
Source organism: Macrobrachium rosenbergii (assembly GCF_040412425.1). NCBI lineage: Eukaryota > Metazoa > Arthropoda > Malacostraca > Decapoda > Palaemonidae > Macrobrachium > Macrobrachium rosenbergii. The sequence goes on along the minus strand of NC_089783.1, from coordinate 48,563,488 downwards.
GAAAATAGCTCCTTTCTATGTTGGTTAGGAAATAATTCCATGTTTTGTTGGTTAGCATATAGCTCTTTCCTATATTGGTTAGAAAATAGATCTTTCCTTCGTTGGTTAGAAAATAGATCCTTCCTTTGTTGGTTAGAAAATAGATCCTTCCTTTGTTAGTCAGAAAATAGAGCCTACTTTTTTTGTTAGAAAATATATCCTTCCTTTGTTGGTTAGAAAATAGATCCTTCCTTTGTTGGTTAGAAAATAGATCCTACTTTTTTGTTAGAAAATAGATCCTTCCCTTGTTGGTTAGAAAATAGATCGTTCCTTTGTTGGTTAGATAGATCCTTCCTTTGTTGGTTAGCAAATAGATCTTTCCTATGTTGGTTAGAAAATAGATCCTTCCTTCGTTGGTTAGAAAATAGACCTTTTCTTCATTGGTTAGAAAATAGATCCATTGTTGGTTAGAAAGTAGACGCCTCCTTAGTTGGTTAGAAAACAGATCCTACTTTTTTGGCTAGAAAATAGACACTTCCTTTGTCGGTTACAAAATTGGTCCCTTCTTTGTTGGCTAGCAATAGATCTTTCCTTTGTTGGTTAGAAAATAGCTCCTTTCTATGTTGGTAAGGAAATAGTTCCTTGTTTTGTTGGTTAGACAATAGATCTTTCATTTTTTGGTTAGAAAAAAAGACCCTTTTTGGTTAGAAAATAGATCCTTTGTTGGTCAGATAAATCCTTCCTTTGTTGGTTAGATAGATCCATCTTTTGTTGGTTATAAAATAGATCCTTCCTGTGTTGGTCAGATAAATCCTGCCTTTGTTGGTCAGAAAATAGATCCTTCCTTTGTTGGTTAGAAAATCAAAAGGTAATATTTGTGGTTTCAGACACTGCCCAACAATATCAAGTGTGGTTAATTTGCTGTAAAATGAGAAAATTGTCTATCTGAATTTGTTGCTGATAATACACTTTGCTGATCACGCTTTCTCAGATAATCTTTCTAAATATGTCTTGGCCCCTCATATTTCTTAGTATGACTGTTATGAAACTGGATATAAGTTGCTAAAACACTCACACGCAGATAGATTTAAGACAGAGAGAGAGAGAGAGAGAGAGAGAGAGAGAGAGAGAGAGAGAGAGAGAGAGAGAGAGAGAGAGAGAGTCGGATAGTTAGAGCGAGAGAAGTAGAGACGTATTTGGTTTGAAGGACAAATAAAACGACGGTAGTATTCAGCTTTAAGATAACTCGTTTTAAAGATCTTTTAGAAATGTTCGAATTCTCCAGGAACGGGGATTTCCCTTCTAAAGAATTTGTCATAAATTCCATCTGTCTTTTTTTTTTGTATTTTTTTTTTGGGGGGGGGAAACGTTTGCCATGCAAATTTTATGTTTTTATGCACACCAAGAGACTAGTTTGAGAGAGAGAGAGAGAGAGAGAGAGAGAGAGAGAGAGAGAGAGAGAGAGAGAGAGAGAGAGAGAGAGAGAAAGTCTTCTTTTCACCTCTCTCGCTATCAAGACTGAAGTTTGAAGGTTATGGGTAGGTCGAAATTGTAAAATCGTATTGTGTATTCACATTTATTTTGTACACGTTCTATTCTTGATGGGTAAATTGTTTTTGATAATTTTATACGTCAGTGTGTTGCAGCAGAAGGCGATTGGTGAATGGGAGGTCATAACACATTCAGGTATATTTACGTACGTTCATAATGAGCTCGGACATTAAATTGTTTTAATTGAATCGCCTCAGAAAAGCAAACTCAATGCTTATATCCACCGTCAGTGGTGCTGCAATTTCTGATTCTCATGTGTAGGGATTCTGATTCTCATGTGTAGGGATACAGAGTTAGAGTCCATATTTTCTTAAATCCCTCGCCAACACAAATCTTTACTAACAGGATTGCAGTTTTAGAGTTAGTTTTTCTATTGCATAGAAGGTCATGTGCAAGTGGCTTCACAAATACGTCAACAGAGAATATTATGTGAGATTGTGTAAACAAAAGACTAACTGCTTTGTAATTAAACTTAACCAAGTTCTGGGTAGTTTTGTATGTTTAGGATATAAAATATATCCGTTAACAACACGAAGGGAAATTTAGGAAAAAAGGGTATGGACAAAAGAAGAAAAGGCATTAAAAGTGAACAGACTGGTTCGTTTTAGCAGACTGTATGTCGTTGCTTTAGATCAGTGGCAAAAGTTTCAGGCATTGAATTATTTGAAAGTTCTTGAAATAGAATACTGAAAAAGAAAGATCTGATATATTATATATTAACTATTACCAAAAAGGAACAATAAAGAAACATTTCAAAATTACTTGATTCAGCAGCGGTAATGGTAATTATAGGATATGTGAAGTTTAATGTTATGTTGTCATGTTTTGCGGTGTGATATATCGGTACGGGATTGAGATGAGAAAAAGAAAATATTTAATTACGTATGAGGTCATAGAGGACTCATTCTAAAATATATATATAAAATATATATATATATATATATATATATATATATATATATATATATATATATATATATATATATATATATATATATAATATATACTGCTTATATATATATATATATTATATGTACTGCTTGTGTGCGTAATTGCTTACGCGCACAGCTTAAATATATGTATGTGATGAGCTGGTATATTGGTCTTAAATAGGAAAGTCAGGTACAGTGCAGCTTTGGAACCGTTTAAGATATTTGCAGATTGCTGAAATGTTTTTAATGTCCAATTAAATTACTCTGTAACGCAATCTTGCTTTATTTGAGAAGTTTGTTCAAGATAATGAATTGAATTTTGAAGGTTCCAATACTGTTAAGATGTCATAAAGTAATGATATATATATTTATGTTTGTTATGTATGTATATATATATGTGTGAGTGTGTGTACATATATATTTAACCACACATGTACAGTATATATATGTTTATATATATATGTATGTATGTATGTATGTATGTGTATATACATATGTATATATATATATATATATATATATATATATATATATATATATATATATATATATATATATATGTATACATATATATTTACACACACAAATATATACATATGTGTGTATGTTTATATATATATGTATGTATGTGTATATACATATATATATATATATATATATATATATATATATATATACATTTATATATTTATATATATATATATATTATATATAGAAAATCTGAAGGATTTTTCGTAATTGCCGAGCGTTCCGCCCGACCAGAAGAATAAAAAATCCGGAAAAATGTGATTAGTTGCAAAAAGTCAATGATTTACAGCATAATTACCGTCTAAATTGCATGATATTGGTAATCAGAGCAGCGTCTGAATGGGTGCTTAGACCAGAGTTATGGAATCTCGGAAAGAAAGTTAAAGTTTGATGCCCGGGGTATTTGCATTCCGGAACCTTAATGGATGAGATCACAGCTGTCCGTAATGGTTGTGTCCTGAAATTTTAGGGCCAGCACCCCAGTCGTGGATTCTTTTATTATTATTATTATTATTATTATTATTATTATTATTATTATTATTATTATTATTATTTTTTTTTTTTTTTCATCCTCAGGCGTATATTAATGTTTTTTCCTCCTCAAGCGTATATCAGTGCCTTCCTTTCTCCTCAAGCGTATATTAGTGTTTTCTTTTCTCCTCAAGCGTATGTTAGTGCTTTTTTCTCCTCAAGCGTATATTAATGCTTTTTTCCTCCTTAAGTGTGTATTAGTGCTTTTTTTCCTCAAGCGTATATTAGTGCTTTTCTTTCACCTGAAGCGTATATTAGTGTATTTTTCCCCTCCTCAAGCATATATTAGTGTCCTTTTTTTCCCCTCTGGCTTATATTAGTGCCTTTTTTCCCTCCTCAGGCGTATATTAAAGTTTTTTGCACCCTCCTCAAGCGTGTATTAGTGCTTTTTTCCCCTCCTCGATCGTATAGTAGAGCTTTCATTTTTCATCCTCAAGTATATATTAATGCTTGTTTTTCTCCTCAAGCGTATATTAGTGCCTTTTTTTCTCCTCAAGCGTATATTAGTCCTTTTCTTTCTCCTCAAGCGTATATTAGTCCTTTTTTTTCTCCTCAAGCGTATATTAGTGCTTTTTTTTTCTCCTCAAGCGTATATTAGTGATTTTTCCCCCTCCTCAAGGCTTATATTAACGTCTTTTTTTTCCCTCCTCAGGCGTATATTAGTGCTTTTTTCCCATCCTCAAGCGTATATTAGTGTTTTCCCAATGGGGCGAACAACTGGCATCCCTTTTCTAGTGTAGGTTGTAGAAAATGAGAAAAATGAGCAAAATTGAAGAACAGAGGGAACAATAGACTTGTCTTTGTAAATGGTGTAATATTATGACAGAAGCATGGCTAGAATTCCGAAGTTCGTAAGTTTGCAGGTCGAGGAAATTGGTATAGCATTATTTGATGTTAAATTACCAAGTTTTTCTTCAAAATTTAAGACAGCATTATTGCTTTGCATAACCTAAACTCATCTGTATAGAGTATCGTATAGTAAGTGTATAAGGCTGAAGGAATGCAAAATTATTCAGTTAGTGAACAGTCCATTTCCGTTGTCACCGTTGTAGACGGCATTCATCGCTGTTTTCACACCTGTCGTATTTGTGGTTGCTGGGAAAAAAACCCAGCAGTAGAAGCGAAAAGAATGGCGACTCGCTGATAGTGCGGAATGATTACAGAATCAGAGCTTCTCCATTATCCAGTCCGCGAACTTCAAAAACTTCTCTGGCCAAACACAAGTTCGTTTCATGGTTACCTAACAGGAAATTAGTAACAGTTGGAGAAATGCACAACGTTTCTGTATTGTTTCAAGGCGTTTCCAAAACAATCCGGATCATTGTAACTGTACTTTGAAAATACAATCAGCATCCAAGCTCATTACTTTCATATTGATTAGTTGCTTTTACATCGTTCATATTTCTAGATGGTGGTCATGTTATATTTAAGATCAACTCCCCCCCTTTTTTTTATACCGTATTAAATATTGCTAACATTTCACCAAGAGAGCTATTTGTGGTATTCGTAACGAAAATTAGAGCGAAAATAAGAGAGAAATGGAGAAAATGACTCTCGAGACTTCTTATCTTATTGTCGAGAATACGTTAGGAATCGCGGTTCCTTCTGGATTATAAAGAGTGATTTCCTATATGCTCAGACGAAAGAGGTCATTCGATCTCATCTGTATATAACTCTAGTTTTGCAGACATCCACTTTAGCGATTAACGAAGGTCGGCTGATTTTACATCCTTGGCTGTGAATTTGATCTTAATGACGTACTAAGAGAGTTGTATATTTCATATTACTATATTTAATATCTTGACGGAAAAAATCGTATCAGATCTCTTAGATGTAAATCAAATCTCTCTTAACAAATTCCTTATAGTCGAATCGTTTATTGCAAAGTTTACGCGAAACTGAATGAGTTTTTTTTAACAGAATTCATCGTTTAAAAAAAAATTTTTTTCCTCAAACTGAATTTTTTTTTTTTTTTTTTTTTTTTACCGAACTCATCGTTTAAATTTTTTATTTTTTAACTTTCCCCTCAGTACAGGATTATGTTCGGACCAGTCACTAGGCGACGTCAAATAACATACCGAAAATAAAAGGAAATATATAAAGTATTCGATAGGGATAAATTTCAATCAAACGTAAGGCCGCCTAATCGCCTCCTACTCTTCGGCCGAAGTAAATTAAATTTCATTGAAAAATCTGCCAATTTCCTACGTTCCAGAGAAGGACTAGGATAATCCCGAGAGATTTTCTTGTATGAATTAATTGTTTTTTGAATTCGTGAAGTTTAAAATCCAATCGATCACCGGGGATTTAAATCTTATCCCAGTCCAGCGTTTTCCTGGAAGTAATGGTGTTTTATTTGGTTGTACTGAGAAGAGGTCGTGCTATATGTATTGACATAAAGGTATAATTCAAGCTGTATAATTCAAGCTGTGATTCCTTTTAATTAAGATCATAGAAACGCTTAATGACATAGATTGTAATTGACCATTTGCTAGCATGTGCATCGAATGACTTAAATGGTAATTGACCATTTGCTTGCATGTGCATCGAATGACATAAATTGTCATTGACCATTTGCTTCTATGTGCATCGAATGACAAAAGTGTAATTGACTATTGCTTCCATGTGCATCGAATGGCATAAAGTGTAATTGACCATTTGTTTCCATGTGCATCGAATGACGTAAGTGGTAATTGACCATTTGCTTGCATGTGCATCGAATGACATAAATTGTAATTGACCATTTGCTTGCATGTGCATCGAATGACATAAATTGTAATTGGCCATTTGCTTGCATGTGCATCGAATGACATAAATTGTAATTGACCATTTGCTTGCATGTGCATCGAATGACATAAATTGTAATTGACCATTTGCTTGCATGTGTATCGAATGACATAAATTGTAATTGGCCATTTGCTTGCATGTGCATCGAATGACATAAATTGTAATTGACCATTTGCTTGCATGTGCATCGAATGACATAAATTGTAATTGACCATTTGCTTGCATGTGCATCGAATGACATAAATTGTAATTGACCATTTGCTTGCATGTGCATCGAATGACATAAATTGTAATTGGCCATTTGCTTGCATGTGCATCGAATGACATAAATTGTAAATGACCATTTGCTTGCATGTGCATCGAATGACATAAATTGTAATTGACCATTTGCTTGCATGTGCATCGAATGACATAAATTGTAATTGGCCATTTGCTTGCATGTGCATCGAATGACATAAATTGTAATTGACCATTTGTTTTCATGTGCATCGAATGACATAAATGGTAATTGACCATTTGCTTCCATGTGCATCGAATGACAGAAATTGTAATTGACCATTTGGTTGCATGTGCATCGAATGACGTAAGTGGTAATTGACCATTTACTTGCATGTGGATCGAATGACATGAATTGTAATTGACCATTTGCTTCCATGGGCATCGATATAGGCCAGGTTGACAAACATGAAGGACATGGGGGAACTTATCTACTTAGATATAAAGGGTATGATTGTAGGGTACGAAGAGCACATTTGTATAAATGATTTCGAAAATCGTTTGTTATAACGTTTAAGAACAGAATAGATGGACATTCACTTCGGAATGCACCATGACAAAATGTGAAAAAAAATTACTTCTGTTAATTGATTGGAATAAAAATGGGAACTGTATATTTGCTCATTGGCCATTGAAAAGCGCCGGATGAAGACATGAACAGTACGGGAACAGACGAATGTGGAATGACGAAAAGAGAGTAACTTGATAATTTGAGTATTGATTAAGTGCAATGAAAAACTGAATACATAGAAGAGAGAGATGAGGAGTTTGGTTGATCCTGTCATTAGATAGTACAGAGTCATAGAATGTAAGTTATCGATACATGAGAAGATGATCAAGAGATTCAGAGTTATGACGAGTACACCGGAAAAGACAGGGGTATTGAAAAATAGTTATTAGATAGAAGGGAGAATAATATACAACGATGATACAGAGAAATATGAAGGCGAAGAAGAAATGAAAGAGAAAAGACGAGAGTCTTCGAAAAATGTCAGGAAGAATGTGCTCAGGAAATTCTCACATAAACTTTTGTGAAGAGATCTTGGAATGTAAGAACCAGGTGGAGATTTGCGCTGGATGATTTGGTTATTTTAAAGGATTGTTTAAAGATTGGTTGATTGATTATCTGGCTATCTGGCGTCTACAGTAGTTAAGAATCCCAGACTAAATAGGTTTAATGTAACGCAAGATAAAAAGCCGAATGAGGGAAGTGTGATTATTGTAAAATCCAGTAGGTGTTACGTTATGGTGATGATAGTGTAACGGACTTGCTGTATTGTTACGCAGAAGGGAGGGATTTTTGTGAATACAGAAAGATTTAATTATTTAGGCATCTCCTTGATTACCATAATTAGTACCTAGGTTTCATAATGGTACTAATTGCTAATTGACATTGGGTGGTGATAGAACGCATGATACAGGATTGGCTCTATGTGAATAAGAGAATGGTTGATTTAAAAAAAAATTTTTGAAAAACATGACAACAAGGAATGGAAACACCACGGGTCTTACCTCCCTAAAAGTTTTAGCGAGTAACATCTGTCGATAGGTGATGGGTTTTGTGTTGTTTTGTATAAAACAATAATTGGGAGTGGTCTGCATCAGAGTTGCAAAAGGGGAAAAATATAATCAAAATGTTGCTCCCGGACAGTGACTTCTGACTTGCCACTGGCCGCAGTGGCTGAGGCAACAGTGGCTCTGAATTCTAAACTCAAATCTCACCTATGTGAACACTTTTGGGAACAATAACAAAGTCCTTCATCCTGTGAAGGAGTATATGGAGGCTTAGGATACTACCTTCTTAGGGACGTGGTAGCAATGTCTGAACATCGTGGACAATGTGCACTGTACTTAAAGGAGACGGAGTTCAGAAATTTTTGTTTTTATATATTGATTGGAAAATTTAAAAATTTATGGAAAAAAAAAGTTACGAGGAAAGGCAGATCAATCACGACCTTTCTTTACATGGAGATGAAGACTGGTTGCAGAACGACTTCAGGTGTCCGGTGAATATAATTTCGAAAAGTCTCTGGTATGAATTAGTTTAGAATTTAGGTCCTATCTTCATCCTTTACCGAAAATGATTTATAGTAACTGTTGACTGTTCTTAGAGATTAAGTCACATCAATCTCTCTCTCTCTCTCTCTCTCTCTCTCTCTCTCTCTCTCTCCTCTTTCTCTCTGCAGCCAATCTCCCCAAGGAACACGTACAGTGCGCCGCGAAAGGCGCATCGTAGCGTAAGTGGTTGCCCCTTACGGGCTGAGATACGAACTAGCAGATAATTTCTTTTGGGAACTCTTAAGATATGCTTCCCAAACAAAGGGATGAGGAAAGACAGCAACTTGTTTAAAGATAGACAGACAGACAGACAGACAGGGATGGCTGGAGGGGAGGCAATTGAGGACCCCCTAATCTACTGGCAGATTATAGCCTCTTGACGAAAACTTTTGATTGGGCGAGATTCATTTTCGTTCATTGTCGAGCTCAGTTCCTCAGTGGGTTTCAGCGAGAGATCGGGGCTCACTTTTTCAGGCGCGAATTGAATTAAGATTACTTTTTCTTTTCCTCCGGTGTTGTTGGCTCTGATTAGAGTGAGTTGAACGCTGGGTAGAGGATAGTTCAATGCTGCGTATTTTCATGGTTAATGAAGTTGTTTAGGACTGATTGACATTCTGTCATTTGTCCTTCACGAGTAAGCTGGAAATGTATTGTTAGCCTTACGTTAATGACTGCAGTTATTTTTTACTCTGTACTAATTATTAAAGGACATGATTTTTGAACCTTAACATGAGTAGAAAAAATAAGAGCATTTTCTGCATTTGAGTGAGTTTATATATAAATGCTGTATATATAATACAGTATATATATATATATATATATATATATATATATATATATATATATATATATATATATATATATATATATATATATATATATATATATATATATATATATATATATATATATATATATATATATATATATATATATATATATATATATATATATATATATATATATATATATATATATATATATATATATATACATACATATACACACACATACATATATATGAGACTACTTAACTTAAATCTACCTGTTCAACTGCTGATGGCTAAGTATTTTTCTCACACTTTTTAGATTCACTTATCACTACAAGACCTGAATCCAGATGGGGGAACTAATGTTGAAACCCTACCTCCCATAATGGGTTGAAACCTGCTTAAGGCGGGGATAATCGCATCTAAACATTAATAGCAGTTTTTGTAAATGCCAGTTTTTGTAAAAGCTTTCATGGCATCTTATAGCTAGTTGGACCCTTCTACTGTTACGGTTCACGAGCAACATGACTTTAATCTCAAACTTTTGATTCAAATACTTCTGTTCATATGAAACAGATTTAAACGAGAGATAATGAATCGCCTTTTAGTGATGCAATTGGTCGATTATTTTTAATTTGTTAATAAAGAGTAAGGAATTTTCCTGTAAAATTATCCAGAGGATTGAATTAAGTCTTTCGTGGTCTGTCAGTATCTTTTTGACCAACCCTTGAACTCTCAAATTGTCTTAACCTGAGAATCCGATTCGCGGACTTTTTGTCATTCGTAATTTTTATTGTTTAGATATGCTCTCTCTCTCTCTCTCTCTCTCTCTCTCTCTCTCTCTCTCTCTCTCTCTCTCTCTCTCTCTCTCTCTGCAGTTCAATCTGAGGCGGTAGATGCCCAAAAGAATCCTACATTTTTATTGGAGCAAAATCTCTATTTGCGAATTTACTTCTCTCTCTCTCTCTCTCTCTCTCTCTCTCTCTCTCTCTCTCTCTCTCTCTCTCTGTAGTTCAATGTGAGGCGTTAGATGCCCAAAAGAATCCTACATTTATTGGAGCAAAATCTCTATTTGTCAATTTATCTCTCTCTCTCTCTCTGCAGTTCAATGTGAGGCGTTAGATGCCCAAAAGAATCCTACATTCATTGGAGCAAAATCTCTATTTGTCAATTTATCTCTCTCTCTCTCTCTCTCTCTCTCTCTCTCTCTCTCTCTCTCTCTCTCTCTCTGCAGTTCAATCTGAGGCGCTAGATGCCCAAAAGAATCCTACATTCATTGGAGCAAAATCTCTATTTGTCAATTTATCTCTCTCTCTCTCTCTCTCTCTCTCTCTCTCTCTGCAGTTCAATCCGAGGAGGTAGATGCTCAAAAGAATCCTACATTTATTGGAACAAAATCTTTATTTGCGAATTTACCTCGCCATTAGCCCACTTTATTGCTTTATAATCGCCTTGGAGGAAATCTCATCATAAAGTTATCAGTCGTCAGAGGGTGAATTTAATTTTAATTTTCTGACAGTCGGGAGGCACACTAACACGTCGCTCTCTCTCTCTCCTAAGAAATTCCGTTGGCTGTAAAATTAGGCGTCTGAGAAGTAATAAAACTTTTTTTTTTTGTCTCCCCATTTTTATTATTGTCACACTGAGGGAGACCATAAAATGGCGGATTAATGTTATTTGTGACTTCCTTCAATTAACTAATGGAAAATTGGCTCCTAGCTACGAACGCTTTTGTAATTATCGTCATCTGAATGGATTTTCTTACTGTTATTGTTTTAATTGTCAGTTTTTCTTTGGATATTTTTCAAGCAGTTTCTTCAAGTACAACGTGATTTGTTTGGGCGTCATAGTACATCTGCTATTTAATCATTGTTTATAGATCCGGAATCATTGTTCATAGATCGGAAGTTTTTTTAATATTTAGATAATGAATAACAATGGCACACAAGCTGTAGCAACTATCACCATAGTGTACATAATCTTAAACAAATATACATGGCGTTCTATATTTATTAATGTAGGGATAAAACATAGTGTTTAAAAGTGAAAGTTGAGGACATTTATTGCTCTTCGGAAAGTATGTTAAGGATTAAGTTCTAAAATGTACTACCGGAAGAATTGCAGTGAATTATAAAACAAACATCATTACTAAATTTGTTTGAAAGAAATCTCATATTTAGCATTTTATATATCACAAAAGAACCTCCAGGATTTTTTCAATTCCCCTGGTATGACATTTGAGATCCAGTTCAAGATGGTGAACACGTACTGTACAAGTATTCGAATCAAAACCCCCTTAAAGCACGTTAGAATTCGACAAGATTTTTTCACGCTGTGTTAGAATCATTCCAGTCCTTTCAACTGTCTCTTCTGAAAGAGAATCCAGTGTGACATTGCATGTATAGTTTGTAAGCCTTAGAAAAATGATCGGTTTTGTCCCTACTGTTTCACCCTTGCACACCAGAGTGGTCGATTTCCTTTTAATTCACATTTTCTGTTTGAGTGGTTGTGTTGGTTAACCAGTGATGTTAATACGAAATACCTGTGATTGCGTCAGAAAGATACTTATTTCGGCCCTGTTTCCTTAACTGTAATGTATTTTATTTTTATAAGTAATTCCTGTATATGCACAGTCTTATTAGACATTTGAATTCTTATTATGACTTTGATTTCACACTCCATGTTAACAACATTAATGCGTCATGTCTGCCAAATAAAGTATGGATATCCTATAGTTCTAAAGTTTGACTTTAGCCGTAACTTCAGAACTATAGGGTATCCAGACTTTATTTGGCAGACGCAATGCATTAATGTTGTTAATATGGAGTGTGAGATCGAAGTCATAATAAGAATTCAAAGGTCTAACAAGACTCAACTTTGGCCGAAGTGAAGTCAAGGTCAGAATCAGTCATGCTTCAGGGTCAGAGATCAAATAAGGCCTTTACCTTTTCTATAACCTTTGAGTTATATAAGATAAATATTTCATATTTGGCATGCATAATCGACCAGATTTGTCCATGTGCGGAGTGGGGTCAAGCTCACATATAGAGGTCAAAGGTCATATAAGAATTTGACCTTGTACATACATACCTTTTGAACTATTTGAGACAGAAACTTTACATTTGACGTTTTCTTATGAAAATCATAAGAAAATCTACGATTTTCATAAGAAAACGGTTTTTATATATATATATATATATATATATATATATATATATATATATATATATATATATATATATATATAATATATATATGAAATAAATAGATAATAGATAATGAAAAGTAGATGTACGCTGCGTTTTTGTTTGGTGTGTTTTGCATAGAAAAATGACTCATTTACCAAAATCCATCATCTATTATAAAGAGTTTAAAATTTTTCGCTAATTCAGTATATCACGCTAAAACATTATATCGAACCCTGTGTACCAAAATTTCATGATTTCTATCAAGTAACAAAATTGCACGCGTTGGAACTTTGCCAAACTTTGAATGCGATGTGCTGTGCGTATGTAAAACTCACTCCAGCTGAAGGCGCAGAAGATCTTGAGGAGAAAACGACAGAGTCAGATACTTCCGATCCAATAATTTACAGTTTTTATGCCCCGAAGGTGGGTAAAATACATTGAAATCTTCTAGCTGATGCAGACATTTCTTAGCACAACAGTATTCTAAAAGGCATAAAGATATTTAGAGACATAATTTCCTTCATAACTTGTTCTCCGCAGGGGAGAAGTGCTGTCAGTGCACCTCATGCGGTGCACTGTAGGCATTACTTCAGGTTCTTTCCAGCGTCCCTTCGGCTCCTAGCTGCAACCCCTTTCATTCCTGTTACTGTACCTCCGTTCATATTCTCTTTCTTCCGTCTTACTTTCCCACCCTCTCCTGCAAGTGATTCATATTGCAACTGTGAGGTTTTCCTCCTGTTACACCTGTCAAACCTTTTTGCTGTCAATTACCGTTTCAGCGCAGAATGACCTCACAGGTACCAGCGCTTGGCCTGTGGCCTAAATTTTATTTTCCAGTTCCATTTCCAATCGTGGTGTTACTGTATACTGATTAATATACTTGACTGGTGATTCTAGTTAATGGCTGTCTAGAAGGTACTAGTATCTTTTGAGTCCTAGTAGTATATTAATTACCTTAATGCTACCGTACATTTGGGCGACATCTGCGGTATTAGGGCCTCGTGGAATGGCTCTGTTCACGGTCCTTAAAAATCTTATGATGATGGCCAAGCAGATAAACAACCATTGCGTGATGGAATTTAATGTCGTACTATACTTTGCGCACTCCATTTCACAAACCCACTAAATATACTAATTTCCCGTCTACTCCTGACAGGTCTCGACAGCATGAGCAACCAGCCTTAATTCCTTTTCTAACGATTATGTTCAGGTGGATTTGTGCTGTCTCGATGCATCTTTCAGATGGGAAACATCGACCACAAAATAATTCATGTTGAGACAGATTCATTTTAACATCAGCTATGTAACATCTGTGGACTCCTATGTTAATTTCACGTGGTCTGTTGTCAAGGATACTGGCTGGATGCCTGTATGCGAGTGTCATTTACAGCTGACTGTGCGATCCTGATTAAGAATTATGGCATTCACTGGAGGAGTAAAACTATATATTTACGTTGTAGATGAGCGAAATATTCAGGGTTTGACAGTGCACAGTGAGGTTATTAAGAGAGTTTTACTTATAAAATACTGCAATACCGAATTAGATTAGATATACTTTATATACTTTTTGTTCGTATTGCCTTGATGCATTATCAGAGTCATGAAGATTACTTAACATCTGTGATCTCGAAGAACCCAGAGGAATTCTAATGCGTTCTCTTTCTAAGGAGGGACACTTAGCATACAAAGGAAACCCGAAATTTATCGCCTTTCCTGCCTTCCTGTGGAAATTTAAATCTATTACGAGCGACATTATGAGGTTTC
>NC_089783.1:48534124-48546624 GCF_040412425.1 Macrobrachium rosenbergii | reverse complement strand
TGTTCCGCGTAACTTGAATTTGATTTGAATTCAGTTTAGAACCATTTATGCAAGAAGCGCTTTGCACCGTTCCGTATCAGCCGCTTGCACGTGTTTACCTTCTTAAAGTTTGATGTGAGTGCAGGCCGTTGTCATTCATTATCCCGGCGAAACGCTGACGTGACAGATCTCCGGTTTGACGACCGTAAAAAAGGAGGAAGCGGGGAGAGAGACCTCCCGGATGTTGCCTTGCGTCCTCGCAACTTCACGAGATCAAGTGGGGATGCTGGAATTGCTTCCACTCGTCGCGAATAGTCTGAATTTGAATGGGCTTCTAGTGCTTTCGAATAAATTGGAATATGCTGTATTATTATTATGCATTACAGTTGGTGTGTCTGGTGTTGCATTGTTCGTCGGTAGCATTATTCTGTTATGTGTGAAATGATGGTGATGGTTATTACAACACCGACGGTTCTTGAAACGTTTATGACCGTGGGGTACTTTCCGGGTAGTTTAATAATGTTTCGACTAGTTTAGAAATTTATTAATGGTCATTACCGTCGTTATATCTCGTAGTCTTACCATGTGTGTGTGTCCCGGTCTCACCACGTTCATTTCTTTCATATTTTTCAAGAAACTCTTTCTTCAACGATTTTGTTTTTTTTTTGCAACAAGTTAAAAAATAATAATGGTGCTGAAAGCTTATTACTTACGGTTTTTTCTGACTTTGCTGTCGAGCTTAATCCACTATTTTGAAATATATAACAAACGATAAATTGAATTTTACGTAGTTTGTGATGGCGGATTTCAGCGCTTGCAATGTTGCAGTATGCCTGTGCTCCCTTTTATGATGGTCAAAAATACCAATGGCTCTCGCAATGTATGTTATTTGCGCGTCCGTATCCACCTCTTGAAAGCATGTTTGCACTAACCTTGGTAATGGCGAAAGTATGAAAAACTGATATATAACTCGGTCTTTGTGCCATTTTTGGCGTTCACATCACAATAGGCCACACTAAAGCATTGTAAAAAGACACAAGTTATGCGCTGGTAAGTGCTGTAATAACTTAATGACGTGTTAGGGGACAAACCTGTAAAACGACATTATGCAACATGGAATTGACTTTATTATTATCAGTGTTAAGGTATTGCAGTTAGATTTTTCGCAAGCGACTCCCATATTTCCGATAGTTGCTAGAAAATTTGATTAGCTTCTGTATTATCAAAACTATAGTTCTTTTTTTACTATATTGTTCCACATACCATATGCTGTGTAACTAGTGTGAATAATTCAACGGTACAAAATCCCATCGGAAGTGAGAGTAGGCTTTCTTTTGTAGAATCTCCTCATTAAACAGGGGCGTTTATGTTTTTTTTTTTTCATTTCACTTTACAATATTCCCGATGTCATTAGATGTGATTAACTCGCTTTAGGCCTTCAAAGCGGGGTAGAGTGCATAAAGTTCTCTTTTCGATTATCCCCAGTACTATCATGATGGAAATAACCAGTTTGAAATAGGGTGAAATTTGATTCCAATTGTTAATCTCTGTGTTCGTAGATGACCCACTTTCTCTGCAGAAGTCATATTGCCTTAGAACTGCAGTGAGCGTAATCATACTAATTTCTTAAGTCCCAAATACTGCAAGAAGTATCTCAGTTGCTTTGTTTTCACTGGAAAGACGATAGTTTTGCTTTCAAATCAGTTAACAGCTATTGCGGAAACTGGAGATGGGGGTAAGATGTGGCATTTATTATACTCTTCAAAGCGCTTTAAGCCCTGCAATTATCAGAACTTTCTTTCATCATTTTAGCATAATTGTGGATTAAAAGTTTTTGTTATTGGGCAGTTTTTATTTTTTTTGTTGATTAAATTGAATGAAAAGGCCTGATACCCAGACTAGAGGATGGAAGCTGGGTGGGTGGGGGTTGGGGGTGTTTATTTAGGAAGACAAGAAAAAGAGGTCAGTTCCGTTTACTCTCTGTCTTAGGCCACTGAGGAATTAAATGGTTTTAACATAGTCCATTTTATTGCCCTAGCCTTATTTATTTGAAAGAAATATTAATACATATTTCATATGTGGACGTAGCAAAAATATTTTTCCTTTGCCCTGTGAGTCTACAAAGGCCCAGGAGAACTTGAACTTTTTAACTTTTAACAGTTGTGAGCATTTTAGCTGTGTGCCTTGTAACGAAACGACAGTTTATTGATACGCAGTGTTGCCGATATGGATTTTCCCCTTTCATCGGCGGCCTGATGACAAAAATGCGTTCCAGATTAATATTTAATGGACATCATAAACTAACAGGTCATTTATTTGTGTCGATATAATTAGGTTTTAGGCGTTGACTCGGAATGACAGCTTGATTGAGTAGCCGAAGTCTCGTTTTCTATGAGGGACGGGGGTTACTTCGCTAACGATCGAGGTCTGTATAACTACGCGATACGGTGCGTCAATATTGGCCCATCTCTCATTAAAATTCACTGAATGGAAACGCAAATATAACTTCCATGCGTAGAACAATCATTCTGTTGGTCTGACACACTTTGGTAGAGTTTTTTTTCTTTTCTATTTGACCTTTTTTTTTTGGCTTGTATGCTTTGGATGCGTAGTTTTCTCTGGAAAATATTGGTCTAAACGTACTTTCCGCGATTACAACTAAACACTTGATCGACATGAATAATAGCCCTGAAATATTAGACAATAAAGACGAGTTCTTGATAGTTTTCAAGGAAATCAAATATTGTTTGAGAAGTTTTTAGATTCTTTGTAAAAGAGCAGTGGTCGCAGGATGAATCTGGCAGAGTAGTTCCCTGAAACAGTGTGTTATGTGAAAGGTGTAATGCATGATGTTTTACATGTGTTTTTTGACGCCGTAATAGTAATTAGAAATCAAATTAATTCCAGTTTTCAATATATACCTGTGATTTTGTGATGAAGCTGAATTTTACGGAATCCTACGTACATACAATATATATATATATATATATATATATATATATATATATATATATATATATATATATATATATATATATATATATATATACATATATACAGTATATATGTGTGTGGTTTATGTATACATACAGCTTTATCAACAGTAACGCTTTTCCTGTAACAACTGGTGGCTCGCACATTTCCTTCATTAATACTCAACGATAAGATTCATTCGGTTGCGTTGGTCAAAATATGACATTGCCAGGATACTCGGCCTAGATTTAAAATGAAGCCAAAAGGCTAAGCTGAAAATTTTTTAAATGGAAGTCAGTTCATTCATGAGGAAACAGGTTTTAAAACGGCTCATTGTCATGGCTCCTTGTAGTGATATGTTATTATAACTATATAATCAACTCACGTTATAGTAAACAATATTCAAAGCAGGACGACAATACGGACTAATTATACGTGATCAAGAATGTGATTCATATCTTGTATTTTATCATTTTGTGTATGTTATTCCTCATACGCATGTAAGCTTTTGACCCCAAACATCATGTCAACCCCATGCGTTTATCAACCCACTTTGACCAGGTGGAATTTATCGACCTCAGTGGCATGTCGCACCAACCCCAAGGGGTTGACACCGCTGAAGTTACAATTGCAACAGTTAAGTTTCTCTCTCTCTCTCTCTCTCTCTCTCTCTCTCTCTCTCTCTCTCTCTCTCCAGGGTCTGGACCAACTTCATGGAGTCTGGTGTTATGTGAATGTTTCATTTTGTCGATGTTACGTGGTAGGCTCTTATTTATTTAAGCTAAAACTAAATTTGTTCAGATATAATTTGTCTCTGTAATCACAACAGCAATAAAGTTAATAATAATTACGGTAATAATTCTCTAGAATTAAGACTTCACTTTGATTTAGTTATTGTAGTTAGCATGTATAACATGTTTCCGTATTCATTACTACGTAAAAATTGTGTAAACAAATCAAATAAAAATAATGATGATAGTTGGCAGCAATTGTATATAAACGCAGAAGAGTAATGAGTTAGATAAAAAGAATTAAAAATTACAAAATATGAACAAAAGGGCACGACAAATTAAAACTGAGAGTAAATGAAAAAGTTATTCTATGACACTGGAAAATACGGGTTCCTCTTACCACTGAGAGAGAGAGAGAGAGAGAGAGAGAGAGAGAGAGAGAGAGAGAGAGAGAGAGAGAGAGAGAGAGAGAGAGTTAAATAAACTCTGCAATAGAACCTGTCTGTTAACATAATTTTTGCCGCTTTCATACGAGCTTGTGGCAGCATCATATGCACGCAAATTGAAGCGAAATGGCTGTTTGTGTCTATTTTATTTAGGAATTAAGTGTCTTTTATCGTGAGAGTTTTTCAATATTCTGCTAAAGTGCTGTTCCATGATCACATTTTTTTTTATACACAAGGATATGACTTTCACTTATCCATGCCCTTTCGCAAAACTCTTTTTGTTTGTTATTCCTGTTTCAGATCTGGAACGCTGTAACTTTTCTGATTTTTAAGAGAAATGACGTAAAACAGAGAGATTGAGAGTATCTGTACCAATTCTTTATGAAGTAGTAATATACATTTAGGTGGGCGCTCACAAATGTGCGTATATATTGTATGTCAAGCCTCTGCGTTAAGACTGCGGCATTTGTTGTAATAGATAGTTATTGCTGGAGTTTATAAATTATAAAATGAGGTCAGTGCCGCTTCATGCTTGGTGAATATCCTTTAGGCAAATATGTTTGAATGATTAGAATACAAACTGTTGTCATTAGGTAGAGCTGTCCTTGTGCCAACACAGACTCCTGGAAAATGAGCAAAAAAAAAAAAAAAAAAAAAAAGCGGACAATATTAATATTGTTTTCCTTGCTTAAATGAGGCTGGCTTTATGCTAACGTAGACACTTGCTGACTCAGTAACCACAGTGACAACGCCATTATGATTCCAACAGCGTGCGAGATCTTTTGCTCCGTGATTATTTCCTAAAATAGAGGCGATGTTGCCAGCCCTAGATTAAACTGGGCAGTATGCCAGCGTGAGTTCATGCTTAATAAGCACGTCGTAATTACCACAATACGACCATATCCCACCGTGGGTTGTGACAGGTCATGGTTGGCCCTTTTGAGATTCGTTAAGTAAAGAAAATGTCTCTCTTTTTTTGGGAAGCTGAAGTGGTCGTTGCTTATTGAGAAGTTGTTTTAAGAAGTCCTCACGAGAATAAATGCTTTTTGTACTTCCTCCAAGTCACAACATGCTTTCTTTGTCACATTACAAAAAAAAAGGCGCATTTTTATTACTACTGTGCAGCGTACTTAATCTCTTCCCCATCCACAAAAGTCATCACAAACTTAAGACCCCTTTAGCAGTGTGTGTTAACCCAAGTAATTGATGATATTGATATTTTGGTGGAACATTTTTTTCTTTGATAGAGCCGTTCACACAGCTACTTTTCTATAGGTAAGAACATTGGAATTAACATTCCTTAAGATAAACATAACCTTTTTTGTTTTATGTCACGAAGATTAAGTTTCCATGGAAAAATTCCCTGAAGTACTTGCGGGTTAAATGAAAATGAAGGAGGTAGTAATAAAAAAGAACAAATATTCTATTAATTCCAAATTCTGCTTGTGGCATCTCATATAGTACATTGTAGATTAATGGGAAATTCTTGTTACCGAGAATAGTGTCTACAGCCAAGGGTAATAAACAGAAGTTTTGAAACCATCCGGAATCTGGTTGGTTTTTTTTGCGAATAACTTTTAATTGAACGAGCATAAGCCCCCTTCCCTCCCTATCTCTCTCTTCCCAGAAAATATTTCATTATGAAGTACTCCCAGAAGGCAGTTGTTGAGTGGAAATGCTGTTTTATTGCTTAGATTCTAAGCAGCAAAATAGCTTAGAATATTGAGAGACATTCTAGGCCTTAGAATGTCTCTTAACAATACAAAGCCACAGGGTTGTGAAAGTATTATGTCTTGTTTTATGTTATAGAAAATATACCATAAAAGTTTCTTTTGTTTTATGTTATAGAAAATATACCATAAAAGTTTCTTTCCATTTGTTGTGGAATTACTGAAAGAATGAAATCAGTGAATAAAAAAAAACAAAAAATGGGCTCTAATAATGGCATTTCTGATGGTTACAGTCCTTAAAGCCAAATTATTCGTCGCACTGGATATATTTAGGTGTTATATATACATATTTGATTGTCTGAAAATTGCTGTAGATATTTTTGTTTACTGCTGTGAGGCCTGGATGACAAAATGAATGATTCTTCCAATTCTTAATTTAGCATTTGAAGAAACTGGACCCTTTGTTTTATTTGTTCTGTTGCTCTCTGAAAACTGGTAATATTTTAGTGGGTTTATTATTTGGGGTGGGTGATATTACCGGATACACATAAATGTTGTTTGTAAAGAACCCCGTAAGAGGGTAGCGCCGTCAGTGCACCTCATGCGGTGCACTGCAGGCGTTACAGTACTTAAGGTTCTTTGCAGCATCCCTTCGACCCCTGGCTGCATCCCCTTTCATTCCTTTTACTGTACCTCCGTTCATATTCTCTTTCTTCCATCTTACTTTCCACCCTCTCCTAACAGTTGTTCCATAGTGCAGCTGCGAGGCTTTCCTCCCGTTACACCTTTCAAACTCTTCTACTCTCAATTTCCATTTGGCCCAAATTCTATATATTCTATTCTGTTCTAATATTCGTAAAGAAATGTAGGCATTTTAATGATAGAAAAAAAAATCACATGTAAAGACAGATTTCTCTAACTACCTTAATAACTTCGTGTAGATAATGGCCAGATCCCTTCACAAAATGCTCAACTGCAATTATACAAAAAGAGTTCTTACAGTCTCGTATTCAGCAACAACGTAACATGACAGTATTTACAAAACGACTACAATTAGAGTCCCTGGAAACTCGGCACACATAAATATTCTAGCTGCTGGCGCTTGTTAGCAACAAACCTCTCACCTTATGACAAGTCATAATTTCAGGCAAATGCCTTTCATTTTAACTTTACGTGTGTATACAGTATATATACATATATGTGTATATGTGTATGTATGTATGTATATGTATTTAAATATATATATATATATATATATATATATATATATATATATATATATATATATATATATATATATATATATATATATATATATATATATATATATATATATATATATATATATTATATCTGTTGGCACATGCTAGTCTGTTAGCGTTCCTGCATGGTTTGTCAGATGCAAAAATCAGGCTTTTTTCCCTTAAATTTTGACCTGTCGTAAGGCAGAAGGCTTGCCGCTAACAAGCCCCAGAATACCGAATATTTTGTGTCTGACGAGTTTGCAGTGTGTGTATACATATATTATGTATATATATTATATATATATATATATATGTATATAGCCTATATATATATGTATACACATATAAATATAGATAACATAAATGTATATATATATATAATATAGATAAATAAATATAATATATATATATATATATATATATATATATATATATATATATATATATATATATATATATATATATATATATATATATATATATATATATATATATATAAGGGGTGAGCCTGTGTGTGAGGGAAAGATAGCTGCCTAAGTTTCTAAAAGGGAATTCTTCACGGTCGTAGAGAATGTAATTGCTTCCTTTTTTAATGGTTTTACCGTAGAAGAGATGAAATTCGGATGTTCTTTGTATTTATTGAATTGTATACTTTGCCAACTTTGATACCTAAGGAATTATATTCGATCATTGCAAATGAAATGAAAATCAATGTAAAAAAAGGTTAATGATACAAAAAGTACAGAAGTTCAGAAAATTGAAATAATATGTGTAATATGTAACTCTGGTTCTATTGGTTTCGTGGACCACGAAAAACCCCAAAGTTAAGTCAAAGAGTTTAAAGAACGTGTAATTACTTTTAGATTGGATTTTATCTAACTTTTTTTTCATACAGTGGATCCCACATGATCCTAAGGCTCAGTTAATAAAATTTAAGGAACTTGTAATTATTTTATGACTGTTTTCCATCTTTCCATTTTTCCATATAGTGGACGTCTATGAACTCCAAGGCTCGAAACTTGGTTTATTTGTAAAAATCAGCCGAGATTTTAGTTTTTGCAGCATACTGCAAATTGATTGCAGTAATATATATATATATATATATTATATTATATATATATGTATATATATATGTATGTATATATATACACACAAACATACACACACATTCATATTCCCCAATCCAGTCATTCATTCATTAAGAAAAGTGCTGGGAATTTTTGCATTTAATGTTGCCTGTGGGGATTGTTAAAAACAGTGCCGGTAGCACCAATGTTTAAGCCGAAAACATTTTAGGAAGCAGCCTTTCAGAACTGGAACAGAGTTTTGCTTATCATATGGTAGGAATAAATCACAATCGGAACGGAAAGACTCACAGACTGTATTGCCCATCTTACCAAGGGAGTGTGGTGGATAGTAAGTGTGGAATAGGTTGTCTGGAACATCTAAAAATTATTAATAAAGACATCTGCACTTCATTCTGCATCCAGGCGCTTCTCGTAGTCTGTCTCTGTTGGTTCTTGTCGAGGTTATTAGCCAACTTTTAGTTCTTTTAGAGTATGGAATCTTTTTTTTTGAAACAGTTATCTCGCTTGTTTAGTTCAATATTGGTGATATGTTACTTGTAACCTGCTCCTTTGCTTGACAGTTTCGTTGTTAATTGATCCTGTGTAATTGCCCTTTTATTTTTGCCACAGTCATTTGCTGTGCAATCTGTTTTCTGTCTCTGATTGTATATCGCTTATATATAGCTTTTTTGTTGTTCTTCAATTTCATTTTGGATTCTCCTTTTTTGTTTTTCTTCTATTTGATTTTTGGATTCTTTTTTGTTTTTCTTCAATTTCATTTTGGATTCTCCTTTTTTGTTTTTCTTCAATTTCATTTTGGCTTGTCCTTTTTTTTTTATTGTTCTTCAATCTCATTTTGGCTTCTCTTTTTTTGTTTTTATTCTGTTTGATTTTTGGCTTTTCTTTTTGTTGTTTTTCAGTTTCATTTTGGCTTCTCCTTTTTTTGTTTTTCTTCAATTTGATTTTTGGCTTCTTTTTTGTTGTTCTTCAATTTCATTTTGGCCTCTCCTTTTTTTTGTTGTTCTTCAGTTTCATTTTGGCTTCTCCTTTTTGTTTTTCTTCAATTTGATTTTTGGCTTCTCCCTTTTTGTTGTTCTTCAATTTCATTTTGGCTTCACATTTGTTGTTCTTCAATTTCATTTTGGCTTTTCCTTTTTTGTTGTTCTTCAATTTCATTTTGGCTTCTCCTTGAGGAGAGTTATTCAGTTGGAAAGTCGCAATCTCGCTTCATCTGATTGTTCCTCTCTTCCTTTCGGGTAGCTAATGACTCTCCCTAATCTGTTACGGGGCCAGTTAACTTTTGGTCAACTTTTGCTTCTTGTTTTTTACGTAACCGGAGAGATTAACGCTGACCTTGAGAGGTGACCTCATCTATTTGTAGAGTTAACCGTCTGCAATTCCTCTCTTGGAGTTACCAAACTTCTTGCGCGTTTTGTTTATGATAATCTTAAGAGTGAACTAACGTATGTTACTCGTTTTTCCTTTGATTCTAGTTCATGTGTCTTGTATTATGCAGCTGTGTTATCAGTATTCGCACAGTAACACCTGTTGGTTACCACCAGTAGCATCTACATGCAACTGTTCATTTTCTGCCGTCAAGTGTTGTGTAATGATTCTCATTTGATTAATATCTGGTCTCATTCACTCTTCTCTGTTATCTGCCATCCTGTTGTATAATGATTCTCATTTGATTAATATTTGGTCTCATTCACTCTTCTCTGTTATCTGCCATCCTGTTGTATAATGATTCTCATTTGATTAATATCTGGTCTCATTCACTCTTCCCTGTTATCTGCCATCCTGTTGTATAATGATTCTCATTTGATTAATATTTGGTCTCATTCACTCTTCCCTGTTTTCTGCCATCCTCTCCTCGCACTTGGCGTCGTCCCTGTTTTATGATTTCATATTTACTCTACATTCTGAATGTATGCATTACGCAGTTTATTTATTCAGTGCAACCCCACACTCGTGACACCTCTTTGAATTAACCAGTGGTCATTGTGTGAATGATAATTGTGAGGTACTTAGAAGCACATTCGTTCTGGAGAAGCTACAATTACATATGGTTAGTTGCTAAATAACATGATCATTCGTGGTCCACAGGAGTTTCCCAGCGGGCTAAGTGGCTCGAACCACAACCCAACGCTTGGGCCTATATAATGTTGGAGGCAACAAAAATGAAAAGGTTACTTTGCTTTCATTATCTCCATTTCTGTGTCCAAGATCTTCCTCCAATCACGCTAAGCATCGAAACATTTTGCTTGGTACTTTCCCTATAATTGTTGATCGCATGGAGACTGGAACACGAATATCTGTCTATCTGTCTATCTATCTATCTATCTATCTATCTATCTATCTATCTATCTATCTATCTATCTATCTATCTATCTATCTATCTATCTATCTATATCTATATATATGTATATTTGTGTGTGTTATACCTTAACTCATGCTCACTCACTGCATTCAAACGAACAGTACTGAAATTTTAGGTGCTTTTGATCCGCAAAGTATTATTTGTGTCGGTCAGAATATGCTCGCTTTTATCTGCCCACGTGCGTCCTTCCTTACCAAATATATCCACGTGCATGTGCGTATATCAAACACTTTTTGTTGTTTCTTTTTGATTCAATTTGTATTTGGGATGAAACCCTTAACAAAACTGGGAGTTGCAACCTAATCGTGTTGCTTTGTTTTTCTGATTGTTTGTGAAGCAAAATTGTTACTGACGGGGCCATTTGTTGTAAAGCCCAGAGAGTTGTACTCGCCCCCGTCCCTCACAACCCTCCCTCATAACCCTCCCTTCCCAGGTTGTGTAATCTATTAAAACTTTTTTTTTGTGCTCTCTGGGAACTTTTGATGGATGTTTTCTTGCACTGGTTAGCCTTTTTTTTTTTATTTGTTCTTTGTGAAACATTGCGCAATTATATTTTCTAATAATTTACCTATTTTTTTAAATTGTATTTTCATGTGCAGTACTTATTCACCTTTACTTAAGAACCGGGATATTAATGTTGGTTGCATGCTTGAATTTGGAGAATTATTACAAAATAGTGTTGAAATCTAACGCCAGAAATAAGAAAAGAGGAAAATAAATATATTTAAAACACTTAAACACTTAAACCTGCCCGATTGAAATTTCACAAGCAGTTAAATATTTTTTTTTATCTTGTACCCAGTGATATAAAGAAACTAAAGCTTTGTCATAATTCAGATTCATAATCGGGTGTTATGTAATGGTTATGAGCTGGCCGCCATGGTTGTTGATATATAATTGCGAGAGAAGGAAATTTTACGGGACAAAAAAAAAAAAAAAAGGAGTATAATATTGTTATCCATCCTGTTCAACATTTTCTTATTAATAATACTAATGTTCTTGAGATTTTTACATCTTTGCGGGAATTCCTATCACTTGGCCTTTAGTAGAATTTCATATTCCAATTCCAATTCCAGTTTGCAGGAATCCCTTCTTCTTTTTCCGAACAAAACTTTAGAGTTACCTGCTTCTATTACATCCAACTATAAACAATGGCGCAAAAGGCAGTTTTCGTTAAGGCGTCAGTTGCTTGCTGCTTGACATCATGATGTCACTCGAAGACCAAAGATAGCTGTTGTGAAAAACTTCTCCAGATGATTTTTTTTTTAAATTTTTATTGTGAAAAACTTCCCCTTATGATATATTTTTTTGACATTTTTAATGTGAAAAACTTCCCCTGATGATATTTTTTAAACTTTTAATGTGAAAAACTTCCCCTGAGGATATATTTTTTTGAAATTATTAATATGAAATGTTTCCCCTGATGATTTTTTTTAATTTTTAATGTGAAAAACTTCCCCTGATGATATTTTTTTTTGAAATTTTTAATTTGAAAAATTTCCCCGTTGATATTTTTAGCTTTTTGAAATTTTTAATCCAACTAAATTCAGCAGCGGTCCAAGGAAGAAAGAAACTCTGACGTAAAAGGGAAAGATTTAAAGTACGAGAAAATCTTAGAGAGGAAGAGATAACTTGAGCGAGCAAGTGGGGAAAGGTATGGCGTCGAAAAATCTAATTATGTTTGTGTTACCGTTTGTTGGCCATGTCACGTACAGGGAAAGTGAGATGCTTGGGAGAAAAATGTAAGCTGTTTATTTCTTTCTCTGTGTAAAATTCAACATTTTATTTATTTTTTTTTCATCTGAACTCTAAATAATGTGAGCTAATGTCAGATAAAGTGATATAGGTTTGATAGGCAAAGTATTAATTTATAATCGCCGTATAACTTGGGAGTATTAACTAAAATGTAAACAGTTGGAGTATTAGGTAGAACGTTAACAGGTGGAATAATAGTTAAAATGGGAACAGAAAGAATAATAGTTAAAATGGGAACACAGAGGAATAATAGCT
>NC_089783.1:48514124-48529124 GCF_040412425.1 Macrobrachium rosenbergii | reverse complement strand
CCGTTTAGTACGTATATATACGTAGCTCGTCAACGCTGCCTGAGCCGTTTAGTACGTATAGATACGGGGAGCAGATGTTTTGACCGTGGCGTTTAGTACGTATGTCCACGATCGATTTTTCCCGCTTTCCTTTCAAGGTTAGTCCCCTGTAATAGATTTTCTCTAGGTCCGAGGAAGTGTTGTTGACCATATCGAAGCAAAAACACTTCCTCCCAAACCCCCTTTTATCATAATTTTCCTGATTATCTGTATCTAATGCGGGAATTCGCCAATCACTTGGCGACATCGCAACGTAGCGAGACAACATGACACTGGGCTGGGTCGTTCAAGCGAAAGACCAAATCCAACTTTGTATCAGTCGTGAGTTACTTACTTCTCTGTTTTTCTTTTCCAGCTCTAGCGCAAATGAAAAACGATAAGTGATTGTAGGTTATTGACATTATTCCGACTGAAATATGAAAAATGTAATCGCTTGACTGTTTTATTACTTTACGATATGTTCATTGCTTCTGACTGAACTCCAGGTGCGCTTCGTTCTGAATGACGACCGAAAACTGTTTTGTTTATTTATTCTAAATTGCTAAAGTTGGCAATAATTGTAATTTATTTCATCAATTTAACTTTAGCATTCCATAAAAATTACTTCAGAACCTGTGTATATTATCCTATGTCGCTATACATACGCATATACAAATATAAATTATATATATATATATATATATATATATATATATATATATATATATATATATACATACATACATACATACATACAGTATATAACATTCGAATAACTAATTGTCGTTACTATCACCGGGTTAGATCTAGAACGAACAAACTTTCATACATGAAACAATACACAAAGACGATAATCTAAATGAAAGTTACGTACAAAATTCTCTCGCAAGAGACAATGCTGAAAATTCATCCGACAGTGAGAATGATGAAAACGACAGCAGAGGACTAACAAGGTAAAGACAGTAAAGTGAAGTCTATATTTGATGATTGTGAACGGGTTGCCAGTAATTTCCGGGCCTAAGATTTCGTATTGGACAACAGTGGCTCTTTCATTACATCGATAAAGGAAAATCTTTAAAAACAGATGATGAAATTTATCTGTATCACCGTTTTCCTAATCAAATTATCTTTTAGTCGTAGAGAGAGAGAGAGAGAGAGAGAGAGAGAGAGAGAGAGAGAGAGAGAGAGAGAGAGAGAGAGAGAGATAACTGTTTTCTTTGTATTGTAATTCAAGCATAACAATTTTAGCATTGATAATTCATAACGTTCGAGAATTCTAACAACAACTATAAAAAGAACAATTAGCATACTGATCAATGAACAGAGACAACATGATGTTTTATATATAGATGTATATATATGTGTGTGTGTGTATGTGTATTTTTGTATATAGATTTAAAGTGCGCATAGAAACTCTGTACACACAATATGGGTGTCATTCGGTACTTTTCCAAACTTCCTGACTTATAATTCGACTACAGTTAATCTGCATTCCTCAATTCGGGTTTCTTTAATCCGGTCATAAAATCCAAATTATCCCTCCCCCGGGCTGTCCAGAAGAAAGAGGCCTTTCCGGCACAGAGAGATGTTTCTGGACCATATTAATAAGCAACATCAAAATATAAACTTTACCATTGAAAAAGAAAGTAACAACTCTTTACCTTTTTTAGATATCAGTGTAAGCAGAGACAATGGTGAATTTACTACATCTGTGTATAGGAAAAAAACATACACTGGATTTGCTAATAACTTCTATAGTTCATGTTTTATGAACTTTAAACTAAATTCCATATACACTTTGGTTTATAGGGCTCTTCGATATTCTTCAAGCTGGTCTCTTTTTCATAATGAGATTTTATTTATAGTTAATTTTTTCTTACAGAACTCCTGTCCTGAAAATTTGTTTTTAAAGTCATTAACAGACTGCTGTCACAACACTTCTCTAATCCGACACCCTCTTATAATGTCTCAAAGAAAAATATATATGCAACAATCCCGTTTATTTTTGACAACAAGTTTTCAGCCAAACTTAAACGAATAATTGAACAGGAATTTGGCTGCCTTAAGATACAATTTATTCCAGTAAATCCACTCAAGATCGGTGTATTCTTTGGTTACAAGGACAAACTGCAGGCCTTCATGAGATCTAACATTATTTATAAATTCAAGTGCCCGGGATGTCCCGGTATCTATGTTGGATCTTGCCGTAGGTTACTGCAGGTGAGATATTGTAGCCATGTGGGATACAGTTTTAGAACGGGTCAGAAATTGAGTAAACCAGATAAATTGATCGGTACTGCCGGGTCTCGATCCCTAGACCGCCGACTGGAGTTGTTGGGAGGTAATTGTATCGATGGATCGAGACCCGGCAGTACCGATCCATTTATCACTTATGAATTCTCCTTCGGTAATAATTCTCCATAGGGGATATTCCTGAAGAAGCGTGAATTTGTCGATAATGTATGTTAATGGAATAAATTTTTTTTTTGACCCCCGCCAGCTGAGTGTATGATTGGTTTTACTAACAAGAACGGAAATTGCAAGTCAGTAAATTCACTATGGAAATGGAAAACGACAGTAGCCTACCCTTTTTGGATTGTTTAATATTCATTAATAGTTATGGGTTTAAGTGCAGTGTGTACAAGAATCATACCAAGACTTCTGCTTATGTATGTATTTATTCTGGTCGGAGCAATAAACAAAGAGATAAATTTTCAGATCCATTAAGAGGATTACAACTGAATGCGTTGATGCTGAAATAGATATAATTAGAAATGCATGCAAGAAATTAGAATTCCTGCTTCTTTGTCAGACAGTGTATTAAGAGCAGCTAAAAACTCAGCAATTAGCAACTTACATTACAAAAAAAAAACATATTTGTACTAAGGTATAATAATAATCTCAAAGATACTTCCTATCTACTTGAGATAATTGGAGTTAATGTAGCATTTAAAATCAGTAATACAACAAAGACTAATAAAGAACCCTCCCGACAATTCTAAAGGATGTGTTTCAGATCCCGTATTGGCTTAAGCCCCTTGACAACCTTAATATTGGTCAGACTGGTGAACCATTGGAAAAGAGAAGCGAACAGCATAGAAAAATATAAATATAAGATATGCTCAGGTGAACAGTTCGATTTTTGTTCACGATCGTAAAATTAATCACGTAATCAATTAGGCATGGGCAATAAAGATAGTGTATTCCAGTAACACACAGGAAAGGAACATTATTGTGGCGAGTTTTATAAAAGAATGGTTATGTGAGAAAGACAATATCAGTCAGGTTGTGCATAAAATCGATCCATTAACTTCAGATAAACATGTAAAATGCATAGATTTTAAAGCAAGGTAGGGTTTGCGGCAGTGGTGCACATCGACATGGAACTCTAGGAAAAGAAATATACAGTATATTTATATAAAGTATGTATGTATATGTATACATATACATGCATACATACATACATACATATATATATATATATATATATATATATATATATATATATATATATATATATATATATATATATATATATACATATACATACTGTATAGTGTAAATAGAATTCTTAACTCAGATGCCAACAAGTGTTATTGTTCCTCCCTCTTTTTGCTTAGTTGTCAGGCGTGAATAGTTGGTTTCAGATCCTTTGTTTGTCTACACTGTCTCTCTAGCATATATATTGTAAAATCCTACCATTATGGATCATTCCTCTCGAAGATGTCTTAAATATTAAGACGAAACCGGTCAGGATTTAATATACACAGATTCATTTCACCTCTGGCACACCTGCATATATACATACCGTGTCATTGTGATTTTAGGCGACACACACACACACACACACACACACACACACATATATATATATATATATATATATATATATATATATATATATATATATAAATATAAGACAAAATCCACGAAGGAAAGAAGTAACACTGGAGTGCTGCGAGGCCTTTCGATTGTCGTCCTTTGCTTAGCAGTCTGCTAAGTAGAGGACGACAGTCGAAAAAGCCTCGCAGCACTCCAGTGTTTATCTTTCCTTCGTGGATTTGTCTTTATTTATATATTCATCACGTTCCATATTTTCGTGATTCAGTTATACATATATATATATATATATATATATATATATATATATATATATATATATATATATATATATATATATGTATTATAAATATATATATATTATATATAATTTATATGTATATATAAGTGTGTTTGTGTACAGTATAAGCTGTGTAATAATTTAAAAAGATCATTCTCGTCCAGCTTGCTAAGAGTTTACGAAAGTGTCCTCGTTAGCCACTGGTTGAGAGGGAGTTTATTTCCGGTTTGAGTTTTGTGGATGGCCGGTAACGAGTTCCTTTGGCAGTGATGTCGAACGTAGTAACTTCGGAAGACAACCGGGAAACAACTTTTTGATGAAGAAAGGTTAGCGAATTAGCGCTTGAAGGAACGCTCTTATCAAAGGTTGATTGGCTGATTCGGTTAGATCAGAAAGTTACGTTTTATTTTGACTCCAGCCGCGGAGCTTATATTGGCCGAAGATTTTTTTATTATGATTTTTTTTTTGCGTTGAAGACGTATTTTTGTGTTATTGATGTTGTTATTTTTCTACATGGTTAGTAGACTCGTATATGGCAGGAAGTGAAAATTCAGGAAATTTTTTTCTTGTTTTCTTCCAGTACATAGGTTTGTGCTTTCGTGAAAGTGTTGAAAGTCAGTGGAAGCAGAGTTATATGTTTGAAATTATATATATATACATATATATATATATATATATATATATATATATATATATATATATATATATATATATTATGTATGTATGTAATGTATGTTTGTATATATATACATACATATATATACATTATATATATTATATATACTGTATATATATATATATATATATATATATATATATATATATATATATATATATATATATATATATATATATATATATATATATATATATATATGTGTGTGTGTGTGTGTGTGTGTGTGTGTGTGTGTGCGTGTGTGGCGGCGTGCGGTTGTGTGTATGCATGTATGTATGTATTGGTCAGAATTTCCTATTTTTCTGTTTTTTTTTTTTATCTCGTGTGTCAATGACAACAGGAATGTTGTAAACTTCAAAGTGAAGTATAAATGCATTTAATTTCGTAGAAATCCACACACCTGGTTTGTTGGTTTTCTGTTGCATCATCAGGTAGCAAATAATACATGTACAATGTTTACAAAGGGTGAGAGTTTAATTACAACGTACGGACATAAAAGTAGGGTACACTGTTTGAATGGTCTTCTCTCTCTCTCTCTCTCTCTCTCTCTCTCTCCCCTTATACACAGAGAACTCTACTTACTGGCTCGATTATTTTTCAGGGGTTATCACATTACTTTTCCTTAATTATATCAATGTTACCTTGTTCGTACTCTTTGGAATCTCATGTCCATTCTTCGTTATTGGTCGATTTGTTGGTTGACATCCATGCTTTGGTGACATCCGTCATAGGATTATGGTAACGCAGTAATTAGTGTTTTTGGTTTTTTTAAATGGAAATTGAGTTGGCTTTTGCTATTACAACTTAGTTGTATGTTTGGTCACTGTAGATGATTTCCATCACTTTGACATTCAAGTCATTCAAATTTAGGTTTTTAGTCATGTTTGTAATGTGTTGGAAGATGGGACTTTATTTTCTGTTGGTATTGTTAGGTTAATTTAGAGTTGCAGTAGTGTGACGAACATTGCAGGACTTAAAGGATTCGCAGATCACTATTATACTTGTAAAATCAGGCAGTATTGGTCATCTTTTTCTTTTCTCTCTGGGACTAGTACTTTTTATCTTTAGACCAAATGACAGCAACTTAGGACTACTGAAAACCTTCTCAGATTTTTTATTTTTAAAGTCTTCATTTCATCCTTTATTGTTACTAGAGATGTATGTATAAGGTTTCTCCATATTTCTGCGGGCGCTCTTTATTCAAGTGAACTGGACCCAATTTAGTCTGGTTAAGAGATCATCCCCACCATAGGCAGTACCCAACATCATCGGTTGTCGTCCCTACCAGCTGCTACCTGGAAACGAGAACGTTAGTACCACTTTGACACAGAAACACATCTACTTCAGTGGATGAATGGCAAGTTCGTAAAGATGGAAACGACCAAACGAAATCCAGGCTTCTTCCGTTACTGATGTTCTAGCTTGTGTTGGAAATAGACCAGAATTGCTAGCATGTTCTCGAAATGCACTAGAATTAGAAACAAGAATGCTCATCAAAATTTACAGTGCATCAAGAAAGAGAGACTTCTAACCTTGCTCTTCTTTAGAATGAAGCAAGAACCAGACCTCTTCATGGAGAGTAAATACTGGGCTCTGAAGAACACGATCATTCATTATCGTGATGAAAATCATCAGAGTACTGGATATACTGTAGGTTTGAGAAGATCAGGGGAGACTTTCCTTAGTAACAACCTTATGCAATATTTAAGTCGGTGAATTTAGTGTGCTTAGCATGAGCACTGTAAAACAATAAGTGGTTAATGTTTTCTCTTTAGTAGACCTAATAAGTCTCATGAAATAAATTAGGAGTGCTCTTTCGTACTGGTGTACAATTAATCGTTAACTCATTAAGTTAGGGGTAAAGACTCGGATATGGAAGATCCTCAAGGGAAGTGCAAGCAGTCACTTTTGGTATAAGTAATTTGAGGGGAATTGGGATCATAATGATAAAATTAACGAACTACAACTGTATTACATGCGGCCTTCTTAACAGCTGGTTCCCACAAGGATTTCAGTGTAGTATTGTAATCTCGACTGAAAGTTTCTGGAAACTTCTGAAGTGCCTACCGAAGTCTCATGAAATAAATGAGCTAGAAGTCCTCTTTTGTACCAGAATTTTTGTTCCTTGGAAGAACAGGGTAAGGAACTTTTTCTTACTTAATTTTAGATCATATTATTTCTTAACTGACATCGAATACTTGTTTCTCCTGTCGGTAATCATGGTCGGTTATGGCTTTCTCACTCAGGTTGTAAACTTTTCAGAGGGGCCTCGGCACTTGGTGACGCTCTGTATAGGAAGGAATAGAGGACTTGTCGTAGTGAGAAATAAATAACTGGAGTGTAAAAATGCTTAAGGCTGTGACCAAAGAACTCCAAAACCTTTGTGAAGGTGATGGATTGAAAAAAAGTAAAGTTCGAGTTTTTAATGTTCGTAAGCAGTGTGCATCAGAGACACTTTGTTAGTCCTACTCTCTAGCCAATATAACTAATTTTTTTTTATCCAAGTGGGAGACTTTCTGAACTTAGCACTCTTGTCACCACAACTGAAATGCTTCAGGGAGATTCCGAGCTCGACTGTCTGGAACCATAATAGTGCAAGATTTTCTGAGCTCGCCTCTCTATCCTTCATAGTGGAAGTGCAACCTCTAGATAGATTTTATCAACTCGGCTTTCCAGCCACCACAATTGATATTCATCTGTAAAACTGTTCACATGAAGAACGATTCAGTAAGGCGTGCTGATAAAGGGAGGTCTTTTCTAGAATAGGTAGGAAAACAGAGGAAGTATTAAATACTCATTAATATCTTGCCTTGCCGTATCAGTTGTGTTTGTTGTTCAGAACAGTAAAGTATGCATTTACTAATTTATGACTGTTATCAAGGAAGAGCGAAAAACAAAGGAGAAATAAAGCTAAGTAATAAGATATAATTGATAAATGAAGGAAAATGAAAGTAACCGAAAATTACCGGTAATTGAAAATGACCATGTTAGATAATAATGAAAAGTAAAAGTAGTGAATTTTCAGGAGAGGGAGATACTTAACTTGTTTTGATGGGATGCAAAACAGTAATTACTACATGTTTTTTGATACAGGTACTAAGAATTCCCCTCAGTCTTTCAGCCGTGTGCTGAACCTTATTCTCCAAACACGTTATATTAGCCATCCTCATCCTTCCCTACCAGATCCCATCCACCCCCATTGCTATCCCAGCCGAGCCGTTTCCGCCCCGCGAAAAGAAGCAAGTTTTCCAGTAGAGGAATGTTTTAGTGCTCTGGAAGCAGAAGAGGGGAAATTCTTATTTGTCTGTCTCTGAGCAAAGGGAAGCAAGTTTTTTTTTTTTCGAACTGAGGAATATCATCTGAGTCTGGAAGCAGAGAGGAAAGGGAAAACGTTATTTTTCTGTCACTGTGTGCGAAGAGAAACAAGGTTTTCAGATAGAAGAATATTATAGAAATGTGAACAGAGGGGAAGGAGAAACTTTTTTTTTTTTTTTTAATGTCTCCTTGTGCGAAGAGAAGCAACTTTTTTTTTTCCAGAGGAACGTTACAGATGTAATATGTGTGTTTCCTTGTTGAATAGTGAAGCAGTTTTTTTTTTCAAAAAGGAACTGACAGAATTATGGGCAGACAAGGCAGAAAGAATCCTTATTTGTCTGTCCCCTTCTTTACAGGGAAGAAGACTTTTAAACAGAGATGACATCTAGATTCTGATCATACACAAGAAAAAGAAACTTTATTTGTCTTCTTTTGGAGATACAATCAACTTTTTAACGACTCTTAGTCCGTAGAGGAAAGAGGAGACCTTATTTGATTGTCTCATTATATAAAGGAAAGAAAGATTTCCAAAAGGAGGAACTTCATACGACCACGGGCACTGAGAAGAAAGAGAAAGCGTTATTTTTCTGTTTCTTTGTGCAAAGGGAAACGAAGTTTTTCAAACAGGAACGTCACAGAACTTTGCGCGCACAGAGGAAAGAGGAAACCATATTTGCTTTGCCCTTTTGCGTAGAGAAGCAAGTTTTACAACAAGAATGACATCAAAGAACTCTGGACACAGAGGAAACCTTACTTGTCTGTCTTATACAAAGACAAACCAATTTGTTTTTGTTTCTTTCCCCATGTCGAGAAGCAAGTTTTTCAGAGGGGAAACATAGGCATCTGCCCACAAGAGAAAAAGAAACTTTATTTGCTTGTCTCTTGTGCAAAGAGAAACAAATTTTCCAACAGAGGAACATCATAGGCTTTAGAGCACACAAGAGAAACGAGGAAACCTTCCTTCTCTGTCCTTTTGAGCAAAGAAAAGCAGTTTTTTCAAAGCAAGGGAACAAGATAGGACTTTTAGCATAGGAGGGAAGGTGGAAACCTTGTTTGCCTGTCTCCTTGTGCAAGAACTAGCAAGGTTTTCAAATTGAGAACATTATGGGTTTCAGGGTACACAGAAAAGAGGAAACTTTATTGGTCTGTCTCCTTGTACAAAGAGCAGCAGGTTCTTGTAAAAGAATATCATAGGATTTGTGGGCACACAGAAGGTAGAGGAAACCTCACGTATCTATCTCATAGAGCTCTGGGTGTGCAGAGGAAAGAGGGAACCTTTTGTCTGCCTCCTTATGGAAAGACAGTCACTCTTTGAAATGGGGACATTATAGGCCTCTCGGCACACAGAAGAGAGAGAAAATTTTATTTTTCTGTCTCCATGTGCCGAGAGAAACAAATTTATCAAAGAAAGAAATATCATAGGACTAATGGCACAGAAAAAGAGGAAAACTTGTGCAAAGAGGAGTAAGTTTTTCACAGCACCACCATCGGACTCTGGGAACACTGGGAAATGGAACCTATATTACCTATTTCCTTGTGCAAAGGTCAGCAAGTCTGTCAGGAGAATATCCTAGAACCCTGGAAACAGAGGGGAAAAGGGTGTCCGTCTCTGTGTGTTAACCCAAGGAAGTTTTTCAAATAGAATTTTCTACGGTTCTAATTCTGGAGAGGATATCGAAAATCAAATTTATCCTTCTCCACGCGTGAAATGAAGGATGTTTTGCAAACAGAGGAATATCACAGCACTCTGCAAAGGAAGGGGAAATGTAAAAACGTCCTGTTTGGAAAAATTGCTTGGAAGTAACTTGTCCAAACAGAGAAATGTCATACGAGTCAGGGAGCAAGCAAGACAGGGCAAACCTTTTTCAAACGAATATCATAACTTTCTTGGAACAGAGAGGAAGGGAAAACCTACGAATATGGAATTTACATGATATTCCTGTTTGAAAATCATGCTTCATTACACGCTTTAGAAGCAAGTTTTTCAAACACAGATCTACCCTAGGATTCTGAAAACGAGAGAAAAGGAAGCCTATTGTTGCTGTCTCCATTTATGACGAGAGGCAAGTTTTTCAGACAGTAGGATTATCTTGAGAGGAAAGGACAGAGCCTATTTGTGTTTATTCAGTAGAGGAATATCATAGCACAGGAAACGAGAGGAACATAAGACAAATCGTACCAGCGTACTTCTTGAAACAGTTGCGAAATTAGTGATCATATTTTTACCAACTCATTCGAAAGTGTAATCGTCTTTAATCAATCTGTTTTTTTTCATGTGGTCTTTTTGATATTATCACATAAGTTTTTTTTCATGCAGTCTTTTTGATATTATCACATAAGTTACTACAACAAATATTTTGCAAAAGTTTTTTTTCATGCTATCTTTTCGATATTTTCACATAAGTTTACTAAAACAAATATTTTGCAGAAGTTTTAAACTTTTCATTAAAAAAGTGATTGTGCCAGAAGTATTTGAAGGTCGAGTTTTTCATTTGAGACAAAAGAAGATAGTGAAGTAGGTCATCACATTAATATGTTAAGGCTGTAATGGTTTCAGTCCTCTCTCTCTCTCTCTCTCTCTCTCTCTCTCTCTCTCTCTCTCTCTCTCTCTCTCTCTCTCTCTCTCTCTTTGAAAATCGGATGAGGTCGATATCACAGATCCATTTATTTTTGGAATGAGGATTTAATTTGGTCATTAATCTGCTGCGTGTCCTCTGATTAAGAGATAAATGAGTTAAATAGCTTCACCGATATCATTTTACCTTGTTTTTTCTCTCATGTTTTGATAGTTTATCAGTATTTTGAAGACTAGTTTGCAGTAATTGAAGGATTTCTTGTAAAATACGTTGTGCATGTATGTATTTTTCTATACACAACTTGTCGGTATATGTTGTAAATGTGTGTGTATATATATATATATATATATATATATATATATATATATATATATATATATATATATATATATATATATATATATATATATATATATATATATATATATATATACATATAATTTGTAAACGATGTTTCACCCCTTTTCTCTATTCCTCTTTATTTCTCTGTCACTTCTTTCACTATTACAACTTTATTTATTATCCTATGCTTCCAATTTCTTTTTGTATGCCTCGGTCCCCACACAGTCTGCCGCTCCTAAACATTGACAGCAGTTGGAAGCCGAACAGACACGAAGGAACGTTTGAAAACTGAGATAAAACTTTCATTAAATCTTTTGAGTCACCCCTTTGGCATATGCATTTAAGTGCAAGCTGTGAATTTCTAATTCCTCCTGATGCTGGTTCTAAGACTCAGACAGATGAACAAGAGGGTTCGGTGTCTCGTTCAAGGTACCCCAAATTTAAGATTGAAATGTCTCGTCTCATTATGCTTTCTAATGAAAGAGGTTGGCATATGACTTAGGAACCAGAGGATACAACCAGAAGGCGTAGTTTTAACATGTGCGTTTTTGTGCACCTTCCACTGAAGACATTCCTTTTGTGACTGGGAGGAGACAAAGTTATAGTCTCTTATGTTAGAAGGAGACAAAGTTACAGTCCTTTATGTTTGTCACCTACCTCAAAGTCTATGTAATGTATTTGCCTAATACTGTTGTCTGATCAGACCACCTTTGGGTTGAAATTTATTTAGGAGACTGCAGAGAGGTGGTCGATGTTTACCCTTTTATTGCCCTCGCACTGTAAATTAATAGAGGTGGTAATAGAGTTTTATTCTTGTTTTCTCAAGATGCATCCCGCCCTGCTTCTGAAGTCATATGAAATTGAATTCAGACTCGTCCACTTCTTTGAAGAAAGGTTTATTTTTCTCAGAGTGAAAGGTTTTCACCTATCAAGAGTATATGCAAATGAGAGAAGAACCATTATAAAATTGTCGTAATCTGTTCTGATATTGATAACTGATTAATTGAATTTGCAATTGAAAATTGATGTTGGATACCCTCATAGGCAAAGTCCTTTCCTTTGCATACACGAACAATGAATGATGTGGCACATTCTTTACCTATTTCCTTATTTTCACACATCTGATGATACCTTTCATGGTATACCATTTAATTTTTTGCCTATCGACTGCAAAGAGTAGATATCAGCACTATGATGACTACCACAATGCAGTCTATTGTGCTTCTGAGGGTACTGTTCAGGGACCGCTATTATTTATAATTTTTATGCTCGATATGTGGTTTGGCCTTGAAAACAAGTTTGTTGATGTTATGCCGTTTACGCTGAAACCATCCCCTGAGTTATAAACCAGCAGTTGATGCTTGGTAAAGATTAAAGGGGGAGGAAGTGGTACCCTAGCAAAACTCAGATTACGATTGTTAGCAGGTTGAGAACTTCTGAAACATCCCGCAGATATTTTCACTATAGGTTTTCTTCAACTGCAGACAACTCATTCAGAATTTTAGGTGTCAGTCTTGATTACAGATTCATTATTGAGAAAGATATCCAGCCTGTCTTTCTTCAGTAACAACAAAAATTGAAATACTGAGGCACTGTATGATGTTGGAGACACGTTCATCATGAGGAAGTGTTTGTGCATTTGTTTCCTGTTTTTAACTTCCATCAGCTGACTCATGTCTTAAACTTTTGGTCAGTACTTGAGATGTATTAAATTTCGCATTTCAGATCTAAGTGTTAATCTCTAGCATCGTTGGTCAGTTAATTCAGGTGCTTGCTTTATCGAATTTTTCTTAATTCAGATTTCCCTTGGCATTCAGATACCAAGCAACACTGAGTACCAGATACAAAATTTATTCTAAGTCTTGTCCTTTCTTTTGTGAGGTTTAGTACTCAGGAAGTTTATTACTGTGACCAAATCACGGAGTGGTCTTTCTAGTCACGCAGATGATAATTGGAATGCTTTTTGTTGAGCAGGCGGACATTAGTCTTATTCCATTGTTTATTTGTGTTTACCTGTTATTTCACCCGTAAATTTATTCTTTACTTAAGCATATATTTTTTGCTCTGGATTGTTTTTCTCTGGGGCCTGTGGGGTTGTATCATTCTATTTCTCCAATAGTGTTGCTGTTTGGTTGCTAGTAATAAGAGCAACAGCAATAATTGTAGTAGTAATGAAGACTTTCTGCACATTCAGAACTTTATAGCTATATTTTTTTATGCGGTTTTTATCATTACAACATCTCCCATAACGCAAAGTTAATGGCTTCAGTTTAGGGTACGTGGCTTTAGAATCCATGAAATCTGGTTCTTTAGATATATATACATATTTTCATAAACTGCGCTTTCCATCACCGTGCCGAATCTATTTCGATGATATTGTTTTAAAACGCCGTCCTTTTGAAATTGAATTATAGGTTAAAATGCACCGCTCACAAATTCTTTCAATATTGAAATTCGTTACGGATCCGTTTCTGTTGAAATCTATTTGTAATTTTGTTTTTTGCTTCACATTTTTTTTTATTTCTCACAGAAATGTAGTTTCTGACTTTTTATTAGTTTGTAAGTTCTTTTTTCTAAGATATTGTCATTCAGGTATGGACTTTCTTGACTATTTTCTGTTAGGTTTAAAATAATTACAATTATATATATATATACACACACACACACACACACACACACACACACATATATATATATATATATATATATATATATATATATATATATATATATATATATATTGTAGTGAGGTTGCTTCAAAGATTTCTTCTTTTACCTCCACGAACAGAAGTTTTTCTTTTTCCCTTGTCTGTGAGGCTTTTGTATACCACGACATCTCAAGAGCGGGTGAACGAATCTTGATAAACGTTGGCTGAAAAGATTCATTGGTTTTCCTCCATCTATGTGAACTGGAAAGACCACTTCATTATTTGGTCACTGTAATGAACTTCCAGAAAATTGTGGTACAAAAGAAAGAAAACACTTAGAATAAATTGTGTCTAGTACTTAACTGTTGCTTGGTATCTGAATGCCAAGGGTAATCTAAATTATAAAAAATTTGATAAGGCAAGCACATGAACTAACTGACCAACGATGCTGGAGATTAACACTAAGATCTGGGTAAATATAAGAAATTTAATGAAGCTCAAGTTTTGATGGACGTCGATGAAAGTTGGATGGCTTGTCGACATGGAAACCACCCAACCCATTATTATTGCTTTTAATTGTTTCGGGACGACCCCATAGTAGACTCGGTAAGGTAATAAAATTTAAGGATGGGTACACTGCATTCATTGGCAGGAATTTAGTTATTTAATTTTCTGCAAAAGAAAACTATTGTGCCAGCTTTGCCTGTCCGTCCGCACTTTATTTTGTCCGCATTTTTTCTGTCCGCGCTTTTTCTGTCCGCCCTCAGATCATAAAAAGTACTGATTCTAGAGGGTTGCAAATTGGTATGTTGATCATCCACCCTCCAATCATCAAACATACTAAATTACAGCCCTCTAGCCTCCGTAGTTTTTATTCTATTTAAGGTTAAAGTCAGCCATAATCGTGCTTCTGGCAACGATATAGGATAGGCCACCACCGGGCCGTGGTTAAAGCTTCATGGGCCGCGGCTCATACAGCATTATACCGAGACCACCGAAAGATAGATCTATTTTCGGTGGCCTTGATTATACGCTGTAGCTGTACAGAAAAAACTTGTTTTTTTTTGGTGTCAATAACCCTGGTATATGTGACCCCAGGTAATTTAGAATTAATTAATCAATCATTTATTTGCTGTTGAAAGTTCATGGAGGAGGTGTAGTGTAAAGTAAGTTATATTTTCCCCCTTGTATTCAGATTATGTAATTAATTTCTCCATTTTCTTGCACTAATAATTTTTGAATAATCGGGTTTTCCTAATTCATCCTTTTAGCCTTTGCATGGAACGAGAAGTATCATTCTCTTCA
>NC_089783.1:48489124-48511624 GCF_040412425.1 Macrobrachium rosenbergii | reverse complement strand
TTAAGTTTACATGTTTCCATGCAAATAAGTTTTGCATTATTTTATTCACCTACATTGTTTTATTGCTAGAATTAGATGTCACTCCAAATAGAGAGAGAGAGAGAGAGAGAGAGAGAGAGAGAGAGAGCTACTTCTTTAACCTGTATTGCCATGTGAAAAAGCTCTGTTTAATTGCACTTTGTTTGATTGCACAGTATTTTATTAGTGTTATTTCGTATAGGTTTAGTTTGAATTGATTCAAGTACAGTATTTCCCACCGCAAAAACTACCCTTCTATTACTAAAAGAGGTTACGAGTAGTGTTGGCACTTAAATCCCTCCAGCTTTGAAAGTTCCGGGCTTGAGACTGGCCTCTTTCGCATTCTGAAGCAGAGTAGGAAAAAAATTGGCTTGAGAGAATGCAGACTTTTATTCTAGCACACAGTCACATATGATTATGAAACTTTTCAGAGCTCTGAATAATTGTAGGAGCAATGCAGAGCTTAATTCAATAAAATGTCCGTTCAGTGTTGTCTTCTCTTTGTGTTGGGAGAGAGACTTTACGGGGTCTTTTGAAGTGAAAATATTTGTGTCAAGTTCTATGACACTTGTCGGACTTTGTAATTAGTAGTATTTTTTTAAAAGTATTTCGGGAAAATGGATAACTTATTCATTGCACTGTCAGTGGGAAACGGCTATGTAACACATGAAGTGTACTTGCGAGGTGCACTGTAGGCAGTTACTGCCAGACTTTCTCAGCTTTTACGTTGCATTTATTTTCAATTCTAATTAAGAATAAATCCTTCGGACAAGCCTCAGTTAAATTAGATAACAAGTAAAAAATGCGCCTAAGTTTCTTCCGCGCAATCGAGTTTTCTGTACAGCCGTTACAGTGTATAATCAAGGCCACCGAAGTAGATCTACTTTCGGTGGTCTCGATATAATGCTGTATGAGCCGCGGCCCATGAAACATTAGCCACGGCCCGGTGGTGGCCTATCCTATATCGTTGCCAGAAGCACGATCATGACCAACTTTAACCTTAAATAAAATAAAAACTACTGAGGCTAGAGGGCTGTTATTTGGTATGTTTGATGATTGGAGGGTGGATGATCAACATAACAATTTGCAGCCCTCTAGCCTCAGTAGCTCTTAAGATCTGAGGGCAGATAGAAAAGTGCGGACAGAAAAAAAGCGATGACAGAATAAAGTGCGGACGGACAGACAGAGCCGGCACAATAGTCTTCTTTTACACAAAACTAAAAACAGTAATAATGACGTGACGGTGTCTATCACAAGTACCGTGGTTCTTAAGTTAAGGGTAATTAAAGGACCTATTGTGTACTCAGCTTAGAGTGCGTGCAGGCTGGTTGGTTTGTGGTTTTAGGCCTGCGTAGGATGCCTACACGATTCACTCATTATGAGAAAGAACAACAGAAGAGAACTGCAGCATCGCAGTCCGTATTTCAAGCGTTATGAATGACAACACCAGGGAGGAGGGAATCTCTTTTAATTATTTGTCATTTGTACTGAAGTAAAACTGGTTTTACTAGACATCAGAAGAGTGTGTATTTTACAGTAGAATCATATCGTTGGGACAAAGCATCAGTACTGCAAATTCGTTTGAAGTCAAGAGATACAGAAACTCCAGATTTTTATCCATTTTATAATTTACTATCGTTAATGGTATGCAAATACAGTTTTTTGAAACAAACGTAGCTGTAATCCACGGAAAAGAAAGCGATAAGTAGAAATATT
Organism: Macrobrachium rosenbergii; assembly: GCF_040412425.1. Lineage (NCBI taxonomy): Eukaryota > Metazoa > Arthropoda > Malacostraca > Decapoda > Palaemonidae > Macrobrachium > Macrobrachium rosenbergii. The sequence goes on along the minus strand of NC_089783.1, from coordinate 48,509,890 downwards.
TAGTAAATATTACACGGGAGCATAACGGTTATAAGTAAGTTTAATATATATATATATATATATATATATATATATATATATATATATATATATATATATATATATGTATATATATATACTATATATATATTATATTATATATATATATATATATATATATTTATATATATATATATATATATATATATATATATATATATATATATATATATATATATATATATATATATATATATATATACATATACACCCTGTAGGTGGTTAGTGCCGTCAGTGCACTACTATAGGCATTACTTTAAGGTTCTTTGCTGCTTGCCCCTAGCTGCAACTCCTTCGTTCCTTTTACTGTGTCTCCTTTCATATTCCCTTTCTTCCATCTTACTTTCCACCCACTCCTAATAATTGATTCATACTGCAACTGCGAGGTTTTCCTCTTGTTACACCTTTCAAACCTTTTTACTCTCGATTTCCGTTTCAGCGCTGAATGACCTCATAGGTCCCAATGCTTGGCCATTGGCCTAAATTCTGTACTATTCTATTCGTATTCTGTATACATACATATATATATATATATATATATATATATATATATATATATATATATATATATATATATATATATATATATATATATATATATATATATATATATATATATGTGTGTGTGTGTGTATGTATACACACACTTTACAAAATTCTGCAGTTAATAGAATTTCTGGAAAATGAAATTCTATGGGAAATAAACGACAATAAATTTACATATAAAAATATACTTTCAAAGATTTTTGCATTCAAAGTTAAAAAAACTAGCTAGTTTTCTCTCTCTCTCTCTCTCTCTCTCTCTCTCTCTCTCTCTCTCTCTCTCTCTCTCTCTCTCTCTCTCTCTCTCTCTCTCTCTCTGTCAAGCTAGCAAACTCATAAACTCCATTCAACCTGTTTAAACACCTACCTAGCAAAGTTAATCCCCATATCTGTCTGAACTCGCAACAATAGATGCATATTTGTAAATACACAAGGGACCCCATCTAAATGAAAATTAGTCATCAAAATCATACAATGTCATATCTGTCTTAGTGTTTCAGGAATCCCTGAGCGCTGATTGGCTATTGTTCGCTGCATAAAAAGCATTAATTACAGATTTTCCAAACGTGGACTGAGCCTCGTCATGGTCCGTTTGGTGCCGCTCGTACGAGTATATTTGGAAAGACGGATTTTCCTGCTCTTGTCAAGCATTCTGTCTCTTCTTCTTTACTGAGTAGGCTACATCATTTTATGTGTTTGACCTACAATTTTATTTTCATCACAAGGTACCCATCATAGTCATTTTTGAAGGCATTTGATGTCAAGCAAAGTTTAAGTGATTGTTTTTCCTCTGGATTTATGAACAGTTGGTTGACTAGAGCTGTGTTTTTCTTCTGGATTTATGAACAGTTGGTTGACTAGAGCTGTGTTTTTCCTCTGGATTTATGAACAGTTGGTTGACTAGACGTGTGTTTTTCCTCTGGATTTATGAAGTCAGTTGACTAGAGGTGTGTTTGGTTGACTAGAGCTGTGTTTTTCTTCTGGATTTATGAAGTCAGTTGACTAGAGGTGTGTTTTTCCTTTGGATTTATGAACAGTTTGTTGACTAGAGCTTTTTTTTTCCTCTGGATTTATGAACAGTTCGATGACTTAAATAACTTTTACGAAAAGCAGAAAACAAATGCTGATTGGTCAAAAATTTATTGGAAGTGTGAAGTGAAGAGTTGCAAACCACGCCTACATGCACTAACAGGCGTGCTTTGTAACTCTTCACTTCACACTTCCAATAATTTTTTAACCAATCAGCGTTTGTTTTCAGCCTTTCGTAAATGTAATTTAAGTCATTTAAGAGTTTCTTTCCTCCACGGGTGCCCTGAATGCTATTAGACATGGTTATAAAAAATGCCTTTATACCGACAGGAGCTCGGCTGCAACTGGTATATGTTATTTTTATACTTGAATAAAAAAAACGTAAGCTAAGCCTTCAACTTACGAAACAATCAAATTATGTCATTCCCATTTCCTCAATAAGGTAATTGCCTTAAGTTATAAAAAAATTTGGTTTTGATTCCGATTTGCTTTCTAAATAGGCTGTAATTTAGGCACCGAAAGCTATAAAGACTTGAGTATCTATAACTGAAATGCACGTTTAAAAACATAAAAAAATAATTTTCAGAATATTGTAGATTTTAATTCGGCTGGTTTTTCCACTTCCTATTTCGCATGATCCCGTTTTACGATATGCTGATGTCTTCGCCGTCTACTTGGGATGGGGCTCTCCTAAAATAGATGGCTCAAATCCAATTTCTGGGTCAGCCATCTCGGTATGGCTTCGTCCTGTATCAGCGGAGAGGAGGAAGTGCAATTGTTAACTCGGGCAATGCATCTCTCTCTCTCTCTCTCTCTCTCTGCAGTTTCTGTCCTTGTTTTTCTTGTATTTGGTTTCCCTTCCCCCTTCTCTCTCTCTCTCTCTCTCTCTCTCTCTCTCTCTTGCAGTTTCTGTCCTTGTTTTTTCTTGTATTTGGTTTTTCCCTTCAGTTTCCCTTGTATTTGGTTTTCCCCTCTCTCTCTCTCTCTCTCTCTCTCTCTCTCTCTCTCTCTCTCTCTCTCTCTCATGCAGTTTTTCTGTTTTCCTTGTTTTTCTTGTATTTGGTTTTCCCCTTCCCCTCCTCTCTCTCTCTCTCTCTCTCTCTCTCTCTCTCTCTCTCTCTCATGCAGTTTCTGTCCTTGTTTTTCTTGTATTTGGTTTTTCCCCTTCCCCTACTCTCTCTCTCTCTCTCTCTCTCTCTCTCTCTCTCTCTCTCTCTCTCTCTCTCTCTCTCTCTCTCTCTCTCTCTCTCTCATGCAGTTTCTGTCCTTGTTTTTCTTGTATTTGGTTTTTCCCCTTCCCTCTCTCTCTCTCTCTTTGGTTTTCTCTCTTCTCTCTCTCTCTCTCTCTCTCTCTCTCTCTCTCTCTCTCTCTCTCTCTCTCTCTTGCAGTTTTTCTGTCCTTGTTTCTCTTGTATTTGGTTTTCCTCTTCTCTCTCTCTCTCTCTCTCTCTCTCTTGCAGTTTCTGTCCTTGTTTCTCTCTCTCTCTCTCTCTCTCTCTCTCTCTCTCTCTCTCTCTCTGTTTGCCGAATATTTCATCCCTGTGGCAGTAAAACATTTTAGGATTATTGTTTTGTTTCCCCACTTATTTGGGGCTTCAAAGGTGTGAAAAATGGGGACAAATTGGTCATACGCGGTTTTTGCAAGGCTTCCCCTTTTTCTGATTGTTGTTGTTTGTGTGCTTTGTTTGGCCTACTTTGTTTATCTGCGTACCTATCCTGCCTGCCTTTCTTGTTGTTTCTCTACGTTTTGAGTTTTCCAACCGTTATTATTACCTTTTTTCATTCTCTTGGTGTTTCTTTATCCCTGTAATTAACCCGGTCTCTCTCTCTCTCTCTCTCTCTCTCTCTCTCTCTCTCTCTCTCTCTCTCTCTCTCTCTCTCTCTCGCTGTACATACACCTGTATCTTTAGTTTGTCTTTAAGCCGTTTATTATAAACATTTCGTTAGATGACTCTTTCATAATCATAAACTGTAGGTAAAAATCCTTTAACATAAATAGTCAGGTATGACACGCCATCATAAGCTTTATCCTATGTATGGATTAACATAAGAAAGGTTTAGCCGAATTTCTTGAAAAGTCTGATCCTTTGATCAAGCTGCTGGGCGGAACAGTTCTCTAGAACAGCAAAGAGAAGGGAGTTTTATATTCTTTAAGCTCAAAACGAAAATGAAGTCGCCTGAATGAATAATCATATTTCAATAAACTTTTTTTTTTAGAAGTCATCCAAATGATAACCACATTTCAATAAGTTTTTTTCAGAAGTCATCCAAATGAATAACCATATTTCAATAAGTTTTTTTTAGAAATCATCCAAATGAATAACCATATTTCAGTAAGCTTTTTTTGAGAAGTCATCCAAATGAATAACCATATTTCAGTAAGCTTTTTTTTAGAAGTCATCCAAATGAATAACCATATTTCAGTAAGCTTTTTTTGAGAAGTCATCCAAATGAATAACCATATTTCAATAAGTTTTTTTTAGAAATCATCCAAATGAATAACCATATTTCAGTAAGCTTTTTTTTGAGAAGTCAACAAAATGAATAACCGTATTTCACTAAGCTTTTTTTTATGTCAGCTTAATTGCCCTCCATCTTAAAGATTTTAAAAAAAAAAAACAAGGAAATTGCTCAAAGGGATAAAACTAGCTGATACAGATACAGTAATATATTACACGAGTTCAGCACATTTCCATATAAAACATTGGGTCCTGATATCGAATTCCTGAGTCACAAAGTGAAATATGTTGCAAAAGTAAAATATGCAAATGAATCAGAAACCATCCAGGGAAGACGAGGTTTTAAGGGTTGCCATTGTAGGCCCCAAAAAAAAAAAGTATTTACCAATAAACTTGATTTCTCTTGCTATGACGTAGAGCTACTGTTATCGCAGACTCGTAATCGAACAAAAAAGAAAGAAAAAGAGAAAGAGAAATGGGAGGGAGGTAAAAAAAAAAAAAATGCTTCTAGGTTATTTCACTGGCGAATGAAAGGGGAGGGGACTTCGATGTGATGTGCGCTTTTATGCTTTTCAAAAGAATTTTGATATTTTACGGGAGATTTTATTATTTCGATAAAAAGGAAAAATGGTTTCATCTGAAGTACAATCCAATTCCCCTGAAGTACCCTTGGGCGAATTCACTTTTCAACCCGAACTCGGAGGAAAGCGGGAAGTTTGTCTTGCTCCCAGATATGCCGTTCACAAATTTGAATTTGCCCAATTTGCAATACACACATATATATATATATATATATATATATATATATATATATATATATATATATATATATATATATATATATATATTTATATATATATTGATGTATGCAATTGCAAGCCACACATTCGACCAACTACTGCACACACACATATATATGTGTAGATATATATATATATATATATATATATATATATATATATATATATATATATATATATATATATATATATATATATATATATATACATATACACATACATACATACAGTGCATACGTGCATACATACATACATAATTATATTCATGCATACATACACAATGCTTTTATGGTCATTACATCCATAAGTAAATTTGCAAAAACGCGTATTCCTTGTAATTTTAGGAAATGCGTTTCCTTTAATCGATTTTGGTTTCCGAGGAAAGTGGGAGGAAGTCTTCCATAATGATGCTCCCAGCGTCTGAGTGGAAATTAGACCACACCTTCTTTGTACCTGTCCCCGTATGAGGGTAGAGCCATCAGCGCACCTCATGGGGTGCACTGTAGGCATTACTTAAGGTTCTTTGTAGCGTCCCGTCGACCCCTAGCTGCAACCTTCTTCATTCCTTTTATTGGAAATCTGTTCATATTTATTCCATCTAACTTTCCACCCTCTCCTTACATTTGTTCCATTATGCAAGTGCGAGGTTTTCCTCCTGTTGCACCTTTCAAACTTTTACTCTCAGTTTCCCTTTCAGCGCTGAATGACCTCGCAGGTCCCAGCGCTTGGCCTTTAGTCTAAATTTTATATTCCAATTCTAGTTATATATATCTGTAAAAAAAGAACAAAATAAAATGCTGACTTTTCTGACATCTTAGTATTTAAGGTCCGGGTTTTTGCGTTTTGCTCCAAGTGGAAGAGTTTAATCAGCACTTTCCTTACAGAGTCTAACTTTCGTTGTCCTTTCGTTTGATATTTAACAGTTCTGAAATCTGCAACTGGTTGTGTTTTCACATAAGAAAGGCAGGTAATTTTCTTTTGTCCAAAACGAGCAACAAAAGGTGAAGAAAATAAAAAAAAAAAGTGGCCGCTTATCAGTTACCCGGGATTCAACGAGAATCAACTCGAAAATTTCGTTATTTAATAGCCCTTTATATTTAAATATTCACAGCTTTGATGGAAAAATCCAATGAGATTTTAGGTAAAAAATTTTAGGTAGAAATATATTGGAATCACATTGAATTTATAATTTCAAACTTTTAGGAAAGTACAGGTTGCAACGCTAAAAAAATTGGCTTTTCAGTTCAAATCTTTAAAAGAATCACGGAGAATGGCAACTCATTTTGCTGTTTTGTAAAGTTACAATAGAATAAACTAATACAGTTGCCGGATGAGTGAGAACAGAACACCTCTCTAGAAATAAGGGGAAGACTTATTCCCTTGGTATGATATCTGTATGCATAATTCACTTTTCTTACTGTTCTATAAAACCTTATCCCATCGCGAACGCTTCTTCTCATGATTCGAACTGTTTATTTAAGAAGTAATATTAAAATATTACATTTCATAAAATGGTCGGTGTCAGCCATCCCCCATCGCCACTCAAAATTTTTCCTGTTTAGGGAAGGCTTGGAAGCCAGCGCCAGGAGGCTGGCATGTTCCTTTCTCTCTCTCTCTCTCTCTCTCTCTCTCTCTCTCTCTCTCTCTCTCTCTCTCTCTCTCTCTCTCTCTATCAAGGTTCTGGTATCTCGGTTTTTCGCAAACCTTCCAACATGATTTAAAGGAAATTTTGGCTGGTCTTGAAAAATAATGTTAGGTAATTTAGCTTCGAGGAAAGAATTAAAGGGTTTGGAATCTCCAGCCGGTTCTTATAGATATATTCCTTTATCTTTTGTATAGGTTTCATGCGAAATACATCATTCAGGGAGAGTAATTTTTAATTGATCATCCACTTATTTTCGTTTATTTAAAAGTCACCAATACTGCAGAATAACTGCGCAAACATCTCTCGCTACCCACGATGTCAGGCTGGGTTCGCTACCGACGCGCAGCCAGGTCAAGGCTGGGCGTCCTGGGTTAGGTTAGTTTAAAGGAATGTCAGGTTAGGGTGCATCCCTGTTGAAATATGTCTTTGATAAGCTTTTAAGTAGGAAATTGGCCAGACTCGTGCAACTCTTCTGCACACTTCTGGTGTTTAGGCTCGAAGTTGTTTCCTTTTCTCTTTTTTCGACTTTGGAAAAACCTTACTGAAAAATTTAGTGCTACCTTCAAGTGATTTCGTCATTGGATTTTACAGTGACTCAAATCAGATAAGGGGGAATAGTAAATCGTTTACATAAGAGATCATTTTGTGTTGGATATTACTGTTCTAAGAAGAATTTTGTTATATAACAATTTCACAGGTCTTTTATTCACCTCATTTCAAGAACCACTACTGGACTTGTAAACCAAAAAGGAGTTGCTTGTAAACCGAAAAGGAGTTGCTTAAAGCGGCTTGGGAAATATTATTATTATTTTTTTATCTCGTCATTGGTTTTCTACCTCCTGGAGACAGCTTTCGCCTGAAGCGGCATATCATATGGTCCGTACGGTCGTCCGCCTAGGATTAACACCGAAAATTTAACTAGATTACCCGATAGTTAATAAATTACAATACTTTTCAATTGAGTGTGTGTGTGTGTACCCGGTAGTTAATAAATTACAATACTTTTCAATTGAGTGAGAGAGAGAGAGAGAGAGAGAGAGAGAGAGAGAGAGAGAGAGAGAGAGAGAGAAGATCGTCTTTCCGTTTTTAGTTTTTAATGAATTGGAGGAAGCAAAAGCTTCATGTCCTGTCAACCAGAGGGACAGAGAAAGGGAAGTGAGGACTTTTGGAAGTAAGTGACAGGAACGACGCAGAAATGGCCTTCGAAACATACAGAGGAGGACTCACAAAGGAAACTTTAGGGACTGCCAAGAGTTTGATAGACGATCGTCGCCGCTAGGATCATTTTTGGCAGGTCTGTAGTGTATTGGATGTCTCTCTCTCTCTCTCTCTCTCTCTCTCTCTCTCTCTCTCTCTCTCTCTCTCTCTCTCTCTCACTTTAATTGTATGAAGGGCAATGCAGTAAGACTTTTAAGACATTACGAAATTTTGATGATGTTTTACAGTGATGGAAACGGCAAAGTCGTTTTTCCAAGAAATTCAAACCGTAGTTACGGCAGTTTCCTTATATTTACCCCTCTTTGTCATTTGCTCTTTTGGCGAGCCGTTAAGACTCTCTCTCTCTCTCTCTCTCTCTCTCTCTCTCTCTCTCTCTCTCTCTCTCTCTCTCTCTCTCAATCGTTTCAGTATGTCAACTCTTGTATCCTTTTTCTTCCTTGGTCCGTTTCGTCTTCATTTTATAGTTCGGTTCGTATGGCTCTGACCACCTGCCTGCCTTTTCACTGTTACTTGTTGATACTTGCAATTTTGTCTTGTCGGTTGTATTATTCCTGTTCTTGGCAAATTCATTACACTTTTAAATCGCGGGGGGTTTTAGTTGTTTCGCGTTTGCTTTTCCTTTTGTGTTAGATTTAATCTCTTGCCTTGTATTTCATTGTAAAACGCAGGAGGGCAGAGGAGCGAAGCTCGGTGAATTATTATTAGCAGCAGGATGCCTGGAGCTTTTCGGTGAAGTTCCTCGTAGGAAATGTGGACATTCCTCCTCCCCACCTCAGGGTGGGTCGGTGAGTCACGTTGGGGGGAGGGTGGGTGTAGGTGGGGTGGGTGGGTGATGCTCACCCACAACAGATCATCTGTATTCGCTGGCTGTCTTTCCAGCGGAGTTGGCGGTCAACAACTTTTCTCTTCAATAACCTTTTGTGTCTTTGCACGCGTCCTCTCCTTTTCATCCCATCTTCTTCCTTTCCACTTTTTTTTTTTTTTATCCTTCTCAATGGCGGTTCCTTGACATGCTGGAAAGGGTCTTTGAACCGGAGAATTTGAGCAGAGTCTTATCTTCGTTTTTTCCGGATTGGCCGCTCCATTTTCGCGCAGAAAATGACATTATTAAAGCTTTTTTTATTCATTCGTTCATTCGAATTGAAAACTGGCTGATAAGATATTTCTGTCATTGCGAAAAATGTAAAAAAATTTTTTCTTAAGGTTCTTTTCACATGGGTCTGCCTTATCATTTTGCGTGGCTTTTCGAGAACATTATTTTTTTATTTCACTGCTCTCATTTTTACATCGTATAACATTTTTCCATCCCAGTAGTTGTATTTTTATTGTTTTTACAGGCATTCATTAAGTCTTTCACATCATCGGTATCACTGACATATAATGTTCCAGGAAATCACTCAATCGATCACTCAGAGTTTTCCAGTTTTCCAAAAATCACTTGGTCGATTTTTTTGAGTTTTCTCTATCTTTTGTTTTCCTTGATGTGGCTCCTGTGACTGCAAATAAAATGTCGTTCAGACTGAACAGAGCAGTAACGCTGAAAGGTCTTCGAATTGTGTAAAAGATAGGGAAATAAACATATTTGGAGAGGCTGTAAATGATAGAGGAATAAAAATATTGACTTAGGATGTAAATGATAGTTAAAGTCCTCCTGGGCCTCTGTAGGCTCATAGGGCAGGCGCTGATCTCATGTTTCTTAGGCCGACAGCCAGTGGGGGACAGGTCCCAATGCCTATGACACGTGGCCAGTGAGTCGCTAGGCCCACTGTTCAACTCCCCAGCCCGAGAGCGTACCTATTCTCCTACTGAACCTCTCGGGTTTTTTCGGACCGTTCGGCTGACGGGATAGAGGAATAAAAATATTCACTTAGGATGTAAAACATAGAGAAATAAAAGATTTACAAATAGGAAACAACGTTAACCCTATTGTCAGTTTTTAGAGAGAGGTCAGAAGTTACGTAATTACTTAAATTGGAGAAAATTGCACCAAAGTTTCAAACTGATAGTTCTCTCATACTGGAAATCTGAAGATATCAAAATACGGCATTAGATGTTAAAATAATAAAAGAAATTTTTAAAAGTAAAAATTATTTCAATCTCTGAAGAAAAATATGTATGACTAGAAAGGTAAAACTTAGCTCCAAATTTGTTTTCGAAGCTATCACCGTGAAAAAAAAGAACATTGTTATTTGGGAAGCAAGGAAGAAGAATTCATTTTCGGTTTATTTGTGAATACGACTTACCGGTTTTATAAAGGTTAAATTATTCCTTTTTCAGAGTTGAAAATAATGCGATTTAATTGTGCGTAGGGTTTTTGAATGTTAAAAACACAACAGCTTTTTTGGGAGGACGAAAAGAGAAGTTTAGAAATGACGATCCATAAAACGTTCCCAGTGCTTCGGAAGAGTAGAGAGTGTTTTTTTTATTAGGTGAAAGTAGAATTCGTCATGTCGTGACCAGTTTTTTTTTTTTTTTTTAGAACATAAAGATCGCCCTCGATCGTTTCAATGGAATTGGGTCCATTTTCTTTTGGCTAGATAAAATAGAAAAGTAGGGTTTTTTTTTATGCTTGAAACAACAAACCTAAACACTATTTCTGTTACTTTTGATATTTTCTTTCATTACTAATCACCTGGTCGGTTGTAAGCATTAAATCAAAGATTTAAAAGCTCAACGTCTCGTCTTTTGTTTAAGAGATCAGTTTAGTAAATAATGCTAATGTTGCATGAATTTGGGTACATTTATTTTTGAAGTATATGACAGTTACTGTTGGCATTTTTAATCTTTATTCAGGCATTTCTGTAAGGTAATTAGGTCATCATCATCATCATCATCATCATCATCATCATCATCATCATCGGCTCCAGCACCACATGACGTCAAGGGCCTTTGTGAAATTTATGCATTCATGTCTTTCGTACGCTCTGTCTTCCACAAAGCTCCACTCATTTCCAGCCTCCCTTCTTATAGTTCTCATCTAAGTATTTGTCTAGTGTCGAACCCGAAGAAGCATAGTACTCAGCGCCTTAACAACTTTTTTCGTCATCAGGCTACCAGGGATTTCTAGTATTTTCCCTTAGCTAAGCAAGAATTTTCTATTGTGTGCCCAGCCTTTACCTAAAAAGGTGTCATCCTGTTAGGTAGCAGGTGGACGTAACTTGAGCTCGGGCCTTAAATCCAGCTACTACCAACTCGACCAGCAGACCCTGGTTCTCAACTTCTCACTAAGGTCATTTATCATTAATTAAAACTTTTATCGTGAGGCCATTTGTTTTAAATGCCATTAACTCAAAATAATAAATTTCTGGTCTGTGTTTTGTCGTCACGAGGCTCATTAATAATCTTTTATGTAGCTGATTGCATAGTGTGTACTGAAACCAGATCAAATCGTCAATGTTAGTTGAATTCTAGAACTTGACATCGTTTTTTTATTGCTCTCCTATTTGCAAGTAAAATTAGGCATCGTTATTTTCGAATTTTGATGGGTGATATGAATGAACAAAAGTGATGGAGCTTCGTTCGAACCTAATTCCCAAAGAAGTATGGAGCTATTTCGTTTGCAACTATTATTCATTTTATGCACTTCTGATGAAAAACAGATGATAAAGTTTGCGTCAGTGAATTTGAGTTCAGTGAAAACTTCGTCAGAGGCTACGAGTATATTTTCTAAAGCAAATTTACTGTATTTAAGGATATTTAAGACTTCAAGAATGCACGGTATTAGGAAGTTATGAGAGGGCGGAGGTCTATATGTCCGTTCACAGTTATATCCTAATATTGCTGACAGTCATATTCAAGTTATCTTTTTCTTGTGTAAACAACCTTTATAACCTTCAGGTTTCTGATTTTGAGTGTCCAAATTCAAGGATAAAGTTAAACTTAAAGGTAATTTTGTAGATTTCCAACTAGATCTTTACTGTAGTTGTCAAAATAACCCAGAAATAACAAGAGTCATCACTTTATGAAATGCAAATTTTCAAAATTCAAAATCTCAACTTTTAGGAATTTGAAATGTGACGTTTAGGGACCCAGTGACCTTTTGTCATTTTGCAGTCAGATAAGTGTCAATATTGGCACCATTTAATTACGCAGGAAGATAACGAACTGAGCGGAATTATACTCCGTAGCTCCGTGTTCCTGCCTTATTAAAAAAAAGTTATATGATTGCGTTAACAATCAGCATAATATATTGAATTTAATCGTGCGTATACTATTGCGTTGGGGAAGGGGTATGGAGTAGCGCTTTCTGTCTGTTAATAAAGTGATATATGAAGAGATGGGTTATTTATATGCATAATATTTTTGGTAGAACGGTTCTGATTGCCGCTAACTCGTTATTAATTTCCCGTTCGCAGTTCGCAAAGCTTGATTTTTGCGTATGCGAGCTACGTTTTTTATTTTTTTTCTCGGAAATTAAGGGACTCTCTGTAAACTTGCCATGCGTAATTTGAGTATCAGAAGATGTGAGACTGGATTACGGAAAGAAATTTCGGAAGAAATTGTACAAAGCGATGTTGTTCATCGTTAGTTTTTTTTTTTATTTTTTTTAGATAAATCAGGTTATATTTTGTTTCGGCACAGGCTTGCATTTCAGTTACCATTAGGCCATATTAGCTTGAACATGTAAATGTAAATGTAACATTCGCTTGACATGTCACATTTTATTCTTATATGCTTGCTTGTATCCGCATGCGCTTACATGCATCTTTATTTCCCTTGAAAGAAACCTCACCCTAATTCTCTTCTCTCTCTGCCTTCATCAACCTTTTCACTTTTCGAGGATGTGCTCGAAAATGCATTTCCTTCCCCTTTTCATGTATTCCTAAAATGGACAGAAATTATTTTACGCAGAAAGACCTATGTACTTGTACAATCAGACTAGTATTTGTTCTCCCGTATACGCACTTAGCTATAGAAATAATGACATTACAGTTATTACATATGAGCCAGTCTTAGGTTTGAATGCAAGAGAAAGGTACAGGGTAGGCAGGCATTTAATACCCAAAAGAATATCTTCTTACAAATAGACAGAATGCAAGGCATAGGTAAGTTTTCGCCAAGGGTATAGCCTAAACGTATTCGCGGGTACAAAGTTTCAGAAATGGATGTCTTCAGTTGAGACAGAAGATGGTATTTAATACTGTGCCGAAGTGCGCGCTAGGTATTCATACGTTTATGATGAATCTTTATTGGGCGAGAAGATTGCTTATTGGCAATTTCAAGTAATAAGATTGCCAAATTGCGATAATTTTATACAATGGTAAAGAGATTTGGCGTCCTCCTGCAAGTGTTGGCGTCAGTGATTACCGTGGATGTTTCTGAAGATGATTTTGATCGAAACTTTTGTTTTTTAATTGGAAAACACCATCTTACCATATACCGTAGGTGACACCTCTTTGAGAGTTCTTGATGTCTGAGAATTACAGGCGCTGTTGTAACGACAAATTGAAGGTTGAAGTTTGAACTTCAATTATGACAAAACTATTGAAGACCTGATTCCTGTCTTAGATAGCATGGCGAATGCTGTCGTTAGATTGGAAGTATGTCAGCATCCTGTGCTTAAATGAAAGAAATAAATGAACTGATATTGCTCCAAACTTTACAGTTGCTCCTAATGGGGAGAATTGCTCTCACACATTGTTTCACGTTGACAATAAATTATTTGGAAAGTATGAAATATACTGTAGGATGTTCGTTTTACTAAAGAAATTTGGTTTTCTGTTTCAGGTGCTGATGGCAGAGAAGGTATGTTCTTTTTTTTTTCTTTTTCAAAATCGCTTCATCGTTATTGCACTATTTCCCCTCACTTCCATCCGAAGTAAATTATATTTTGTTGCAGACTCATTGGATGCAATACGGCATTGATAACATATTTTCATTGTCATGGTTAGAGAGACAACGTTGGATGATGTATAGAATTCTGTGGAAGTGAAATTTTTACCTGGCTGGATGAAATAAGTTTTGCAAATAGCTCTTTCATATTGTTATGCTGAAACGTTTCTAGAATGAGAATGAATGGTAATTATGTTGAGTAGTGAGTGACCATGAAACAGAAGAATGAATGTTAGAGAGGGGACCTGATTTTTTCTCCAAGGGTGAAAAACGTCAATGAAAAACAAAAGAAAAATGCCCTCATCTGTGGCGTCAGTATTTACAAGCAAAGACACTAGTACGTGTGACGAATATTTGTTTTCCATGGTTTTATTTTTAATGGCAGTTTTCACGGGGATGTGTTGCAACAGTTTATAAATACTTGAAAAGGCAGAAAAACGATTTATATATGTCGAGAAAGAAAATTTGTTTGAGATAAAATTCATAACAACATAATTTCAAGCAAGTGTTCACAAATAAATCAGCGTTTTAGATGTATGGGAGTTGTGGGGACCAACAGTGTTCTAGAATACGCCCCAGCAGTAGATATAGCAGTTTCCAGCAATGTACATCTAGATATAGATCACGAGAAGAGCCGGGCTCAATTCTCGACTGAAGCGGACTGTATGGGATGTACAGTCCGTTAAAACCCATTGTACTTACGTTGGCATAAGAAGTGAAATAGGTAATTGTATGCACACGGCTAATTTGCTTCCTAATTAATGTGAAGAGCGGTGATGCCGCCAGCAACAGCATCTCAAGAACCTTGCTAAGAACCGGATGACGAACACATACCCATGTACTAAGAAATCGCAAAATTAAGCGCGTGATTTTGTTTATTAGCTGAAGCCACTTGGAAAGTTCAAAATGAAACGACAGAGTGCCATGAACTTTCGTGTATTTCAACACATCTTCGGGGCACAAAGATGTGTTAAAATACACGAAAGTACTTGGCTCTCTGTCGTTGCATTTTGAACTTTCCAAGTGGCATGTACAAGTGTGCAAACATTCTTGCGTAGTTGATATCTATTCTTTCAGATGATACAGGCATTTAATTTTGATATACTTTTTTTCAAATTACCCTTTCTCTCTCTCTCTCTCTCTCTCTCTCTCTCTCTCTCTCTCTCTCTCTCTCTCTCAGGCATTGATGGTCATTGCTGTTATGATGCCAGTTTTCCCGTCTTAATCTCTCCCTCCCTCTCTCTTACTCTCTCTTATTTTTACTTTTGCTAAATTAACATCTCATCTTCTGGATATTCTACAAGGAATTAAAAATGAAAAATTGTGCATTGTGATAGATATGATAAAAGAACTGATAACTGGCCAAGCCTTCTATTGCCTTTGCACAAGGGCGAGGTTCCGGCATTTTAAGAGACACGAGAAGATGCCTGACATTTCAGAGGCAATCCATTATCAGACCTCTCTTTTGGAAGATGATTTTTTCCCCTTAATTCTTAAGTTTGTGTTGGAAATTGTATTGTGTATTTTTTGAAGCAGATTTTTTCTTTCTTATTTCTTAAGTTTATGTTGGAAATTATATATTTTGGAAGCTGATTTTTTCACTCTTAATTCTTAAGTTTATGTTGGAAATTATATATTTTGGAAGCTGATTTTTTTCTTTCTTCTTAAGTTTATGTTGGAACATTTTCGAAAAAACGTGAGTAATTATTTCTACTTGTAGGAGAGAAAAATTCTATTCTAAGCAGATAGAATTTCTGAAGTATCCCCCTGTACTGCGAAATTATTTTGAAAGGTTTATGGTATTTTAGGAGAGAAAAAATTTTAAGTATTCCCCTATATTGTAAATTTATTTTAAAAGGGTTACGGTATTTTAGGAGAGAAAATTTGCATAGGTATACTTTATACTCCCACGTGAATCTAACACTCACAGTATATTTAGATGTAAGCCATGGGGCGGGAACATCTGCTGTGAGACCCAAGTGTGCATGCGCGAGGCGAGCTACGTCCACAAAAATCGCGCGCCCGGCAATCTTGGAAGCTATGGACGCTATGTCGCAGACCCCTTTTTTTCTAGCATCGATAAACTTTTTTTTTCTATTAGTATTGCGAGGACTAGGTAATTGAAAAGGAAAATTATCATTTCATATTTTCTTATTGTGGAAACATTAACATAAAGCCCCTGAATACAGAAATAAGCTTACACACAGACAAAACTCTCGTCTCATAAAACTGTAATATGATCTACCGAGATAATTTTTATTCCGAATCCCAGGTTGTCTCGTTAGATAAGTGATTTTAACAGAACGAAAAGGTCCCTTTGTAGTGTGAGAAGAACAAAGGATGCAATTCATTAGAGCAAATGAATCATCTCCGTACGAGTAAGCATCGACGCGCAACTTGGGTCTTTGCGAAACAAAGCGTTGCACAATTGGGTGTGCGTGTCTCTCGTCGCTTCAAAGCTTCATTGCAGTCTCCCAAGTCTCTCCGTGGGAGATTGACGTAACCCGGAGCTATTCATCTCATGCTCTAAAACGTACGCGTAGAGTCACACAGGCGCAAGGGAACGGACAAAAATACTTCTTGCACGTGTCTTCCCTTTGGGGCAAAGAATGTCTCGTATTACTTGAATTGTGGAACAGTCTCCTTGAAGATGTCGTGCAATTGGAACTTTAAAAGTTCAAGGGATGATGCAATTTTCCTTACATTTTAATAATTTATTTATATTTTTGTATATTTGTTTATTTGTTAATTTATTTTTTTCTTTTTTAATAAGTGATCTCTTCTTGCTGCATTTCCCGTTGCCTCCTTTTACTTCCTTCTAATGAATTCCATATTCCTCGAAAGCTTGAATTTAAAGTTAGTGGCCCCTGTGGGCTTGTTTCAGCTGAATAGGGTTCATCTTCTAAATAATAATATTAATAATAATAATAATAATAATAATAATAATAATAATAATAATAATATTATTATTATTATTATTATTATTATTATTATTATTATTATTATTATTATTATTATTATGATATGTTGTGCCTTTGTTCAAGTTATTCCGAAAATGTGTTAAAGAGTGAGGCGAGTCGAACGTATCTTACGAAGCATTGCAGATATTGCTTACGATATCACAAAAAACGCGCAACAGTACAAAATACAGATATGAAAACATAAGAGAAACGATGGATTTGACGACTGAATATGCTTTTAGAAATTCTCCAGCTATGTTGCTTCCCCAGGCCGTTGCGCAGTTGCTTTCTGTTGCCATTAACGGATGACTACAAATGCCTCTGGCACTGTGCCTATGATCTTCGCTGATGGAGTTCCTCAGTTTGTATTAACCTTTCACTTTCGTGCGAATCACTTTTGCTATTAGATAGGAAGGGAAAATAAGTCGTTTTCTTTTTTCACATTCGTCGGGCGGAAGTTGATTTCGCTCTTACGGTAAGCGATGGAATGTGACATCCATAGTTTTGCTACTCCATTTTTTTTTTTGGTTACTTTCCCTTCGTCTGATAGATATGGCTTCAAAAATGAATTAATAAACTGTTAAACCTTTATTAAATTTGTTATACATTTTAATTCGAAGTATGAGAATAAGTACGTGAGGAGATTGAGAAGTGGAAATTACAAAAATGTTTATCAAGATTATTCTTCACGTAATCAACTTCATCTATATATATCAAAATGGATGTATGTTTGTATGTGTGTATGTTCCAGCATAACTCTGAAATGCATTGAGCAATTTCAACCAAACTAGGTATACATTTTACTTACTATCTGGAAAAGAATACTGTGGGGTAAGACATCACTAGCACCAAAGGGCACCACAGGGAATGGAGGTGGGAAGGGCCTTCCTGAAACGTGGCTGGTTCTGCCTGTAGTCTTAGTAACTAAATAAACTCTACGAATTTATCATACTTCATTTCGGTATACACATGACTTACTATCTGGAAAAGAATACTGTGATGGGGGTTGGGGCGGGTTAAGACCTCAGTGGCACCAAAGGGGTGGGGGTGGAAAGGGTGTGACATGTAAAAATAACTGAAAATGACAGATATCAGGGTCTAATCCATGGTTTTCGAGGTCGCTGAGATGAATAGTCACACTCTCAATGCCCTTTATGTCCAAGTTCTGCCCCGATAGGAATGGGGGGCGGTGAGAAGGGGTGACATATAAAGTGTCAGAAATGTTGGGCAATGTAATTGACGCAACTATCTTAACAGGAAAGCGAAAGAGAGAGAGAGAGAGAGAGAGAGAGAGAGAGAGAGAGAGAGAGAGAGAGAGAGAGAGAGAGGAAGTGTGTGTGTGTGTGTGAGAGAGAGAGAGAGAGGAGAGAGAGAGTATATCGTTTGTCATTCAGAGTTTTCCAGTGCAGCACCGGGTTGGTCAGCTAGTTTACAATAATTATCAATGGAAATTTGGCAGCAGGAGGTTTCACTGTTGTAAGTTACGGGTAATTATATTAACATATACTCATTAATTTAGCATTGACAACCATTTCTTTTAGAGCTGCTCTTACAAATTTAGGTTGAGGTTCCCAGGTGTAAGATACTCTAAGGTTTCATATTTCACTTACATATAATGCTTACAAAGTCTAGTCTTACGCTGTCGAAAAATAATCTCATTTAATGCTGTGGATTTTTAATGTTAATTAAGTTTGGAACTCAGCTTTTAAACCCTTTAGAGGCACAGATCACGAATTTAGAATATCATCAGCAGCTTGCCATCACTGTTAAGTTTGCTGTGTTTAAAATTCCACATGATTGAAGACTGAGTTTTGATTAAAATGCTAAGAAATCTTTGGTTTATGAGTTTGAATATTTGTTTTTAGCATAAGCTCATGGTTGAACAATTATGCTTACACCGTTAAGGCGCAGTGCTGTCATTGCAATTAACGTGGTGCACTGTTGGCATTACAGAAGATTCGCATCGTCCCTTTTTCACAGTTGAAAGAAAATCTAGAATTTTCTCAGGAGTTTAGTTTGAAGGTGCATTCATGAATCATTCGTTAAACCAGTTAGACAATTATCACATGTCAGCATAATTGAATACCCTTCTGAATATTAGCTTATATTTATTTCGCTTAATTGAATACCAACCAAATAGTTATTTGGGTTTTCAGTAATTTATAAATGTAACAAGCGTAAAGACATTGAAATGACGTTATTTATGTGGGGTCCAAGTCTTTGCATATTCATTTGATTTCCATTTTTCAGTAAGTATAATGGGATTCTGAATATATAACATTGTATATGATTGCCATTGCTGCAAGACTAAGTAGATAAACGGGTATTGATTCTCTCTCTCTCTCTCTCTCTCTCTCTCTCTCTCTCTCTCTCTCTCTCTCTCTCATTCAGTCCATAATCGCGCAGCGTGTGCGTGATATCTTTTATATTTCCAAAGTTGGCTTCGTCTTTGGTTTATGATTCTTGAATATTTAGTTTTTTCCTCAAGTTTGGGATTATTTATGCACTTGAGAGTGATTCTCTCGCACTGTATTTTTGGTTTTATTTGTTATATTTTTCTTATAGCTCTCATCCTGACAATAGCCGCGTCTCTCATTTTTACAAAGAGAAAACAGATTTTTGGGGATTGCGAAAATCTTAGAGGAATGACTTGAGATGAATTTTTCCAGTATTATCTCAAACCTGATGTTCATTAAGCTTACTTATTTGTTATATCTAATGTTTTTATGGACCATTTTATTACATAGTATTCTGTTAGATCATATATATACAGTATATATATATATTATATATATATATATATATATATATACATACATACAGTATATATATGTCATATTAAGCTAGAATATTTTTATTTTTGTAGAAAGTGAAATGAGAAGACTAGCACACTCACACATACACACATACACACACACACACACATATATATATATATATATATATATATATATATATATATATATATATATATATATATATATATATATATATGTATCACACCGTGATTTATATACAATCATGAAGCTACAAATGTCGCTTAATATCAAATTCACGCTACCTCGGGATTATCCCGATAGGGAATTATCACACAGTCATACATACATCCATATATATCTGTATATGTGTGTGTTTCCTTATCATTTTAGATGAATATTTCAGGAATAAATAACACGCTCACGTACTTCAAACATCCAAACCCCCTCATCACCTCAGAGCAGATTTAAAAGTAAATCGCGGTCCCTTCCAGTCGCTGCGGCTCGAGAACTACAAAGTTCTCAGAAAAAAAAGAGGAAGATTTTTACTAATATTCCCGCATGGCTTCGAGGAAGGCGAAGACGACGTAGGATTTGAAAAGAGAGAGAGAGAGAGAGAGAGAGAGAGAGAGAGAGAGAGAGATGCGTGTGTGCGCGTCTGAAGATCTGGGTCTCTTTGGTTGCAAATGGAGTGCGAGATTTTACTGACAGAATCCTCTGCCAACCGAGATAGGGATTAGGACTCGAGTAATCCCTGGAAATCCACATTCTCTTAATACCCAAGACAAGTGAACACTCTGGGTTTATATTGTGCCCTGAATATATATATATATATATATATATATATATATATAATATATATATATATATATATATATATATATATATATATATATATATATATATATATATATATATATATGTGTGTGTGTGTGTGTGTGTGTGTGTGTGTGTGTGTATTATATACATACATATATGCATAATATACATATGTCACACATCACATGTGAGCAAATGAGGTTTCAGCTTTATTTCTAAGCTTACACCCAATCTCTCCTTTATTCACCTGAGGTGATGTGTGATAAGTGAATCACGTGTTAAAGTGATTATATCATCAATATACAAATGTACACACAAACACAAACACACACACACACACATATATATATATGTATATACCCTGTATGTATGTATATATATATGTATATATATATATATATATATATATATATATATATATATATATATATGCATGTATGTATATGATAAAGATGTGTGTTTGTATACCAAACAGCAAAATTTACATGAATAAAATAATTTTCGAATATTAGAATTTTGATTGATGATGGAAAAATAAAAGTGTTAGATATATGTAGACATAGTGCAGTGAATGTTAAAGGTCAGTGGAAAATGAGAGAAAGAGAGAGAGAGTGAGTCAGAGAGCTGGCGAACGTTGACCTGTGTACAAGATTTGAAAAAGGAATG
>NC_089783.1:48469124-48484124 GCF_040412425.1 Macrobrachium rosenbergii | reverse complement strand
GCGGGATTTGTTCTCTGTTGTAGCACAAGTCTTGCAAAGTCAGATAAAAACTTGTAGGGTGGTGGTGCTTGATGTGAACAGTGACATGACAGGCCAGTATTGACATGAAGTATGTATATATTTTTATCAGTACACACAAACACACATACAAGTACGTGTTTGTGTGTTTTGTGTCGTGTGGGTGCATTACAGTGAAGAAAATAATGATACAAGCAAATTTAAAAAAGAAAACGATAACAGTAATTAAACAGAAAAAGGAAATAAAATCAAAACAAAACCTTTGTGTATTGAGGATATTTGGCATAGATGATGTATTCATTGAGATGGAGTGACAGTTTAACGATGGAAATGAGGCGTATACTGGAATATAATGGCAAGAGAAGGATTGTTTTGGAATACAAAATGGGTCTTAGAAGCGGGAGTGTTGTGTCTATGAATGCTCATTATATTTTTTGGATGAAATGCTGCGCAGAGTTACATAGTAAAGAGATTTATGTAGATGCAAAGCCAAGGGATAAGAAAGTGAGTCGTGAATGAGGTATGGAATGGTTGATGTATGCAGATGGCTTAGCACTCGTAGGTGATTGTGAAGAGAAACTCCACAACCTTGTAAAAAGTTTAAAGTGTTTACAAGAGAGATACTTAGGAGTATAAACGTCATTACGATTAAGGTTGTGATGGTATAAAGAAACTGGGAAGATAGTGCAATATTAGTATGGATGTTCAGATATCGGAAGAGATTGATTCGCGTATTTGAGAGTAAATAGAGTAAATGATGATAAGATGACGGTAGAGGTAAGTTACAGAATAGGGGTAACAAGAAAGGTAGCTGGTAGGTGCGTAGATAAGCACAGAAGGAGACTTCCATCAGTGGAAGCAGGGGTAGAATGTATTAAGGGATTATTGAACAACTACCCTTTATGGAAATGAGTTTGCATGTTAAATATGAAGAAAGAAAAGATAGATTGAAGGCGTTGAGGTGGAGTGTTTGGGTAATACGAGCATAGAGGGGTAAGACGACTTGATAGGGCGAGAAAAATTGAGATACATAGAAGACATATATTTTGATGGTTGGTCACGTGGAAAGAATGCATGGTGATAGATTAATGAAAGCTGTATACGTGTAGGAGAAGAGGAAGGACTAGAAGAGGTTGGATAAATGCTGTGAAAGAGGTTATGGCAATGAAGGGATTGAATTTCAGGATACACGAGAGTGTATACAAGTTGGTGAAGCTTCTGGGTATGTGTAAGGAGTGTCAGATGCTAAGGAGATTTTACTGCTTAGAGGAATGTATCAGCCACGATTCAACATTAAAAATATGAATGTACCTGTGACTCTTGCGTAGTTTTTTTTCTCCAAGTCACTTCTAGTTACAGGAAACTGCTTAGTATCGATTAAAAGAAAATTATAGGAACGGTTATTCACACACGCTCGTGTGCGCGCACACACACAGACATATATATTCTTTATATATACATATACTGTTTGTATATATATAATATATATATGTGTGTATGTATGATATATATATATATATATATATATATATATATATATATATATATATATATATATATATATTATATATATATACTGTAGTAATGTATTCCTACCTAATTATTCAAATGCTTAGATATATGTTTACCCTTACAAGGAATATTTGTAAATGTTGAGATTTCTGAGGTTTGAACCTTTCATATCCTTGAGCAATACGAGCATCATGTTTAATACGCGTATGTTACATTCACGCATCGTCTGCAGCTCACCAGGGGAACGAGAAAGAACGCTGCAGGTTGCAGTGCGGTGCAATTACGCCCCATCCATCACAATCCAAACAGCAATAGCCGGTCATTGTTGGCAAATTCGTAAGGTAATCTTCGGCATAAGACGCCATTTTCCTTTCGTAATGTAGGGGCGGAATGGCGGGCGAATGACGGAATTTCGAGGGGATGGGGTTGTTGATGGGGGAGTAAAGATCGGAAATGAGGAAGGAAATAGAACGAGGTTCCCCACGTTCTTCTTCCGCAGGTGTAAGAGTAAAAGCTCTCTCTCTCTCTCTCTCTCTCTCTCTCTCTCTCTCTCTCTCTCTCTCTATACATACATACATACATACATATATACGTACTCACATACTTGCACACACGCATATATACATATATACACTTGTAAATATATTATATATTTATAATTATATATGTATACCTGTATATATATATGTGTGTCTATGTATGTATGTATACCTGTATATATATGTATATATATACATACAAATATATGTATATGCATATGTATGTGTTTTTTAATGTATATACATACATACATACATACATATATACACTTGTAAATATATTATATATTTATAATTATATATGTATACCTGTATATATATATGTATACATACATACAAATATATATATATATATATATATATATATATATATATATATATATATATATATATATATATATATATATACGAGATATAAATTCACTTCAGTAGGATTTGCTTTGGAAATTCCATGTAATATTAGTAATATACTCGTATTTTCCTTATTACCTGAAGAGAAAAAGAAGTATAGACTGATTCAAAGTCTAGATAAAAAGATAGTACCTGCAAGTAATGCTGTTGAATTCAGTAGAATTGCTTTGGTAATTCTATGTAACATTAGTAATACATCCTGATTTTCCTTATTGCCTGAAGAGAAAAAGAAACATAGACTTATTCAAAGTCTATACTTTGATTCAGTAGGAATTGCTTTGGTAATTCTGTGTAATTTCACGTGATATTTTCATGCATCTCAGACGCAGTTTGGTCTTCTTCCCTTGCAACCGATTGCAACGCATTGTCCGGCTTCGGGCAGATCGGCGAAGAATCCCCCAGATAGTCATGCAATTCAATAGTTTCCCGTGTTTCCCGCTTTTGGTTCGAAGGTTGATCCAATAAGAAAACTCGTTAATACGGAAAGTTGCTTGGAAAAAATCCAAAACAGTTTAGATTATATAAAAAAAAAAAAAAACAGCGGAAAGAGAAAGCTGACAAAAAGATTTCCTCATCGGCCAAAGTTTTTCGAATGCGACGGTAAAACTGGTTTTTATGGGACGCAGTTTTGCGATTAAAGTTCCGATTTACAGTTTTGTTTTAGAAGTGTATACGTTTGTGTGTGTGTGTGTGTGTGTGTGTGTGTGTGTGGAGAGAGAGAGAGAGAGAGAGAGAGAGAGAGAGAGAGAGAGAGATTCTTGTATTTTACATGAAGCATTTTCATATTTCATCCTTCAGTGCACCTCACGGTTCTTGGCAGCGTCCTTTCGGCCCCTAGCTACACCCCTTCGTTCCTTTTACTGTACCTCCTTTCATAGTCTGTTTTTTCTGTTTTACTTTCCACCATCTCCTGACAATTGTTTCTTTCTTTTACTCTCAATTTCATAGTCAGTGCTGAGAGACCTCACAAGTCCCAGCTCTTGGCCTTTGGCCTAAATGTTATATTCCAGTTTCAATTCCTTTTGTCCTAAAATGAAAGAACTATTCGCCAACTGATTAATGATATTAGCACATATATATCGAGAAGAACTGGACTCTGTTGACGAGGTTAAATTGCCACCTTGGTGCCATTAAGAGGCCTCATCATGACATCGACTGCCCCAGTCTCAAGGGAGCTACTGGCAGCAGGCTCAGGAATATTGGATTATGACAGGAACCACGGAGGCCTATGCTTCATAAAGGCACGTAATTTAAAAAAACGAAAACCCCGGATTGATTTAGAGGAGTGAAATTGTAATTGTATCCTTTTAAGATGAATTCACGTCCCCCCTTATTCCTGCTCGGTGATTGGTCAGCATACGAGTATGTCTCGGTTCGTGTACGTTTTGTATAAATGCCCCGTCATCATTATCATTCAGTGAATGGGTCTAACTACTTGAGAACTACTAGTGGTTGTATTTTTCAGTGTATATTAATTTTCCCTAGCAGTTTTATCTGCTTTGGTTGCTGAGGGACGGGAGCTATGTAGATTTTTTTGTGTGTTGGTGCACTGTTGTAATACTTCTTGATCGATACTAAGTATTAGAAAATGGAACAGTATTGAAATAATGCTTGACAAATTATTTCACAACTTAGAAAAACATCGAAGTCGCAGTGGGATATTTCTGTTTAACAAAAAATACTTAACAAAATTTAGGATGATGCACAGCTGGCTGGCAGTTAATTTCCCATTAAACCAAAACAAACGAGGACGTCAGTAACATCACTCTTTATAATCTTGTTTATTCCCTCAAAAAACTTGGTGTTTGGAATGTGTCCTTCTGTCAAGTAGCCTATCAGATAAGTTTGCTCTTATTTGTGTAGCGCTCATGTCTGATGTTCCAGAAGTACTGAATTTGGACACCAACACGGAAGAATCTTCAGGAACGCGTCAAACTCCCCTACACACAAATACCAATATACACACAAAAATACACGCACAAGGCGACGCCGTATGTCAGGTGCTATAGAGCAAATTTTAAATGATGACGTTGGTGTCAGTATTTTAATGGAATACATGAAAGATATTGAGATGTTTTATGAAATTTAGTTGAAGCAGAGTTAAGGTTTTATTTTTAAATAGTAATTGATTTTTTTTATGTTTATTTTAATACTAATAATTCCTATTATTTGTATTGTGGTACTGAATAACCTAACGGTTCTAGTGCCAGGTCATTAGAGCAAACATTCATAAATCAATCAATCACTCATTCAACTTGTTCGTGTTGTATTGTTTTTTATGATGTGTTTTTACTTCACACT
Organism: Macrobrachium rosenbergii; assembly: GCF_040412425.1. NCBI lineage: Eukaryota > Metazoa > Arthropoda > Malacostraca > Decapoda > Palaemonidae > Macrobrachium > Macrobrachium rosenbergii. Next base: position 48,479,343 of record NC_089783.1, on the reverse strand, counting down.
TCGATTATGAAGTGATGCTTACCAAGCGATTGTTCAAATGCATAGCTGTATAATTGTCTTAGAGGTATCGTTTGCTTTTATTGCCAAAGTTACATTATTTTCTGATGAACTGGAATTTACTGGATTTTGTACATTTCCTTAAGGGGTGGGATGAATTTTTAATTTTAATTCTTCTCTAAAAAGTTGTTTTTTTCTTCAGTGACAACAAAGGATAATTTCCTCTCTGTAACAAGAAGTTAAGAAGGTGTTTAACTTGCACCGCTTATATTAAAGAAGAGTGAATCCCCTTTCTAAAAAGTAGATATTTTCGCACAGTGGCATTGTCTTCAATTCATGAATTTACGCCTTCAAAACTGTCACTGCCGCGAGAAATATCTTTATCCTGACATTTGTCATCGCTCTTTTTCAGTGTGCACTTTGAAGAAAATACTGAGTGAGGTTTTAGAGCCATCTTATATTTTTTTCTAAGGGTTTATTATTATTATTATTATTATTATTATTATTATTATTATTATTATTATTATTATTATTATTATTATTACTACATGTTTATTTATTAATTTATTTATTTATTACTTTGTTAGTACCGTTTTTCTTTTCTGATAACTGATCTCGGCTATTTGTATTTCCTATTACCTTCTGTTACTTTCAGATGAATACCATATTCTTTGGAAACTTGAATTTGAAGTCAATGTGCAGGGTTCACCTTCTTAATACTACTACTACTACTACTACTACTACTACTACTACTACTACTACTACTACTACTACTAATAATAATAATAATAATAATAATATTTGTATTATTGTTATTTTACCCTGACAGATAAATAAAAATGTGAATGGCATCGAGTGCAGAGTACCCTTTTCGTTGACACAGCATCTCCAACTATTTTCGAGACTTTCTCGACTTTTATTGGTCCTTCGTGGGCGTCCTTTCCTGCCATTCATTTCTCCGCCCTATTTCTGGCGTACTTTTCGAAATGTGGCGTTTCTATATATATATATATATATTTCTGTAAATGTCACCCGTTTGACTTTATTCCTTACTGTATTAAGGATCACAAGCGCGGAAGACTCCTTTACTTCTCCCTTTAGGAACTTTGGAAAAGTTAATTTCACTTGGACCTCCCGCAAAGTGGATTTACATAGCGATGAACTCCCTGTGCCTTCACAAAAGAAGAGTTAATCGCTGCCTTCATTTTCGTCCTAAATTGTCTAAGGCTTATTGCCGCTAACCACTTTGGCGTAATTGCTCTACGGTAATCGTTGTGCTAATCAATTAGGGTTCATGTGCTATAACAAATTAGAGTAATCAGTGGATTGGAATATAAAATTTAGGCCAAAGGCCAAACACGAGGTCATTCAGCGCTAAAAAGGAAACTGAACTGAGTAGAATGGTTTTAGAGATATAACAGGAGAAAAACATCGCAGTTGCACTATGAAAGTTTTCTTCGGAAAGGGTGGAAAGTAAAACGGAGGAAAGAGACTATGAATGGAGGTGCAGTAAAAGGAATGAAAAGGGTTGCAGCTAGGGGCCGATGGGACGCTGCAAAGAGCCTTAAATAAAGGTTATCAGTACTATTTAATCAGTTTCAAGCGTTTATTACTTTGTCAAATTCCTTTAGTCCTTGTTTTTCATTCATGAAATTGTGTCATTTCATTTGCTGGTATACAGGAGGCAGAAACACATAAATTTCGCAGGAGCATATATCACTTTCCATCATTGTTAATCATCCTTATGTCATACTGAATATATATTATATATATATATATATATATATATATATATATATATATATATATATATATATATATATATATATATATATATATATATATATATATATATATATATATATATATATATATATGTATATACTGTATATGTATGTATGTATATACAAATATATATATACACACACGTTATATACACAGTGTGTGTGTGTGTGAAAGGAGAATGTGTATATATACGCACTCCGCTCAAATGCAAGATCGTTCATTCCCAGCTTTCATTTTTATGTAAGCAATATATTCTTTTTTTCATCGTCAACGATGTATGTCGTCGTGACAATGGTTTGACATAACCCGGTCAGTCAATCTCAACTGTCACCCATTCCCTCAATAAAACAATAAAAAGAAAAGAAAAGACACTCGTGAAGAAAGTGAGGCGTTCACCTAAAAAGAAGTTGAAATATTTAAGAAAAAGGAGCCTGGGAAAATTCTCGAGAAAAGGCGGGAAGGAATATACGACTGCTGAAACCGTCTTCGGTACAGAGAGCAAAACTGTTAATGCTTTGAAAAATGTTATGGCGTGAGCTATGTCCCAACTTGAAACAAATAAAAAAGAATGTAAAAAGTGTAGAAGTACGTGCTCCATTGTAAAACTATCGGTGACTACTGTGGCAAGAATAATATATATATATATATATATATATATATATATATATATATATATATATATATATATATATATATATATATATATATATATATATATATATGTATATATATATGTATATATATATATATGTATATATATATATATATATATATATATATATATATATATATATATATATATATATATATATATATATATATATATATATATATATATATATATATATATATATATATATATATATATATATATGTACACCAGCAGAATGAAATGACACAGTTTCATGAATGAAAAAGAAGGGCTAAAGGGCCAAAGTATTAAACACTTGAAACTGATTAAATTTGATAACCTTCAAAGGTTCTTTGCAGAGTCCCTTCGGCTAGCTGCAACCCTTTTCATTCCTTTTACTGTACCTCCAAGTCTCTTTCCTCCGTTTTACTTCCCACCCTTTCCGAACAAAATTTTCATAGTGCAACTACGATGTTTTTCTCCTGTTACATCTCTAAAACCATTCAACTCAGTTCAGTTTCCTTTTTAGCGCTGAATGACCTCTTTTTTGGCCTTTGGCCTAAATTTTATATTCCTTTCCACTGATTAGTCTAATTTGTTATAGCACATGAAACCTAATTGATTAGTACGACGATTACCGTAGAGCAATTACGCCAAAGTGGTTAGTGGTAATAAGCGTTAGACAATTTAGGAAGAAAATGAAGGCAGCGATTAACTCTTCTTTTGTGAAGGCACAGGAGTTCATCGCTATGTAAATCCACTTTGCGGGAGGTCCAAGTGAAATTAACTTTTCCAAAGTTCCTAAAGGGAGAAGTAAAGGAGTCTTCCGCGCTTGTTATCCTTAATACAGTGAGGAATAAAGTCCAGTGGGTGAGACTGAATTGTGACAAGCTTGAGTTTTCTATAAACTCATGTTATCTGAGGACCCACCATTTATTTACATAATTGCACCAATAAGTGGTTATGTCTATTGATATCGTGAAAGGGTAAAATCCTCTAAACGTAAATCCCGGAAGTATGTGTCTATCGTTTTTGTTTTACGAATGTGAGGTAATCCACTTTATCAGTCACCCACCTTGACCTCTTCACTGGATTCTCTTTCTCTCCCCACAAAGTATTCTCCGTCTCATTTCTGTAGGTACTGCTCTATCACGCTCGGGTGAAGCGTTCACCCGCATATCAGGGGCCTTGTAATACCTGCCATTCCACCTGTTGCGATGTCTACTCTACTCTGAGAATATCAGTACTTTACAGATTGCACGGTTCGGTGACTGCCCTCGTCACTCTTCTGTCAAGTTGTGAAAATCTTGTTTCGTGTTTACATATTTCCTGGTTTATTTGAGAGGTGGGTTTCTAGAGCTTCTTTTGGGGCTGAAACCCATCCTTCTTCCTTTTCGTTCTATGCATATATATATATATATATATATATATATATATATATACATATATATATATATATATATATATATATATATATATATATATATATATATATATATATATGTATATATACACATATATATATATATATGTGTGTATATATATACATATTATATATATATATATATATATATATATATATATATATATATATATATATATATATATATATATATATATATCTACATGTATATATATATTTGCGTTTGTATGTGTGTATGTACGTAAAGGATTGGTTTGAGGATGGATGAGAGAGTCATCGTAAAAGTGCTAGGTAGATATATTAGTAAATCTAAGGATATTGAAACCTAATTCGCATATCATCCAGGGTCTCTCGACAGTTGTCTTCACTGTAAGGGAGTGTATTTTACTGTAAAATGGGCCATCTCTAATTAATTTTTGCTCTATTATTATAGAGCAAAACTGGTTTTAGTCATGTCCTAAAACATTAGTTTGACCAGCCTTAAAATCTAGCCTTGTTATAGGGTTAATGAAAGTATGCCAAGTCATATTACCAAATAAGAATGGTACGTGAAACTTTTTTTAACTCTCTTTTCTCTCTCTTCTCTTCTTCTCTCTCTCTCTCTCTCTCTCTCTCTCTCTCTCTCAACATTTTCACTGAACGTCACTCTGGCATTGTTCAGATTTCAGAGTTTTTATGTATTTGGCATTTGTTGTGTCATGATAACATAACCGGTAGTGGCACTGGTAAAAGGTGTACTACGACTGAGACACCGCTTCTCTATATGGGTTTATTGCAGTACTTACAAAGGGTGGTGAAAAGTGTAAAACTAAAATATAAAATATATTATATATATATATATGTATATATATATATATATTATATTTATATTCCCAAGTCACAATAACATCTACATTCTTCCTTTCCCTCAGCCAAGTCTTCAAGGAAATGTGCAAAAAGATTGCATGCAAGTTCCTGGATTCATAGTGATGTTCAAGAGTGTACGCAAGATGAAGAGGTGTGGGGTGCAGACTCGGCTGGGCGTCGTCCTAGTTAATATGAATCGACTGCCAGTGTCGAATAATTTTTCTGAAAAGGAAGTTTTCACTTATTCAGAGTTAAAGAATGAATGTAGGAGTACCTGTTGCAATATTTCTCTCTTTGGGGTAAAATCTCTCTCTTTCTCGTAATTATATATACTATATATATATATATATATATATATATATATATATATATATATATATATATATATATATATATATATATATATATATATATATATATATATATATATATACTTCACTAGATTGATTGCAATCTCACACATCCTAGATATTAAGACCCTTCCTTTTCAGTATGTCTTTCTCTTAGCTTTCCGTGGGAAAGCTGAGTGAAAGGTCTAGCTCTCTTCCTTAAAACAGTTGGCTCAGCAGTTCTTTCATATACTGCCACCTTGATTGTGGATAGACATATAATCTCTTACCAGTATTTTTGCTCACTAGTCAGAGACCCCCTCCTCCTTCATCATGCCATTATCCGTTGTATTTACTCCCAGATACTTATATGAACCAACCTGTGCTAAACTTCAACCGTTAAAAAAAAGTTAAGTGTACCTTAGTTTTACCAGACCACTGAGCTGATTAACTTCAACCTTACTTAATAACATTGGTTTAGGGAAAAGGAATTGGGAGACCAAGGAAATGCTGACCAGGGGGCAACGAAAGGAGTTTAGGAAATGGAGGAGGTCAGTATTTTCCGATGTGCTAGAGAGCATTCCGTGTAGAGGTGAGTGGTGCAGTATGTAGGGACGGTCGACTTGCTGCTAGGCTGTGGAAGTTTATTGCATGAGTAGTTCATATATATATATAAATATATATATATATATATATATATATATATATATATATATATATATATATATTATATATATATGTGTGTGTATATATATATATATATACACACACACACACACATATATATATATATATATTACATGTACATATTTCACTCACACAGGCATGACTTATTTATATTCACAAATAATAAACCACGAATACGGTGTAATATCGAATTCACTATACCTTGGGAATATGTTACATCCAAGGGAAATTATTCAGTGAGTTTTTCATTAGGGCACAATTGGCATACAGGATCGTACGCTTTTCCTCGCTCCGCCCATGGTTTCGAACCCGGAAACTGTCACAAGTGAGGTCATATTTCTACCGGGTACATTACTAGGTCGAGAAAGAGAAAGAGGAAAGGGAAGGCGAAGAAGAAGAAGAAGAAGAAGAAGGGGAAGAGGGAGAGAACGAAAATGCAAATACGGATCAGAATACCCAGATAGATCAATATGTTGGAGGGGGTAGAGTGGGGTGGGCCTAAGAGATCAAACGAAGAAAGAGAAGAGTAGAGGAATAAAAGATTGGAAATTAAACAGGGAAGAGGACGAGAGAGAGAGAGAGAGAGAGAGAGAGAGAGAGAGAGAGAGAGAGAGAGAGAGAGAGAGAGAGAGAGAGAGAGAGAGATGGTATAGGACGACGCTCAAAGGGAGAGAAGAGCCCTGAATATAAAAGGAGCAGAGGGTCGGAGAAGGTTTTAAAAATGCAATATAAGAACTGGACGAAACAAAGGCAAATTGAATTGATCTGGAACAGCGCAAAAATTCCAGGTCAGTGATTAAACACTTTAGGTCTGTGACCCCCCATGACCTTAAAAAGATTTTGCTTTCAAATCATATTTTCAACGGTTTCCGTTTTTCCCCTTCGCTCCTGCGCGCCCGGATTCCCCCCGGGGTTGCTCCAGGCAGTGACTTCAAAGTCCTGGAGACGCGCACACAAAGAAATAGAAAAATGTGTCAGTTACAAAATTCCAAATATTCTTGGGTTTAAGGGTGATTTGTGTTACTGGATTCTGTACGGTTTCAGGAGAAGACATGGTTGGTCAGCGATATGCAATATTTTCATCTTTATCCATACGCAAGATTTTCATCTATATCCATGTATGTTATGGAGGCTCTGGTCTATATATAACATAATAAACCACTCAAAATGGTATTACTTTTTGCTATTGCATCTTTATGTAAGTTAAAAAGTTCTAAGCTCAAATTTGTATTAGGTCTTAATATGCTATAACCTTGTTACTTAACCATACTTTCTTTCGGGAAAGTAAACTTAATGTTAAGAAAAATTTCTTATCTTTAGAAAAGTAACATTTGTTCTAGTATTTAAGAGTCCAGGGATTTTTCTTTCTTTTTTCAATCCTCCGGTTTATTGTGAGCTCAAGGTTACACCAATGTAAACATTATACGTAACATTTCATGAGGGTCTCTTTGGATTCGGTGTTTCTGAGTGCTTGAACTGTGCCCCCAAATTTCATACATACATTCATTCATCCATCCTCTAGTTACGACACAAAGGCTGAATATTTAAATTAGCCGTTGAGTAGTAAGTAGCGGAGTGCCATTCATACTTTCAATTTTTTCGTGTACTTTTGACAATCCATTACAAACGGAATAGTCATGTGTCGCAAACTCTTCCAAGAATCACTTTTGTAGATGTAAGTAACATCTTTCATTTTAATCAGGAGTTTTTTTTAGTATATACATCAGTGAAGAGTGGACCATTGTTACCAATGAATTTTACAAAAGATTGACCATTTGAACAAGCTTTTGTTTAATTCAACGATTGTTTTAGACACGCCGGGATAAGAAACAGATATCTGTGGAATGCACAGTTCGTAAGAACCAGTCGCCAGTGAAGCTCCTGTGTGTCAACTTTCTTTCAGAGGTTAGCAATTAAAAGAACCTTCCTCAGGAGTCAGTTGTCATGGAGAATAGATTCTGAAGAATCCAGTGATACTGGTATCACTTTCTCAGAGCTTTTTACCATATAGTGTCTTTTTCATCATTCTTCTTCTTTTAACGTGCTTTTTTCCCATTTGTATGGGGTAAGCACGATGCCCTCTTTTTGAAGGACTTACATTTGGCTTTGGGGTAGACTTTGTAGTCTCGATCGGCTGCCCTGCCTGTCTTTTCATCATTGCAAGTTGTTAATAAAAGACCCAACTGGGATAGTTTAGTGTGCAGATAATCCTTTGCGGCGTCTATCATTATTATTAGTACTTTTTGATGGGTGGCAGTATGTGACACTTGTGTTGAGGTGTTACCTCTCTTTCTAAAGGATAAAATCTTTCAGTAAATTTTTTAACTATAGAAGCCTATTAATAATGAGCAGAACTTTATTGAGATATGAGGCTTTCATTACAATAAAAGGAGTTAAGTTAGTTGTTAAACCATTTAGCTAAGCAACGGGAGCAATTCTTGCTACCAGTCATCAGTGCAATCTTTTCCTGATGTTTTAGTTTGTATGGCAATAGTTTCAGAGTGGCTTACTAACAATGGGACCAGTGTTTTATGAACGTAATTTCCAAGAGGACAAACTATCGAAGATAATTTTTCTTGAAATAAAACACTTGATTTTGACATATTACTTTAAAAGTAACCAGTCTTCAGATTTTTTCACTTTCAAAATGACTTGATCATGAAGCTGAACGCTTTCAAAATTTGGGTGGCCATTGAAGACTTTTTCTCTACCTTAGGGTCAGTCATTAAGAACTCTCATTTTCCCTGGAGTAGCATCCAGCATTGTCATCTGTTCAAGATTTAACACCCATTACTATTTTTCAACTGATAATCAGATGGTCAGTCCATCTCGAAATCGATAGGGGGAAAGGATACTAGATTTTCTTTTTACTGTCTGTTCTCTCAAGTCCTGTAGATTATCTAATGTTACAAAACAAAAGACATTTGAATAACACCAGAGACATGAAATGACTGAAAACTTCGAATGTGATGAGCCACTTCTGATTGTACTTCATCAAAAATAACCACCATTTGGTTACTTTTTATTTTTACGTAACCACACAGTGGCGTTGCTTATCAAGTTCTTATGCTCTATGTTGTTTCAAGATTTTGAATTAAGACCCGAACAAACAAGAATTCTGTCGCAAGAACGTAAAAGTCAACTTACGATAATCTTCCTTCCTCCTTTCTGATCATTAAGCCTTTAGGAATGATAAACAAATGCAAGACTGGCAGTTTTGGGTGAGTTTTGGTAAAAGGGGAGATTTAGAGTTGCTCTTATTCAAAGAGAGAGAAAGTGGTATTCTTTTCTGTGGAATTTTCCTTCCCCTTTCGACGTTCGATGTCATTTTCTGGACGCTCTGCTATATTCCGAAACGAAAAAGTCTTTTACTTTTCTTAAATTTCCTGAGGGCGTGTTTTACGTGTTAAAAGCTCCATCGTGAAACAAGTACTTGTCATGTCTTTCTTCTCCCTACGTTGCCCGAAGAATTTAGATGGGCGGCAAACTATCACGAGGGAACTTTACGCAGCAGTAAAGAAAAATTCCCAAGACGGACAATTCTACATAAACCCTACGGCCCTTTTCCTGCACACAGTTTTTGTTTACTTGGCTCTTTTTTTTTCTCTCTGAGACAGTTTGTTTATTTCATTTTGTATTTACTTCCTTTTGCTATTGATTTATTGGCTTTTAGCTGCAGGATCTGTAGGATGTAGGTTTTTTCAAAGAGAGAAGAGAGAGAGAGAGAGAGAGAGAGAGAGAGAGAGAGAGAGAGAGAGAGAGAGAGAGAGAGAGAGAGAGAGAGAGAGAGAGAGACTGTCCGTAAGTTTAGCAGTGTCTTCTTGGATCAGAAGTCGAGTACTATTTCAGTATTTCTGGAGAGATCTAATGTGTGTAGTGATTCTCTCTCTCTCTCTCTCTCTCTCTCTCTCTCTCTCTCTCTCTCTCTCTCTCTCACACACACACACCCACCTTTAGTCAAGAATATTTTTTCAAACTGGGAAATTAAAGGTACAAATCTCTATCACGATAATTCCTATTTCTGAAGGGACGTTTTTGTTACTATTTCGGTTTAGCGTGTTCATATTAATTTTACAAGGTCATTTTTTCTTTTTATGAAGCTTGCACAAGTTTACTTATCTTTCCGTAGTGATGCTATGCCACGTTAATTATTCAATAAGAAAAGCTATAGATTTCGTAAATAGAAAAGATGGACAATTTAAAGTTGAAAATGGAGAACAAGGAACATCCATAAATTGTCGTTAAGAGTTGTAGAGCTCTCAAGGAAAGTGACTTAGGACTGACTTTAGTGATTATTGCTTACAGGAAAAAATTATTTTGAGAAAGTAAGTAAAAGTTTTTAGCTAAAAGAAAAACTGAATGAGACTGAATACTTTGACATAGGAATGTTAGTTTGAAAGAACGCTAATATGTATATGCGTGTCTGTACATACCCTAAGCAATCTGCACCTATAAACATGGCCGTACATTCATTTACATTGTTCTGGAAGACAAACGAAGAAAATATGAAAAAAAGAGGCC
>NC_089783.1:48456624-48466624 GCF_040412425.1 Macrobrachium rosenbergii | reverse complement strand
GATGATGCACTTCTAGGCCAGGAAATGGGGTTATTAGGTATTGTCATCTTTTGAACATTTTTGTAAAGGAGAAAAACATTTGTGACTTGAATGCATTGGTCTATAAGTACTAATATGTGACTTGAATGCATTGGCCTATAAGTACTAATATGTGACTTGAATGCGTTCGTCTGTAAGTACTAATGTATCTATATTCACCTGGTGCTCATTGCAGTTTATTTGCACGCACGCTATACCCAGTTTACAGGTCATTTATGTTCTGATTTAGTGGTCATGATGCCCTCTTCAGAAGCAAGGAGGGTCCGAGTACAATTTAAGGAAGAGGCGAACGATTTAATCACGATCATTTGAACACCATCGTGCCTCTTCTGACCCGGACAGAGTATTATGCGCCTGGATTTAGACGACTGCAGTGGGTCGCAACCAGTATGGAAAATGGCATGCAGCTAGCAACCTCATCCCCGAAGAACTACCGAGAACCGGAAGTCGAACACCTTCTGGAGCCACCCACTTCAAAGAAAAAAGGCCGCTGACGTTTGGTGAAAAATGTGAACGTATAGGTTTGAAAGTACACTTGTGTGTATATGCGTACTTTTACATGCCCACAGTAGTCTGCACCTGTAAACATACCCTCGCACACGATTATATCGGTGCTTATGGAGACCTTGATGAATCATACTCAGAATTTGAGATCAGTGAAGTTGATGAAATCTGTTTTGTTGTTGGGCCTCTTTAGTCGCGCAATTTCACGTCCAGTTTGTCACTTGCCTCAAATGGTACTAAATTAAGAAATAGAAGCTTTTTAGTGCGTTTATGCCTTGATTCAAAAGTAGAGTGAAATTGACAGAGGTCCGAGTGGAGTTTAGATTGATGTAGGAAGGGATTAATCATCTGCACCCTGCAGGTGGGTAGCGCAGTCAGTGTGCCTCACGCGGTGCACTGTAGGAATTTTTTTGGTTCTTTGCAGCGTCTCTTCGGCACTTAGTTGCAGTCCCTTTCATTCCGTCAATCATACTTCTGGTCATATTCTCTTTTCTTTCATCTTACTTTCCACCCTCTCCTATCATTATTGTCAGTGCTGAATCACCTCATAGGGTCTCAGCACTTGGCCTTGTCAGAGATGAATAACCTCATAGGGTCTCTGCACATGGCCCTTGGCTTACATTTTATATTACAATTCCAGTTCCAGTTAATCATCTGCAACCTCACGAGCAGAAGCAAATGGTAGAAGATAGTTGTAAGAAGGAGTAAATGTGCAAGTGAAAGAAATGAAGCCTGAGGGACACCACTGAAAACTAGGAATCAAGCAAATGGCTCTTTGTCACCAACAACAAACATAGCGTTAGTAATTAAAAAGGCGGCAGTAAACGCGCAGTAAGAAGCAACGCCACTGGCGCGAGAAAACTCCGTCAGACGCCTCAGGGTTGTCAAGAGATACAAATCAAATAATGGAACAAATTACTTGCAAGCGTTAGCAGATATGAAAGGGACATGGGGAAAAATCCGATGCCAATAACTGTAGCTGAAGAAAAGGAGCACTGACGAGCGAGTTAATCCCTGGCCCAAAGCTGAATGAGAATTAAAGCTGAATCTCTCTCTCTCTCTCTCTCTCTCTCTCTCTCTATATATATACAGTATATATGTATATATATTATATATACAATATATATACATATATATATGTATATGTGTGAGAATAAGTGTATATAAATACACATATATATACATATATATATATATATGTATATATATATATATATATATATATATATATATATATATATATATATATATATATATATATATATATATATATATATATATATATATGTGTGTGTGTGTGTGTGTGTGTGTGTATATGTATTTTGTGAGAGTAAGTGTATACACTGTTTCATGCCTATCTGGAATATGAAAGAATTATTCAGACGGAATTTCTTTAGCTTTTATAATAAAAATAATCCTTAGTGTCCTATGAAAACATTTAATTAAACTGAAATGCGCCTGCCCTCCTAAAAACTTAACCTTACTTGAATTTGCTTTACTTGAATTTATTTCGTGATTTATCTTTGCTTGATTATAAAGGATGTATCAAGGGAAATCATGTTGAGGGAGAAGTTTTCATATTTATCAACTCTCTCCTTCTCTGTCGCTTTAATATATATGTATAAACAAAACAAACACACACATATATATGTACATATATATCTGTTTATATGTATATATAATGTATACACATACATGCATATGTAACATATACATACATATGTAAATATGTATGTATGTATATATGTACTGATGTATGTATATATATATTTATATATGTATATATACAGTATATATATATACATATATATATATATATATATATATATATATGTATATACATTTATAACATGTATATATGTCATTGTATGTATATATATATATATATATGTATATGTATATATATATATATATATATATATATATATATATATATATATATATATATATATATATATATATATATATATATATATATATGAAAGTTTGCAAACAACACATCACATCAAATGTATTCCCATACAGATTGAAGCAGAATGAAACCCCCAAGGGGAGACTTTTTCATCATCATATTACCCCCACCGGACTGTCGGTTCAAATGTATTTCCGTCAACGTGATTTATAAAAGAAATCGTTTTTGCCGCTGTAGGATGGCCTGATTTCTGCATCAGATTGTTCGTTTGAAAACATAACAGATTCACGTGTTCTCGTTTTTCGTTTTTGTTTAGGGGGTGGGGGGATCGTTTGTATCGTTCATAAAAACTGGATGATTGCGTAATATTTTTTGCTAATAGCTGCTTACATTATGTTGTATTAATTTAGTTGGAAGTACAATTAGATTCATGTTCTTGTCAGTTAATTATTATTCAGTTGAAGGTAAAGTATATATTCTCTTCTGACTGCTAAGAACACTTGATGATAAATTTTCTTCATCTTTTCCACGGAAAATAATTTTGAGCAGGTATCATTTCGTTGCTTCTTGTTTTCCTTATGCTGGAAGGAGGCACCTTGTGGATCCTCGCATCATCACACCGCCCTCTGATAAACGTTTACTCTCATTCCCTTTATCTCCCCAGTTAGATTTTCACGATCCATTACCTTTTATGGACATTCCAGATTTGAACGTTCGGTGCTTCACCCGCCGACGGCTGCTGTCAGCCTGCACTAATCTTTTCAGAGCGCTCGCCAGAGAGCTACTCTCGAGTGGAAGTTGAACCCCTTTGCCGAATTATTTTGTCGCGGGGGCTATTCGACACTTGATGGCGTATGCAGGTGCCCCGCACGTAAAAAGTGTCCTGTAGCACTTTTGAAACCCTTGTTGGCAGCAGGTCAAGTTGAGTCAAGTGATCTGATGCTCTACAGTGACCAGATAATATTTTTCTCTGGCGCTCTCTCTCTCTCCGGGCCTTTTCGTTCTTCTTTTTGCGATGGTAATCCCTTTCTGCAGTTTTCTCTCCATCTTTTTCAAGAGCAGCGCAAAATGTCAGTGAAGTGGAATACTCTATGATGTTAGCTTCTTTTTCTTGTTCAGTTTTTATTGCTTTGTAAGGGGCGTTGATCTTTTGTCAGCCAAGTTTTGCATCTCGGATGAGGAGGAAGAAAATACTCTCTTTGCGCAGAAACCCCTTTGAATAAATGATGAAATAAAGAAAAGAGGAACAAGAGCAAAATGGAAGGATGGGATTTAGTCTTGTCATCAGATGAACACCAAGGCCATGGGCTACCTTTATCATTCTTTCTGTTTGTTCTTGGCACTTTAATTCTTCCCATTTTATGTTTTTTGTGTATTTTTTAAATCTGTGGCTTTCAGCTTGGCAAAATCGATTGCCAGATACACTATAGCTCAGTCAGGCTATTGTGATACTTGGTTTATTGTCCTTAGAACTGACAGTAAATCATAATGAGTCTTTTGTAACGAAATCATTTCTATCCCTCGGGATCAATCTTGGGTATCTCGCTCTAGAGGCAAGGTTTTCAGTCAGGCAGCACACACACACAGATATGTTATAAATATGTTTATGTGTTCATATGTATTTATATGTATGTATGTATATATGTATATTTATATATATGTATGTCTCTCTTAATGATGTTGAGTTAATCAAAATAGTTTGAGAGTGATTAATTGTGGTTGTAGTAAATGGTGCTACCTGAAAACTACGACCTTAAGAAGTGCCAGTGGTTTGGGCTGGATCTAACGCAACGTAGCCCAAAAGTAGATGAGCATCAGAGGATTATTTTTTGTACTGTGGGTCTCACAACAGCATTCTTTAGCTTAGCACCATCTAAAATGCACGAGCAGTTCCTGTTACTGCTTCCTCAAATGAGATTGATGAACAGGATGTTGATAAACCTTCTTAGGGGGTTAATTCTATTTTCAAAACTTAACAAACCTTTCTCGTGGCTTCTGGAAAACCCAGAAACCATGATACAAGAACTCCAAAGCCCCGAAATCTTTAATGAAATCTAAATACCTCAAAACGAAGCCAAGAAGTTTTGGTAAGCCCTCTTGAAAGGCGACCTTCCAGAAACCAAAAATAACCTCCTGAATATATTACAATGGAACTATCAAGGAGTTGGGCAGATGTGAGGAACTCCAGTTGTAAGAAGTTTGAATGTTCTCCCCTTGATTATCCACGTGTATGCATGAGCTGCAGAACTCCATTTAACCTCTGGATTGGAAATCGTGACAGAAGTCTGTTTTTATGCTACTGAGCCTTATGATATATGCATTATTTTTCCTTTATTACCACGTAAAATTATCTCCTGTTTTGATCTAGTTAAACGGATGTACCAAGAACCTCAGTCATTCTTTCTGGTAGGAGATGCGAATGATAGGTACCCTTTATGGAGAAATATTTAGGCAGATGTAGAGTGAAGTTTTATTTCGCCAATAACAGGTAATTAGAAAATAGGCAGCCTTACCACTGGGAAATCCATATATTTTCACACTGAGACAAGCGTCTTTGTCGTATATTGAACTTTCTGTAAGCATTGCTTTTTTCAGGTCAGTTTTAATATGAGGAAAATAGATGGTTAGCATACAAGTGACCTTGCATGCATGATTTTGAATACCAGTGATGGCCCATTTATACAGTGAAGGCTAGAAAAAATTGAAGATCTTGACTTTTAGGGAATGCATGGGAATTTTCAGAATGTAGATGATGCCATTGCTGTGCCTAATGTCACCATGAATACATTATAAACTCCATTTCCAAAACCATTGTCTCATTTTGAGATGGATCAATCCGTTAATGGTTATTGGGAAATCCAAATCCAACTGTTGCAATTTCTTCAGACAACTTGATGAAGAGCAGGTTTTGAACAGCAAAACTCTTCTATGTTAGCAAGGCAATTTACCCCTGAATCCACCACCAGTGGATCAAAAGTCAGTGGTCAGTACAGATGCCTCTTGCGTAGGAAATATTTTTACTAAACAACTGTTCCTGAATTTGAGTGTTGATTAAGTGAAAAAGCAGGTCATTTGACTTTGCTACGTGTAAGGAAGAATATTATAGCATCTCATATCCTGAGCTGGCGTGATTGTGTTAAACAGTGAGGTAAGTTTCAGACAGTACCAAGAAATTTGCAATAAGTTTTATATATATATATATATATATATATATATATATATATATATATATATATATATGTGTGTGTGTGTGTGTGTGTGTGTGTGTATGTATATGTATATGATAGAAATAATCAACACACAATCACGTGTGGAACAGAGATAAATTTCTGACCCACATCAAGATCGAACCTAGGTCTTTCAATTGAAAGGCAAGGTGCTTGCCCAGGTAATTCCTTGTGTGCATTGGTACTCAGGTTCCAACTTCTTTTATGACTTGTATGGCCTAGTGGGCAGCGCCCTTGTCTTTCAGTTGAAATACAACAGCTTCCCAAGTGTTTCTGGAACTCGCCATCAAATTAGAATTTAAAGAATCATGTAAAGATAAGTTTTTAGACCCCTAGTTACCTCTCTGTTGCTTTGGCATGTTATATAAACTTATGGAAAAGATTGCCAGTGCAATACTTATTTAGTTCTCAGAGAGGAAAGGCACTTGGACACTTATACATTGTATTTTTCAGTGAATGTATTCATTTGTTGAGCTCTTCTTCCCAGTGCCATCATGTAACTATATTTTTCAACTTGGAAAGACATTTTGCTACTTGGAGGTGTGGCATTCTTAAATCCATCCATCCTTCTATCTGTCTATGTTCGCAGTCATTTTGGTTTGAGTACAGTATTCCTGAAGCGACACTGTTATATTGAAGTTTACACACACACACACACACACACACACACACACAGAGAGAGAGAGAGAGAGAGAGAGAGAGAGAGAGAGAGAAGTTTTTACGGTTGGAAATGAATGGCAGTTTTGGCTACAAAACCCTGAAATGGAAGCATTGTCATAGCGCAGAGTGGTCTTCCGAACAGCACTTTATAGCATCCTCTTTGTCATGTTTTACGACTCAGGCTGTCGAAGGTTTATAGCCCGTTGGATGACGCGTTATTTACTAACAAATCATGACATTTTCTAGTCCGTCTGTTTGCCAGCTTCTGTTGGAGCGCCTGCTCATTTGGCCGAGGTAGTTTTCATTTCTCTCTCTCTCTCTCTCTCTCTCTCTCTCTCTCTCTCTCTCTCTCTCTCTCTCTCTCTCACTGAATGGACATTGAGATTCCCAATTGAGAAAAAATAAGAGATGTACTCCAATGCTTTTTGGTTTTCTGTAAAGGAAAGCTATTGAGATGGCTTTGTCTGTCCGTCCGCACTTTTTCTGCCCGCCCTCAGATCTTAAAAACTACTGAGGCTAGAGGGCTGCAAATTGGTATGTTGATCATCCACCATCCAATCATCAAATGTACCAAATTGCAGCCCTCTAGCCTTAGTAGTTTTTATTTTATTTAAAGTTAAAGTTAACCAGGATCGTGCGTCTGGCAACGCAACAACACACGCCACCACGGCTGGCTGAGATTTTCATGGTCCATGGCTGAGAGTTTCATACAGCATTATACGCTGTACAGAAAACTCGATTGCGCCGAAGAAACTTCGGCACAAATTTTATTTGTTTTCTTCTGGACTCAAAGTTATCCTCTACTTAGATAATTGTACTTGTCAAATGTAGCTCCAGAAAGATGGTTCGAGGAAACATGAGATAAAGTGAGAAGGATAGTTCACAGAAATATATAATATTGCGTATATATTTTGTGAAAACTTGAAGAAAGAGATCGAAGTTTGAAGAAAATGTTTTATTTGAATTTAACAATATACCAAATAACTAGAAATTTAGTGCTGCATTCTCGTAGACTCAGTATCTAAAAATGTTGTGACCAAAATTTAAAGAAATCTTATCATAAACTTAAAATTAAATGAACACTGTTACAATGAGGAATTTGCGAGAGAACATGGACGTCATAAAAAAAAAAAAAACATGAAAAGCTACTTCTACATAGTTGGCAAAGTTTATCGTCTATTACTCAAGTTTTGACTAATTTTAGGGGATGAGGGAAAAAGTTCCGACAATTTCAGGGGATGAGGGAAAAAGTTTCGGCAATTTCAGGGTATGAGGGGATGGGTTTCGAAAAGGGGATTTCGACAGGGTATTTTTCGACAGTTTCTAGGGGTGAGGGAAAAAATTTCAACAATTTCAGGGGATGACGGAAAAAGTTTCGACAATTTCAGGGGATGAGGGAAAAAGTTTCGACAATTTCAGGGTATGAGTGAAAAAGTTTCGACAATTTCAGGGGATGAGAGAAAAAATTTCGACAAAAATCAGGAGACGAAGGAAACAGCATCGACAAATTTTAGGATAAGAAGAAAGAAAACTTTCGACAAATTTCAGGAGGTTAAGGAGAAGTTTCGACAAATTTCAGGATATGAAGGAGAACTATCATGTTGCACCTAAATGAAACTAGAAGTAATGTTATTAAATAAACACGATAAAAGGCTCGGTTCAGCAGTTCATTTAGCTTTCCCTTTATGTGTGAAACATGGAATATGTCCTCAAGTGTTATACGATAACTAACTTCATTTCTGCATAGGAGAATGATCCTTGATTCAACAGTCAAAATATTAAAAAAAAAACGAAGAAGCAGATAAGAAGAATATAACTAAGTTGCACAGTAATTAACATTCTTATGCTTAAATCCGTAGCTTTATTGAAGAAATGGTGATATCAATATAACAGCGTTTTTTTTTTTACATCATGATTACCGATGATAGAACCAGGCAGTTATGGATATATTAAAAGACAGTTCTGCTTTTTTTTTTTTTTAGATTTAAAGGTACGATGGTAAGATCGAAGTTATACAATTACCAAGATCTTAAGATCCTATTGATGAAAAAATCACCAGATTTAATTTGAGGTGAGTATTTGCGCTCCTGACTCTGAAAAGGTCTGTGGTAGGTAATTCATGTATTAAAAACCAGGGAACCAGTGGGGGGTTAGTGCCGTCAGTGCTCTTCATGCGGTGCACTGTAGGCATTACTTAAGGTTCTTAGTAGCGTCCTAGCTTCAACCCCTTTCATTCCCTTTACTGTACCTCCGTTTATGTTCTCTTCCTTCCACCTTACTTTTCACCTGGTGAAAAGTGCAGCTGCGAGGTTTTCCTCCTGTTACACCTTTCAAATCTATTTCCGTTTCAGCGCTCAATGACCTCACAGGTCCAAGCGCTTGGTCTTTGGCCCTAAATTCTATTTCCTATTTGATTCTAAAAACCAAGAAATATCTGTATTTTGGTCGGCCGCTTTGTGTACAGTTTTAACGAGAGTAGAGCTCTCGTTTGTGTCTTCCGCTTGGACAAACGCTCGTTCTTTCTTGTCCTATTTTTTTGTAGCTCCTTTCCGAAATAAATCAAGAGAAATCGTCCTTTGTTAAAAAGGCCACGTTAAAGATGTACCCGTTCGGCGTTTCCGATGTACCGTATTGCTCTGGGAAATGGAGGAGGAGGAGGAGGAGGCCTTTTGGGAATCGCTGCTCTGGAAGGGACCGCTTGATCGTTGGCGGTGTTCAGATGTAGTAGGATGCTGAGTAGTATATGTGTATGTATCTATCTGCCTGTTTATCTATCTATCTATCTATCTATCTATCTATCTGTCTGTGTCTTTCTGTCTATCTGTCTATCTATATATGTATATGTATAATTTATGTATGTATGCATTTTTATATATATATATATATATATATATATATATATATATATATATATATATATATATATATATAAATATATATTTGTATATACGTAAATATGTGTGTATGTATATGTATATATATGATATATATATTATATATAACACATATACATACACATATATATATGTATATATATTTATGTATAACAATAATATATATATATAAATACATATATACATACAAACATTATATATATACATATAGATAGATATAATTTATATGCATATGTGTGTGTATTGAATGTGTTCACTGATTGGATGATAATTACATACTCTGTTTATAATGAGTAATGAATATTATTCATGCATTAGTGCATTATCTAAGGAATTCCTGTTCCTGTCTTGTGTGGATTTTTCTCCAAATGTTCTTTCTTGGCGTCAGATGAGAGTTTTTGTCGTCTGGATATTGTTACAGAGTAGGTTCGTCATTTACTGCTATGGTTTATCTTCACTACAATTTATATGGGGAAAATTCTTCATTTTTGTATTTATTTTTATTATTATTATTATTATTATTATTATTATTATTATTATTATTATTATTATTATTATTATTATTATTTTTTTTTTTTTATTGATTTTTGTGCTATTCTTCATTCATATTAAGAGTTTTCTGTTGAACTTTAATAAATTCATCAGTTTCTGAGAATGTAGCCTGGATATTAGAAACAGCAGGACCGTGGAGGTAGTGCATACGTTCTTAAGAGGTCACTGTGGCTCACTGTGGCACATCTTTGCCATCCAAGAGCAAACAAACA
>NC_089783.1:48439124-48454124 GCF_040412425.1 Macrobrachium rosenbergii | reverse complement strand
ATTCACATCCAGTGTTTCGACATAATTGAGTGACGGAAATATTCCTGAATAATTTCTTGAAGTGGGTGTCAAGATCCGCGTTGTGTTCTTTTCACCGAGTCTACTCTGGTCGCTCGAGTTTCTTTTCATTTTTGTTTTACTAATTTGTTTCCCCTGATGTAGGTTTTGAGTTTAAGTTTTTTTTTTTTTTAAGGTTTCAAGCGGTCAGGCGTGGAATTTTTTGTGCCCTATCATTATTTGTTGAGATAAATGGTTCAGAAATGATTACTTTTGTTTTTTTTTTTGGTGTTGTCGTAAGGATCGTTAATTTTATGGGGTCTTAGTTAAGAGAAAACGGAAAATATAAATTTTTTTTTGCTCCTAAGAAAAGGTGAAGTGAAAGAAAAAAAAAAAATATTTCGTCACTTTAAATCGGTTGGTGGTATAGTGGTACAGCGGTGTTCATTATTCGGCGTAGTGGACACCATGAAAATAAATGGTTATAGAAAAGCGCCATTATCCTAGTTAAGAAAAATGTGTAAACAGCTTCAGAAATCCTTGCGTTCCATTTTGAGATTTACCAATATAATTTCTCTTACGTTCTTTCTCAGCGTCTTCATGTTTTTTTTTTTTATTTGACTTGATCAGTAAAGGGTGTTTTTATTCTTTTACTTCATCTTCGTCGTATTCTTCCTTTGTTTTACAAAGCTTTTAAAGATGTTATTAGATTTCATGGTCTAAATGCATTGCGAACGCCGGCTAGATACATAACATTTCTGTAAATAACCTTTTCCTGCAGAAAGATAATCATAACCCTTTCTGACTAACAAGTCTGCACTCTGAACACTTTTCCTCCTCCTCCTCCTCCTCCGTATTCATCACTTTCTTCGGTTCTTATTCGCCTCTTTTTCTTCTGGTTTTTTCTTCTTCCTCTTCTTACTCTTCCTCTTTCGGAGGATATAAATCACAGTCATGTAGCACACCATTCCTACCCATAAATCACCGCTCTCTTCATTTTCCCCTGATATTTCTTCCATCAGCCGTGTTTGGTTCAATCATTTCCCGTTTTCCTCACATGTTTTTCCACGAAATACTCTCTCTCTCTCTCTCTCTCTCTCTCTCTCTCTCTCTCTCTCTCTCTCTCTCTCTCTCTCGTACACTGTTACCTTGTAGAGGGTTATCTTTTTATATCTTTGATGATGAGGATGATATTGTCAGTAAGATTAAGTTACGAATGTTTTTATGTACGTTAGGATAATGGAAGTGGTTAGGTAATTCGGGAATGAATGTCAAGGATGATGGTTGATGGAAAGACAACGTGAATCCTAGATTAGCTAAGACAAGGAAGGAAGAGGTGGATCTCCTGATGTTTTTATTCAAAATAAGAATTTGGCTAACGGCAACTGTAGTGATTTATCACTGGAATGTTGATATGGTGTGGCTGATAAATATATATATAAAAAAATAACGTAGTGGCTGTTGACACTGATTATCTTCAGAGCAAGAAAATATTCGAGCAAAGAGGATGAAAAAGCTTAAAACTTATATAGAAAAGTTGATGTGGTGAAAAGGTGACCACTGACGAAAGGATGTTTTTAGGCAGTTTGGTCAGGTTGGAAACGTGGGAGAGGTTGCGTGGGTCGAAAAAGTTCTCGATTTAGAAGTTACAGGAAAAGGTTATAGAGGACTTGGAAAATGTTAGCTGTAGAAGAGCCAGAACGTGTTGGATTGACGTCTTGGTAGAACTACTGGATCAAAAGAATAAATAATACTTAATTCACTAGAGATGAATAACAGCATAAGCAGGGAGAGTTGTACGCAGCTGTTAAGAATCATTAGTGGCTGTGATCGTTAATGTTCAGGAATTGAATGTGTCAGTAAGGTTACAGATAGATGAAATAACGCCTTTATTATTAAAAAATGAAGGATACGGTAGTGAGGTTTAGTCTTGTAGTTTTTAAAAGTGATTCTGAATTTGAAAGATGTATTTATTTGTAAGCTGAAATAGACTTATATACTTCTCCGGACCATAATGCTTTAGCATGTCTTTCACACAAACCTACAAGTTTGAATCCACACAGATTCTAGGCCCATAGTGACAAGCACATCCAAAGTGTGTGGAAATCGAGAAGTTAAGAGGTCATTGCGGCAATTAAAAACACAAATGCACCTGTTAACACTGACTAGTATATATATATATATATATATATATATATATATATATATATATATATATATATATATATATATATATATATATATATATATATATATATATATATATGTCAAATTTTCCGGAGGTCAGTGAAGACAAGGTGAACAGGTTTAATCTGGATTCGAAAACATTAGGTATTAATTTGTTAAATACCTTAACTGCCTTATGAGTGATGACTTCTGGTATGAAATTGTCCTCAAAGGATTGCCGGATTTATTGAGCTTGATAGGCTTATCTCAAGTCAATATGGTAAACAGGATTCATTACACTCACCGACCATTTAGTGTTCCTTTTGAGTTTTTTAATTAAACCCTCTTGTTAGGAGACTGAATACATAATGATCACCAAAGATGTGATTATCTACTGCTCTTACTACTAAAAAAGTTAAGTATACCTTAGTTTAACCAGACCACTGAGCTGATTAACAGCATTCCTAGGGCTAGCCCGAAGGAGTAGACTTACTTTACGTGGCTAAGAACCAATTGGTTACCTAGCAACGGGACCTACAGCTGATTGTGGAATCCGAACCACATTATAGCGAGAAATGAATTTCTGTCACCAGAAACAAATTCCTCTAATTCTTCATTGTCCGGCCGGAGACTCGAACACGGGCCCAGCAGAGTGCTAGCCGAGAACTATACCGACCCGTCCAGCGAGGAACTGCTCTTACTACTGCCACGACACAATGACACTGACAGCCTCCTTGTCTTTTTTTTAGTGAATATATCGCTGTGGTTTAGGTAGTGTATGTGTGCTTCGTTCATATACTTGATAATATGTCCCTCTTAAATTTCCCTTGGGGCTGCCAGATTTACCAGTCAATTCTTCAACTAAAGGTGGAGAAAGGCAGATCTTTGGCCCACACTGGATGTCAAGATGGTCATTAAGGACCTCAGCCTCAACCCTCTTTGTTTCATGGTGTGTTTGGTGTGTTTCTCATCCAGTGAGTGTCCAAACCAGCGGTGGAAACGTTTTCGGCCTTCATCGGAGGGATATTGGCCACACTATCGTTTCCTCTGGTGGGGCATTAATTACTGACTGGTCCTTCGTTGAGCTAGAAATTTTCTTGGCAAGAAACAGTTGTCCTCTCCCGCAGGACTGAATATAACACAGCCCTCTGGGAAGAAATGTAGGTATTAAAAAGAATAATTTCAAGAGGAAAAAGAGTAATTACAATAGAAGTTGCTCCTTGTTATCCTTTGAAAATATCTTCTTTAAACCATTTTTATCATATCTGCACGAAACGCGCCAGTGAAATGAAGACCTCAACAATTAAATGCATATAAATTTGCAATAAATGGAACTTCAGAAATGTTAATCGATAAATAACTAATTTAGTGGTAGTATTTGTTGAAATATGATAGAAATTGGCAATTTTGAAAGTGTACGAGTATTACTTAGAGGACAACTTGTGTGAACTGTCTTTAGAAGGAAGTTTGATATAGTTTGTCATAATGCATGATTGTTCTGGTGATCTTTTTATTTTTATGTGAAGGAAAATATTGCAGTTTGGTAACATCCATATATATCTCGAGTAAACTGACATAGGGTATATTAGACAATACATTTTTTAAATGGCAGAGCGTTCATTGCTGGCTAAGAAGCAGATAAACCGTTGTTTATATCTAGCGTCTGATTTGATCAATTCATTTTTCTTCAAAAAAATTGTCAGACTATTTTACTATTATAATAGTCTTTGCTTCATCAGAGGAGTTTAATTTCAAGATTTCATTCCATTTGATTTGTGAGTTTCCGGAACGTGCTGATAGAATATTAATAAAATAGACCAACACACTCCCTTAAGCCTTCTGTTAACCGAATGTCGCCAAGTATGTTATGCGATGTGTAATGTAAGTATGTTATGCGATGTGTAATGTATGTTATGCGATGTGTAATGTACGTATGTTATGCGATGTGTAATGTATGTTATGCGATATGTAGTGTAAGTATGTTATGCGGTGTGTAATGTAAGTATGTTATGCGATGTGTAACGTAAGTATGTTATGCGAGGTGTAATGCAAGTATGTTATGCGATGTGTAATGTACCACAGCGCCTCTTGGTACAAGGAATCATTGGGTAATATTATACCAGATGAAATATGAATAAAAAAATAATGATGATCACAACGATGTAATAATTGTGTAAAATTGATGTTGTCACGAAAATAAAACCAAAGCGAGGATTAATGGAATCAAGAACGAGAAGTGTCAAGAAATGACGTCATGAGGAGAAAGATTCAAAGACAAATGATGTAGCTGGGAAAACACTTTTTCAGAGGAATGACGTCACGAGGAAAAATGCGAAGATTAATGGAAGACATGAAAATGAATTGTTATAAGGGATTACCTAAAAAAAAAAAAAAAAAAAAATTGGTGCTGGGAATTTTTATTCGTTTCCGTTCAGTAACTGTATGTCGTGAAAATCATGGAGCTTACAAAGCTTCGTAAATAACGGCATGTCTCACTAATTCTTGCATCTAAATCCGTCATCTTTCTTATTTCAAAGAACAAATATCCTCTCATCCTCTTCGCTGGAACTTTTCCCTTATCGTGATGTATCTTACACAACCTGGTCAGTCACTCGATTATAGTATCACCATCAGCGTATCTTTGTATTCCGATAAAGTTTCCGTATCCTCCCAATTTGTGACCTTTCATCTGACCTCCTCATACTTTTGACAACCTTTTTCACATTCATTATTTAATTTGCGTTTGCCTTTATTAATGCATGATTGATATCTGCATGCTTTTGTCTTGGTTCGACAGGTTTCAAAAACGCCCCTCATCATATATATATATATATATATATATATATATATATATATATATATATATATATATATATATATATATATATATATATATATATAGAGAGAGAGAGAGAGAGAGAGAGAGAGAGAGAGAGAGAGAGAGAGAGAAGGATACCGCATGCGTATGTTGCGTATTGCGTATACGAACGTTGAAAACGAAACTAAAAACATTTCTGAAATAAGCGTAGCGTTCGTATGGAGACATCATGCGGCTTACAAGTCATTTGTCTAATTCAGCGATGAAAGCTAAAGAATGTAATTTTAATTGCTTAGAGAGCAAATTTCACGAGACGTAATTCACCCGCAACATCCAGAATGCTATCAGTTTATTTTTATTCTTGATCTAGTCACCCTGTTTAGCAAATTGGTCTTCACATTTTTAGTGACTTATAAATTCATAGGAGATTTTCCGTCCGTTATGCGGTATTAATTCGACATATATGTGAGCGTATGGAATGAGGCGATAAATTATATCTTACTCTACTTGCTAAGTTGATTCTCTCTCTCTCTCTCTCTCTCTCTCTCTCTCTCTCTCTCTCTTTTATAATAAAAGAAAGAGAACCCCATATGAAATTTATTCGTTGCGACTAAGTGAGTTTGGGAAAATCTGGTGTACTCTTCCACCTTGAAAAGTTCACAAAAGAATTGATTGGAATTGTGAGCGTCGCATCTTCGGTCTCTGGCTCCCCCCCACCCCCACCCACCTCCGTTACCCGCAAAGGAAAGGATGAAATGGAAGGAAAGAAACGGAAATAATGCTTTGATGATGGAATAAAAGTTGACACAAAAAAGGTCCAATAAAGAGTTTGTGCAGACTCCCTGGATAAAGTATATTTGAATTTCTCGATCACTTCAAGCCTCCCGGAGACATATTACGCGACCTTTTGTCGAGGGAATAGACACGCTGGATTAAAAGGCGGTGTCCTACGGAGTCAGGTTTGTCCCGCTGTTGCTGATGATAAGGAAATGAGTGATACAAATACGCCTTTTTCTATTTTACAATATTTCTCTCCTTTTTCTCTTCCGTTCCCCAATCTGTATCAATATTGTATTTGTCTATTTTGCTTTTTTTTTTGTTAGGAAAGTATTTAATGCCAGGAATTTATGTAAACATAGTTACTTATAAGGGATCAGATGATATTTGTTTTTTTGGCAGAAACGTTTAAATGACTATACAAGTATGAATATTGGTAAGGATAATTACTAAACATCTTTGTTAAGGTGAGATGTCTTGTCAACTTGAATTCCAACATAGCCATTAAGGAATATGTCTGCCTTATAGCTTGAACGGCTGAACGTTTTATATATGAAATTAGTTAAGGATTGTGTATAAGAAAATGCAATTTAAGCTAACCTTAAGGAACAGCAAACATTAAGAAACTAAAACTATAATTCATCTATGAGATGATAGGATAAGTCAACATGTGGAGGTGACACCACTGGTAATATGGTTTTAGTGATGAGGATGATGTACAGATTAATTCTCGTCATTAAACCATTGGAGATTGGCCCTTACGGAATAATCATGGCAGTTTACTTGTTTACATTACCACCTGAACCCCCTACTATTAAAAGTATTTCAGTATATGACATCTTACGTTCACTTTTATTTTATGTGATGGCGTAATGGATATTTAGTAAGAGATGAAATGAGTATCATTAATTGAACGTCATTTTCTGTTCAAAATGCTTTTTGTTTTATGATGCCTCAACAGTAATTTAGCTTCCACGAAGATAGATATTGTTGACTCATTCACATTTTCCGATCAATACGCTTAAAAGAAATCACTATTATAACGTCTGTAACTTTAGCGGTGATCTACATTCAGTTGTAGCGAAGGCGTGAGTAAGAGTCTGCGTCTGCAAACTTACTGATTTATTCAAGATGTTTTTGATTAAGCTGGCTTTATAGCAGCACGGGCTCTTGCTCATAGAGCAGCCCGTAAGTTATTCAAGACAACAAATAGACAGGTCAGGAGCTCTTGCGAGCGGAAATGTAGTGCCTGACACGAGGCGAACAAAATAGTGATTAACATCCATTCAGCTGTGTTTGTTTGAGAATGGAAAATGGCACATAATTCTATACACAAGTTACGGACAGAGTTCTGATAAATACAGCTGGAAAGCTGACATCTTATTGCTTCTAGTAGGAATGATAAATTTGACGTGACATGATTATGGACGATAGTATACACTAAAAAGGGTGTATGCTGCCGGCTGTCTCTTATACACGCGTGCTCGGCTCGTATGTCAGGAGGTGTTCGTTGTGAGGAGTGGATGCCCGCCAGGTAAGATGGACGATCGTGTAGGTCCTGGTGGGACCCTAAAAAGTATATGGTAAAGAAAGGTTAGCATTATATCTCATTCTTGTCCTTCTGCGCGTCCAGTTTCCCCCAGTGGAAGACACCCGTTGACAAAGAACATGGCTTCCTGTTGCAAGCACCAGGTCAAGGTTGTTACTTGCAACTGTGACTGATCAGTTATCCTGATATGTTAATTCGTTCAGCTGTTTACGATTCAAGAGGGGCGTTTCTTTTCCGAAACTTTATACACATTGGATTTGTACAATATTAAGAAAGTAATTTTTTCCGTATATTTTCTGGAGATTGTAGTTCTCAGAGTTTGCTACTTGAATAACATTTCGGTCTTGCATTGATATATGAAGTTTTTGATAACTTCCTTTTTTCCCTCTCCTTTCTCTATATGAAAGTCTAGCCGTGCCAGAGTATTCTCTTTTATATATCTGTTTTATAGATAACTAGCTGACCAACCCGGCGCTGCCCGGGAAAACTGAATGGCAACTGATAAACTCTCTCTCTCTCTCTCTCTCTCTCTCTCTCTCTCTCTCTCTCTCTCTCTCTCTCTCTCTCCCCTCCCAGCCCCTCCCAGCACTCCCCTCTCTCTCTCTCTCTCTCTCTCTCTCTCTCTCTCTCTCTCTCTCTCTCTCTCTCTCTCTCTCTCCTGTTAAGATACTTGCTTCAGTTACATTACCAAGCATTTTTTATATTTTATATTTCACTTCTTTTCACCACCCATTCCTATTGGGGCTGAACTTGGACTTAAAGGGCATCAGGAGTGTCACTATTCATCTCAGTGACCTCAAAAACTATGGATTAGACACAAATATCTGTTATTTTTGACATTTTATTTTTTACCCACTTTCACCCCCCCCCCTCTTCCTATCAGGGCTGAACTTGGACATAAAGGGCATCTGGAGTGTCACTATTTATCTCAGCAACCTCTAAAACTATGGATTAGGCACTAATATCAGTTGTTTTCTATTTTTTTACATGTCGCCCCCTTCCCACCCCTTCTCACTCCCCCTTCCTATTGGGGGCTGAACTTGGACTTGAAGGGCATCGAGAGTGTCACTATTCATTTCAGCGGCCTCGAAAACTATGGATCAGACACTAATATCTGTCGTTTTTTATTATTTTTACATGTCACCCCCTTCCCACGCCCCCACATCATTCTTTTCCTATCGGGGCTGAACTTGGACTTAAAGGGCGTCAGGAGTGTCACTATTCATCTCAGCGACCTTGGAAACTGTGGATTAGACACTAATACCTGTCGTTTTCTCTTATTTATACATATCACCCCATGCCCACACCCCCTTTGTGCCGGTAATGCCTTATCCCCACGGTATTCTTTTCCCGATAGTAATTTATATGTATACCAAGTTTGGTTGAAATTGCTCAGTGCGTTTCAGAGTTATTCTGGCACATACACAACACATACATCCATTTTTATATATATAGATTTCACTTTATTTTTTTAGGCTAATCTGTTTAAGAAAAGCTTCACACTAAATTATTCCAGCTTAGGAGAACAGGAGCGAAAGTAACTAGTCTCTTGTCAACTGGGCTTACAAAATATTCGGACGTTGCTTTCACAGTGCACACGAAATTAAAAAAAAGCCACAAATCTGGGAAATATCTTTGTAACGATAAAATATGTGCGACTAGTTGTGTGTATTTTTTTTTAACTTGCAAGGAAGCCTGTCTGAGAACGTATAAGACTTGCAATGGTGTTTTTAGTGCAGTGCATAACAGTACTAAATCCTGCTGTGCTTCAGTTGAACTTTGTCTGAACAGTTTTGCTTGCTTGCCCTAGCGTTCGCCGTTTACGACCTTACCTCTTATCCGAGTGCAGCGAGCCCCGGGCGTCTCTCGTCCGTGATATACAGCCATTTTCCGAACTGGGAAAGAGCGAAAGACTAAATGTGCATTCTTTGCAGCTCTCGACGCTGGTTTAGGTCTGTTTATTGTGATCTTTATTGCGTCCCAGCCGTTATCCAGAATCGCTTTAGCTCTCTCTCGACAGCTCTTCCCTTTATGAACTTGCGTGACTCGACAACAAAAGAAAAAATCTAAAAAAGATCCGATATATACATTCTGTCATCCGTTGGGAGAACCAGAGGAAATTGGAGTCATAAACGTATCACTATATTGTTTAGTACTTATAACAGTTTAGCCACTGATATCCTTGTGGTAATTAATCTTATTATCACATAAGGTTACGATCGGCCTCTTTCCTGTGTCGGGTTTTTTTAATTATGCAAATATGCTTCATGACGAAGTCGGTTTGCGATTAGTGCGTTCAATGTTTAAACCCATATTTGGTAATCATTTACTCTTGCAACGTGACTTATACTACAGTATACTGTAAAGTAGTCTGGGAACAAGCCTTTATCGTTTCATTTTTGTTTTCCATTAGTCTTGACTTCCTCGGCATATTTATTTATTACAGAGCGCATAAAACCTTGACTATATATTAATAATAATAATAATAATAATAATAATTATTATTATTATTATTATTATTATTATTATTATTATTATTATTATTATTATTATTATTATTATTATTATTATTATTATTCAGAAGATAACCCTATTCATGTGAAACAAGCCTACAGGGCCAGTGACTTGAAATTCAACTTACAAAGATCAGTTGCTAGAAAAAAAGATAAATTAGTCAATTGATAAATAAATAAGTAAAAATGTGAAGCAGCAGAAAATCTCTCTTTTGAGTCTATTTGCTCATGCAACAATTTGATAAAAACTCATTAGATGAGAAATCAAGGTTTTCCATTTCATCCTAATTAGTTTGTTTTAATTCTTATCGTACAATAATTGCCACTCGGGCGTTATTATGAAATTTTGTCAGAAGTTTGGTTGCAAATGACGTTGACATTTAACTTTGACCTTTTAGTTCGGTCATTTATTGACATTTTCCTACGTTATGCACTGTCATTCATCCGCCTTCTTCTTCTTCTTCTTCTTCTTCTTCTTCTTCTTCTTCTTCTTCTTCTTCTTCTTCTTCTTCTTCTTCTTCTTCTTCTTCTTCTTCTTCTTTTGAGGGTATTAACTTTCATGGCAGATATTTAACAGCTCCAAATTTCTATTTTCGCTGCGACATTTTCGTGTTTTTAACTGTCAGTGATATCATATATCAGTTATTTAATTTGAACTTAATAAAAAAGAATTTTGGCTTTCACTTTTAATCATCCTCTTGTTACTTTGTAATATTATTTGTATGAAAAATGCAGCAGGTTTACAACTTTGCGAGGAGATTTTTTTTGTTATTG
This sequence comes from Macrobrachium rosenbergii, assembly GCF_040412425.1. Classification (NCBI taxonomy): domain Eukaryota; kingdom Metazoa; phylum Arthropoda; class Malacostraca; order Decapoda; family Palaemonidae; genus Macrobrachium; species Macrobrachium rosenbergii. Next base: position 48,443,530 of record NC_089783.1, on the reverse strand, counting down.
ATTGATTGGGTGATTGATTTCAGCAACATTTCGTTGTAAGCCATTCACACTTTTCTTCGAGCTCTTATTGTGGTTTTATTGATTTACTTGAGGCTATTTAGGGAAGTTATGTGAACAGTCGTAACACCAAGATTTATAACGGATTGAGCATAGTCGTCGCAACGCCATCTAACATAAAAAAATTAGTTATTGAAGTTATCCTAACTATATTTTTCCTGTTTAGTTGAAAGCACGTTTTTCGGTGGGACAGAATACCGCATAAAAGTCAGTTGACTGGATTTCAGTCGTAGGGAAAATCGAACTGCAATGCACAGAACAAGTGCCATGTCTCTCTGCCTATTTGTTTTATATCCCGTCAGAAGAACGCAGCTATATTTGGCCGTCCAAACATACACACATCGTGAAAGAGAGAGAGAGAGAGAGAGAGAGAGTCTTGAAGGTGATGAGAGTATAGATTACGGTAGACTCAAGAGAAGACCGGACCCAAATCCATGTACTTAACATACTGTACACGATTGTCGAAAATACATAACAATATATCCCTGTCATTGTCAGTATTATAAACTGGGAACAAAATATCCCTGTCATTGTCAGTATTGTAAAATGCGAAACGCCATTAGAGTCGCTACTTGAGCGAAAAAGTAGTTATTTAGGATAGCCGAAGGGAAACGTTTACTCGATCGCAGTGTGCGAGTGGCAATTACTTGTTCTCGTAGTTGTATTAGAATTTTTGTTATAAGCGCGCATTTTATTCGGCTTTTGTCTCTGTCTTTATTTTATTCGGCTTTTGTCTTTATCTTTATTTTATTCGGCTTTCGTCTCTATCTTTATTTTATTTGACTTTTGTCTTTATCTTTATTTTATTCGACTTTTGTCTCTATCTTTATTTTATTCTGCTTTTGTCTTCATCTTTATTTTATTCGACTTTTGTCTTTATCTTTATTTTATTCGACTTTTGTCTCTATCTTTATTGTATTCGGCTTTTGTCTTCATCTTTATTTTATTCGGCTTTTGTCTCTATCTTTATTTTATTCAGCTTTTGTCTCTATCTTTATTTTATTCGGCTTTTGTCTCTATCTTTATTTTATTCAGCTTTTGTTCTTATCTTTATTTTATTCGGCTTTTGTCTCTATCTTTATTTTATTCGGCTTTTGTCTCTATCTTTATTTTATTCGCCTTTTGTCTTTATCTTTATTTTATTCGGCTTTTGTCTCTATCTTTATTGTATTCGGCTTTTTTCCTTATCTTTATTTTATTCGGCTTTTGTCTCTATCTTTATTTTATTCGGCTTTTGTCTCTATCTTTATTTTATTCGGCTTTTGTCTCTATCTTTATTGTATTCGGCTTTTGTCCTTATCTTTATTTTATTCGGCTTTTGTCTCTATCTTTATTTTATTCGGCTTTTGTCTCTATCTTTATTTTATTCGGCTTTTGTCCTTATCTTTATTTTATTCGGCTTTTGTCTCTATCTTTATTTTATTCGGCTTTTGTCTCTATCTTTATTTTATCCGACTTTTGTCTTTATACCACCGTTGGAACTATACTCGAAGGAAAGAAGAAGCTGACTTCTTCCAAGAGCTCCTAGGCTGGTGTCACCACCTTCATCTCCTACAGGGGACATCCGAATACGGATTCGCATTCTCTCCAATTTACTACCCGAGCGGCACCACCGGCATCACCAATAGGAAAAGGGCGAGTTGGTGGGCGTGAAGAGGACGGATGTTGTGAAGCGCCCGCGGCCTCCTTCCTCCTTTCGTATTCCCTCCTCTCCTCACCTCTTTCGTCTGCATGGCAAGAAGGTCACAATTGTGAACGATGCCCCTCTTCGAATTCCAATACTTAGAACGTAACACCTGCAGAGTCTTTCATCTCCTTCTTCTTCCTTTTTTCTCCACCGTTCGCCGAAAGATGAAAGAAACGCCGGAGAGGAGAAGCAGCGTGGTTGGAAGGGGCAGGACTTATCTTACGAGGCCTCGGCATGAGCGGAAGTAGAAAGCTGTTGGAAGCTCTGCATGAATTTTATGGAAATTGCGGCGGTACTTTCGCGAAATGTGGTACGATGTTTTCTGAAGAGTTTCTGAGAGAGAGAGAGAGAGAGAGAGATAGAGAGAGAGTACTACTACATAATGTATCATCCGGGTTTATAGTTCTGCCTACCGTGGATTTTACTGAATTGTTATGACGCTTCTTCGTAGCAACGACCTTTTTTTTTTTATTTTCTGTAAATTCTGCCGCGTTTTTTCATTCCGTATCGGATGACACGGCTGAAGAAGGAGACGCACTGGCACTGCGACGTCTAATTTTAATTTTGCAATTTCTGAAATTTTGCAATTTGAAATTCTCTGTGTTCTAATTTTAATCTGTGTTTTAATTTTGCAATTTGAAATTCTCTGTGTTCTAATTTTGCAATTTGAAATTCTGTGTTCTAATTTTGCAATTTGAAATTCTCTGTGTTTTAATTTTGCAATTTGAAATTCTGTGTGTTCTAATTTTGCAATTTGAAATTCTCTGTGTTCTAATTTTGCAATTTGAAATTGTGTTCTAATTTGTCGTTACAGATGTATCGTTACAGATGTTTAACGCTGAAAGATCATTCTGAGTTTGAATAATCAATTTCCGTGTGTTATATTAAGATGTCCCTATTCATGTACTGGTTTAGTAGCGTATAGAAAGTACTGTTATCAGATTTTTGTTTTTCAACTTTTGTTATTTGTCAAGAAAAGGAAAAGAACCAGTCGGTTATACGATTTTTACATTCTTGCATAAACATATTATTACCATTTTTTTTTCAAATAAATTCATAAAAAAATTATGGAAACATAAGTTATTATGGTTATAATAGTAATAGTTATGACATTTTTATTATCTACTTGTTATTGTTGTGACATCAATGTACATAAACCAATAGAACTGCTTGACTCTGTTGCTCCAAACAAGTTAGCATTTATGAGGAGTCTTACGATTGCATTGCCTAGATGTGCTTCAATATCCCTTTGCATAAACTCAAAAGAATGAATTTTGCAAGTGATTTGCCATTAACCCTTACATCCTATGTGGCAAAGATATTCTTCCAGATCTGACTTCAGATTCCATCCGTGGGTGGTAAGATATTTTGGACATTTGTACAGTTTGCTTGGTTATGTCTCTCTTACTTTGACCTCCCTTTCAACGCAATTCTAAGAACGATCAGCCTCTGTTAGAATAATATAGCAGTGTTTATCATCTTCAAAGCCTTTTGGCGAATTTAAGAACAGAGAATAATGCCGTCAACTCCCAAATACTGCGGCTTCTTCGGTTTTTTTTTTTTTTTAAGTTCTTTTATCTGAATTTTCCACTTATTTAGCCAGTCTATTCTCTGTTGCGCAGTTTGATTTTATGTTCAATAATTTCTTCACTTGCCACAAGCAACCTAATGGTCCTATATAGCTCAGGCTTGTTCTGGTCCTCAAAAATATCTCTTCTGAAGTCCTCCAGTTTAGGTACTCAGATGTAGCATTAGAATTTTTCAATCTAGTGTTATTGAAGGTGAACGGTTAAGTAGGGATTTAACATGGCGATAACTATTGAACTATACAAGATATAGAATTTATATTTGCCCTGCATACTCTAATAATTAAGACAGAGTGCAGAGTGAGGTCAAGATCATCCTTTAGAGTCATAGGTCACATAAATGCAATCCACCGTCGAGAATATTTTCTTTAACAAATCCCACCACATATCAAGTTGCAAGTTTAGATTCAGATTAAGTGGAATTTGTTGAAGGAGCGGTATCGTTAGAATATTTAATTCATTACTATAATTTTCTTATGTTTCTCATTAAGTAGATGTTGTATAATAATTCAAGGTGTGAATGTATTTTTTAAAAATTCATGTACGAGTGTATTTCTGAAAAGTAAGCTATTTATTTTATTTACCTTTGCAATCCAAACGAGCCCAATCGAAAACGAATTCCCGGTCTCGATGGCCACATTAATTGCGACGCCAGATTACATAAAAAAAAAAAAAAAAAAATCAGTCAGTTGCTCCGCCAAGACCGCAACGGCCCAGAACCCCGAGGAGATCGAATCTCGAAGCCAGTGGAAACTTGAGGTGCCTCCTTGAATTGGCGGCGCCCGTGAAATTGTTTTTCTCTTGATTGTTTCTAGATTTTTTCCCCAGAGTCTTTAATTTTACCAAAGTTTTTGGTGAGGGACTGCAAAAGTTCTGATTAGAAGTGAACAGTTTTACTGGCGAGTGGGATGGAGAGACGGACTGGCTTTCAAGGGAAAGCTGATATTGATGATTTTAAAAATTACGTATCTTAGGGCAGTCAGTGATAACTAGCCGTGCAGATCAGGTTCTGTGGTAGTTTATGAAGTCAGGTACAGTACGTGAATGTGTATCTTGGTTTTTCAAGAGGAACAGGT